>NW_027507758.1:614724554-615032555 GCF_037356315.1 Lithobates pipiens | reverse complement strand
GACCTTATCCTTTAACCAAGCTATGTCCTCTCCCTGTGCTGAATGTGCATCCACCATTACATTGTATGTGGCTGAGAAATCTTCCATCCTGCTCTCAACTCTGTCCACCCTGGCTCCCATAGCCTGCACTTCTCTGTGACATTGATGCCTTGTACCATGTCACTGTGAAGAGCTGACCGAAGTGAAATCAACATTTCCTTCAGTACAGTGTCTGAAATTGGCTGGTCAGTTTTGGGAAAGTCCACTATAGGATCAGGGGCCTGTGTGGCTGTGGCAGCGCTTACCTCCATTTCTTGCTGTCTGTCAGGGGAGAGCAGTCTGGGCTTAGACTTGGCTGGGCTCCTTGTCGTGGGACTCGGTGTGCCTGAGGATGGACCGCTGCGAAGGTCTGCATGTCCCTTGGACGTGAGGGGGCCTCCTTCCTTGGTGCTGCTGTGTACGGCCTGTGACTCCGCGTCGTGAGGGCGCTATCCTCCGCCATCTTGCGGAGGTCCGCGAGGTTTTGCTGCGAAGAATTGAGCCATTTTCTGCGGCTGTAGCGTGTTCCTCCTCCACCGTGACATGCCCCAACTGTTCCGGAGGTTCGGAGGCTGGTTTACGGCCGGTGAGCGCTGATGCGGCGGGATCTCTCTGGAGGACGAACGGAGCTCGGGATTCAAGCGTCCATCTTGGAGCTCGGTCGCCACGCCCCCCCCCCCCCCTTCTTTTTTTTTTTTTTTTTAAATAAAGCCTGTAAGTGCAGGCAACCTTAACTTATACTTACATTCTCCCATGATCTCGCCACTGGTATGGACCCAACTGGCTTTTCTTCACTCTGCATTTATTTATATCTATGAGTAGCTGCACTCATGGTGGCCTCCACCTGTCATTTGGGTACAGCTCTCCCACATTGGAACCAACAGGTCATGGCACACATGCCATTCTGTTTGTATGGGGATCCTTGACATTGGTGACAGTGGTGGGATTGTGCTTCCTAGCTGTGAACACGTCCAAGCCACCACCGGGATCCAAGGTTCGGATAGCAGGAGAGGACAGGTACAGATACCAGCCGTCATGGAAGAGGAATTCAAAAGGAGGTAGCGAGAGATACAGCACAGGGGACCAGTGTCAATGCAGGTCTTGCTGGGATGGTATGATTCTGTCCACCTGCAACTCTGGAAAAAAACGCTAGCTCGGGAGCAGTGCCACGAGGTAAAATGGAGCATTGTAATCTCCACCACCTTTCTCCAGACCCCAACCCCTTTATTTTGGTTTGCAGGAAGTGGGCAGCTCTAGTTCAATGTTGTGGCCTAATACTTTTCCAGAAGGTGCTCAAGCAACTTCCCCTCTGTACATCAAATACAGAGAGTTGTTTGCTCCTGCACCTCCACCACTCAGGAGACGCCTTGTCTTTTTCAGTGAATACATGGTGTTTTCCAATTGGAGAGGTGTTGCTGATGAAATCACAATTTCATCTTTGAGAATGCTGAGTTCCCAAAGATTAATAGCCTTACCATACACAAGACTGCACCCTGCACAACTCTCCCTCTGGCTTAAGCCGGCGCTATCTTTATCCATCCTGTTGCCAAAATTCTACATGCCTTCATACTTCCTCCACTGATGTCACCAATAAATCTTGCACATGCCAAGCCTCACTTTCAATCAGACAGGGTGTGGCCCAATTGCAGGAGGGAGCACCTGACGCTCTGCAAATCCTGGCACAGTGAGGATGCTAGCTAAACAGCAGTAACGGCATGGTCATCTCTGCGTAATCAGCCAAAAATAAGCTTCAGAAATCTGAAATCATATTGTTTTTAGATGACCTGGAAACAATTTGATAAAATGTATGTATCACCCTGATGTTTAGGCAGGGTTGCTAACAAATTTAGTTTGCCAGGTAGTAGTTATCCTGGTCAATTGTTAGTAGATCTACTGATTCCTCTCTAATTCTAGAATTGCTGCACCTTTTCTCTTCTGTCACTAGGTGACACTGTGGCTGGTGACATTAGAATGACAAGGGCTCTGTAAGGTCAGATTATAAGTGGATGGGCGTCTCACCCAATTGGCAGGGGTTTCTTTAGTCCCTTTGCCTGCTGGGAGAGCCTATTTATTGCGGTGAAGTAAAGGTGATCGGGGTTCTGTGCTGTCTGGGTGGACGTGTGTTATGTCGCCCCGGGCTGCTAGGCTGTAAGACTAAGGCCTATCCCAGGGACACCTGGCTGCTAGGCTGCCTGAGGGCTATCCATGAGCAGGAGAAGCAGTGCAGAGTTGGGACTGCAGGATTGAAGTCCAACCAAGTTGCGAAGGTTCAGCCAGGCGGGAAACCAGTTGTGGTCAGAGGTAAAAGGGAAGCAGTCACCGCTAAGGGACCATCCACCTTGTTACCGGAGACTACTGTGAGTAAGCTTGAGTAAGTACCAGAGCAGTCTTCTCACCAGCCGTGGACAGGATGAAGTTGGAAAGCTTCAGCAAGTGTCAAGCTATGGACCCAGCAGGTTAGCGGGAGTGACACTTGAGGAGTATACAGCAAGATAGTTGTGTAAGAGCTCAGGAGATTCAGTGAGGATTGGATCTGGAAATCTGGAAATCTAGTGAGAGACTGTGAGCTCAGTGATTGAAGATCTACAGTGGGATACTGTAAGATAAGAGAATAAACATTGTGGGTTACCAAGAGTTGTGCAAATACCTTTAGTGACTGTTACAAGTTCAGTTGCCATATGAGACAGCGGTCCTACCTATACAGATGTAAGTGCTGCCACTTGTATCTGATGGTTGGATGGAGAAAATGGCACAGTTTGGAGACTGTAAAAAGTGTGTTTCGGGGATATCGGGCCTGGTCTGCACGGACACATACACTGCAGCCTTCCCCTGTATATGGCTGGAGGCTCTGAAGCTTTGGGACTGATCTGCAGGAAGTATTCTGGTTTGGCCATGCATCTGCGGCCTTGGATTGTCTGTAAACGTTGCGGGGTAGGGATGAGCCGAACACCCCCCCCCCCCGGTTCGGTTCGCATCAGAACTTTTGAACGGACCGCAAATTCGTACGAACTTTAGAACCCCATTGAAGTCTATGGGACTCGAACGTTTGAAATAAAAAGTGCTAATTTTAATGGCTAATATGCAAGATACTGTCCTAAAAAGGGTTTGGGGACCTGGCTCCTGCCCCAGGGGACATGGATCAACGCCTAAAATGTTTTTAAAAATTGTCGTTTTGGCGGGAGCACTGATTTTAATGACGATTAAAGTGAAAAGAAAAGTGAAATATTTCTTTAAATATCGTGCCTGGGGGGTGTCTATAGTATGCTTGTGAAGTGCCATGTGTTTCCCGTGTTTAGAACAGTCCCTGCACAAAATTATATTTAACGGAAATAACGTCATTTAAAACTGCTTGTGTTTTTAATGTAATATCTGGTTCCGGCAATATGGATGAAAATCATTGAGAAAAATAGCATGGGTAGCCCCCCCTGTCCATTAACCTTTGGGTCTTGTACGGATATTAAGGGGAACCCCGTACCCATATTAAAAAAAGGAAAGACGTGGGGCCCCCAGGCCCTATATACTCAGAACAGCAGTATACAGGCGGTGCAAACAAGACAGGGACTGTGCAGGTTTGTTGTGTTAAGTAGAACACAACAAACCTGCCAAAGAAATCCAGTCAAATCCAGTCAAAGAAATCTATTTTTAAGCTTTTTGGAAAACATAGGGAAGGGTTATCACCCCTGTATAATTTGTTTTGCCGTCCGTCTTTTTTCATCTCACTTCCTGTTGTCTCCTTCCAATTGAAAGTAGGAGACGTTTGTAAGTTGGATGTTTGAAAGTAGGGGCCTGCCCTATATGCATTGCAGAAATGGCCGAACAAGGTGTTGGTGTTGCCACAACATTGTAAGCCCTCAAAGTGACTCTTGGTGGGCGCTGGAGCGCCCTGCTGTGAACGATTATATCAAGAATTGTAATTACATGCCATTGTTGAACAGTGGTAGAAAAATTGACCTTTGGTGGTTGTGGTGCTGGTGCCACAACACTATAAGTCCTCAATGTAACTCTCGGTGGGCACAGGAACGGGCCCTGCTGTGAAATATTATATCAAGAATTGTAATTACATGCCCCTGTTAAATAGGGGCTGAAAAATTGGGCCTTAGGCACTGGTGCTGGTGCCACGACACTGCAACCTCTCCCACATACTCTAGTTGTGGAGCAGGAATGAGCCCTGCTGCAAAGCATTGCATAAAAAATTGTAATTAAACGCCTCTGGCAGTCTTGAAGGGATGTGATATTTTAAAAAAAAAATTATTCGGATACATCAGCTTCAGGTACTTGGTAGCTGTGGGTGATCCAAGACTGATTCATCTTTATGAAGGTCAGTCGATCAACCGAGTCGGTGGACAGGCGCACCCTGTGATCGTAACAAAGCCACCAGCAGCACTGAAGGTGCATTCCGAAAGAACGCTGGATGCAGGACAGGCCAGTAGCTCAATTGCATACTGTGCAAGCTCGGGCCAGTGATCCATCCTCAAGACCCAGTAAGCCAGAGGATTTTCGGTGGGAAAGGTGTCCAAGTCTGACCTTGCCCCTAGGTATTCCTGCACCATGTAAATCAGATGCTGGCGATGGTTGCTGGAACCGATCATACCTTGGGGCTGCGGACTAAAAAATTGTCTGAACGCATTGGTCAGACGGCCACCTTCTCCACCACTCCTTCTGACTGATGCCTCAGCAACACGTTGTCGAGGACCAGGAGTTTGTAACCTCCCAGTCTCTGGGAACGCGTTACACAGACCTTTCTGCAAGGCCTCCCGGAGATGTCTCATCCTCTGCTCCTTCGGCGATGTCAAGATAAGGTCGGCAACCTTACCCTTTTACCGTGGATCAAGGAGAGTGGCCAGCCAGTAATGGTCCCTCTCCTTGATCCAAAGAATACGAGGATCCTTCCGCAGGCATTGCAGGATCAGGGAGGTCATGCAGCACAGGTTAGCTGAGGCATTCGGTCCGGAGTCCTCTGGGTCACTAAGGACAACATGATCCGCAGCTACCTCCTCCCAGCCACATACAAGTCCATGGGTTTCTTGGGACTGTAAATCATCCCTACAAGACTGCTGCTGCTGAGTGCCAGCCTCCACCTCCATGCTGACACAATCCTCCTCCTCCTCCTCCTCCTCCTCTTCCTGTGTGATGGGTGGGACAGCAGGAACACTGTCTGGATAAAGGGGGCCTCCTCTTCCTGCCTCTGTTCTGCCTCAAGTGCCCTGTCCATTATTCCATGCAGCGTATGCTCCAAGAGGTGGACAAGAGGTACAGTGTCACTGATGCATGCACTGTCACTGCTCACCATCCTTGTGGCCTCCTCAAACGGTGACAGAACTGGCATGGTGAGAAAAAACCAAGCTCCCCTGACCCTGTCCTGGTGCTGTAGTCGCACAGGTACTCGTTGATGGCCCTCTGCTGCGTGTGCAGCCGCTGCAGCATGGCCAACGTTGAGTTCCACCTGGTGGACATGTCACATATAAGGTGGTACTTGGGCAGGTTCAACTCCTTTTGGAGCTCAGCCAGCCGAGCACTGGCATTAAATGATTGGCGGAAATGCACACAGACTTTCCTGGCCTGCTTCAGGACATCCTGTAAGCCCGGGTACCTGCCCAAGAACCGCTGCACCACCAGGTTAAGGACGTGAGCCACACAGGGCACATGGGTCAGTTGTCCCTGTTGGAGGGCGGAGAGGAGGTTGGTGCCAATTTTGCAAACCACCAATCCTGGCTTAAGCTGGCATGGCGTCAACCACCTCTCGGCCTGCCCCTGCAGAGCTGACAAAATACATGCCCCAGTGTGGCTCCTGTCCCCCAAACAAACCAACGCAAGCACGGCATGGCATTGTTTTGCCTGCGTACTTGCGTAGCCCCTTGAATGCCTATGGAGCACCGCTGGTTCCGAGGACAGAGCACTGGAAGAGGCCATGGAGGAAGAAGAAGAGGAGGGGGTGGAGGAGAGAGGTGTGTCACAACCAGTAGTAGCATTTTGGAGGCGTGGTGGCGGAACAACCTCCAACACTACTGCACCTTGTCCTGCATCCTTCGCAGCTGCCAGAAGAGTGATCCAATGGGACGTGAAAGACAGGTAACGTCCCTGTCCATGCCTGCTGGACCATGAGTCAGCGGTAATATGCACCTTACCACTGACCACCCTGTCCAGTGAGGCAAGGACATTGCCTTGCAGATGCCGGTAGAGAGTCGGAATCGCCTTCCGTGACAAAAAGTGGCGTTTGGGGACCTGCCACTGAGGAACCGCACATTGCACAAACTCACGGAAGGGGGCCGAGTCTACCAACTGAAAAGGCAGCAGTTGAAGTGCTAGCAATTTAGCCAAGCTAGCATTCAACCGCTGGGCATGTGGATGGCTGGGAGTGAACTTCTTTCTACGGTCCAGCAGCTGGGGCAGGGAAATTTGCCTGCTACAATCGGACGTGGGTGTACTGCTAGCAGAGTGCCCGGAAGCACTTGGCTGTGACACACCTAATTCTACACCTTCATTCCTCTCAGCGCAGATTTAAGAGAGGACTGAAGGTCTAGTGGAGTTGGAGATCCCAGCTGATGAGGAGCAAGGCTGATGTTTTGGCCACGCGAGATACGCTTGAGACATATGTTGCAAATAGCAGCGGTGCGATCTGATGTACTGGTCTCAAAAAAGGCCCACACCAAAGAACTTTTAGAATAACGCGCAGAGGCAGCGCCCTGCACAGGCGGACCTCTGTGGTGTGATTCAGTCGGTGTGCTGCCCCTAAGCTGGGCCCCGGAGGGCATCCTGCCTCGTTGGAGATGTGCCTCCTCCTCTCTCCTACCAGGCACCCACGTGGAGTCAGTGCCCTCATCATCCCCTACCTCTTCATCACTGAAGCAAACCTGGCAGTATGCTGCAGCTTGTGGAACATGACTGCTAGATTGCTGTCCTTCTTGAGCATCCCCTCTCTCTGCGCTCACGCTACTGCCTTCCTCTAGCTGAGTATCATCATCAGAGCCTACAAAACACTGGGCATCCTCCTGGAGCATGTACCCAACACTGTGCTCAAAGAGTTCAGGAGACTCCTCAGGAGGACGTAGTGGGTCTAGGGAAGGAGTCACTGATGATGACATTGAGACGAGGGAAGAGGATGCGTTGGCAGCTGCTTTGCTAGTACCCTGAGCCTGGGTGAGAGAGGATGAGAAGGTTGAAAAGGGCTTGGTCATCCACTCTACCAAGTCTTCGGCATGATGCGGCTCAACACATGCAGCTGCCGAAAATAAGGACAAGCGTGTCCCATGGCCACGTGCTGATGACGATGCACCACGTCCACGACCAGCACTGTTGTCTCTAGACACAGAGCCTGCTTGCCCTCTTTTATTGGCTCGTGTCTGTCTGCCTCTCCTTGTTGGCCTTCCAGACATGGTAATGGCCTGCAGGCAGATGGGAAAACCAGCAATTTGGTAGTGTATATTGTGCTGGAGGCACAAAACACCCACTAACTCCTGCAGATGCCTTTATTATAGAACACCAGCAATAAAGGGTAGATATAGGTGTATACTGTGCTGTGCTGGAGGCGCACAACACCAACTAACTCCTGCAGATGGCTCAATTAGAGAAGAGCAATATAGGTAGCTACAGGTGTATCCTGCGCTGCAGGCACGCTACACCAACTAACTCCTGCAGATGGCAGATTAATTAGAGAACAGCAATAAAGGGTAAATACAGGTGTATTCTGCGGTGAAGGCACACAGACAACACCCAGTCACCCACTAACTCCTGCAGATGGCTCAATTAGAGAACACTCAGAACAGCAATAAAGGGTAGATACAGATGTATTCTGCAGTGAAGGCACACAGACAACATCCACTAACTCCTGCAGACACCGGAACACTACACAAGGCCGCCGCGCTGGCAGCCTTATATAGTGTGGGGCGTGTAATCCTGCCTGTGGCCAATCATGGCTCTCGTCGCTAGTGATGACCGAACGGTTCGCCCGGCGGTCGTTTCGCGCCGAATTTCGGCTGTTCGCGGTCCGCACATTCGGCGGACTATTGGCGCCGTTCGCCCGGCGGACTTCCGCGTTTACTGTGTAAAAGAACTTTGACCTATGATGACACATCCATCATGGGGTACAGGAAAGCCAATTGAGACATTACAGCACATGGACACTTGGACATTCCCCCTAACCTATAAATACACCCGATCCGGCGGCCATTTTACATTCTAGCTTCTGTCACTATAGGGAGAGGTTGCTGTGTGGAGCAGGGAGAGATTACAGTGACCCAAATCGCTAGCTATTTGGTACACAAAAGTTCTTTTCAGGTCTGGTGTAGGTGTTAGGTGTAGTTCAGGATAGGCAGTGCTGTGCTAGTGATTGTTGCAGCAGCCTGAGTGTCTTTTGTCAGTTTAGAGAAAGGGACAGGACGGTGTGTCTGCTGTAGGGACAGTCAGTTTAGTCATCATCATTAGCTGTTACTATCAGGTCCACAAAAGTGCTATTCCAGTTATTGTTCCACTAGCCTCTGTTTTGTCAGTTTATATAGGGACAGGCAGGAAGCAGTGTGTGAGGCAGTGAGGGTCAGTTTAATCAGTAGCTGTTACTATTAGTTCCACAAAGGTTCTTTTCAGGACTGGTATCAGGGGTATGGTAATAGGCTTGTACACGTATAATATTCTTTCTTCCAAATATAGAAAGAATATTATACTTGACTGCTGCCCTTCTGCTGCAGTCTGCTAATCATTCACAACCCACTTGTTCCACAAAGCTCCTTATAAGGACTGGTAACTTGGTCTGTCTAGGGTGCTACAGTACATAGGGTTGAGTGAGGTACAGTCTGCTATTCTATCAGTCCACAATACATAGGGTTGAGGTGTACTACTGCTGACCGCTGCCCTATACTGCAGCAGTCCTTCATCGGTATAGGGACTGACGTACAGTCTGCTAATCACTCACACACAACCTACTTGGTCCACAAAGGAACTTATAAGGACTGGTAAGGTATAGGGTACTACAGTACATAGGGTTGAGTGAGGTATAGTCTGCCATTCTATAAGGACTGGTATCGGTCCACAATACATAGGGTTGAGGTGCACTACTGCTGACCGCTGCCCTATACTGCAGCAGTCCTTCATCGGTATAGGGACTGATGTACAGTCTGCTAATCACTCACACACAACCTACTTGGTCCACAAAAGTCCTTATAAGGACTAGTAACTAGGTCTATCTAGGGTGCTACAGTACATAGGGTTGAGTGAGGTATAGTCTGCCATTCTATAAGGACTGGTATCGGTCCACAATACATAGGGTTGAGGTGCACTACTGCTGACCGCTGCCCTATACTGCAGCAGTCCTTCATCGGTATAGGGACTGACGTACAGTCTGCTAATCACTCACACACAACCTACTTGGTCCACAAAGGAACTTATAAGGACTGGTAAGGTATAGGGTACTACAGTACATAGGGTTGAGTGAGGTATAGTCTGCCATTCTATAAGGACTGGTATCGGTCCACAATACATAGGGTTGAGGTGCACTACTGCTGACCGCTGCCCTATACTGCAGCAGTCCTTCATCGGTATAGGGACTGACGTACAGTCTGCTAATCACTCACACACAACCTACTTGGTCCACAAAAGTCCTTATAAGGACTAGTAACTTGGTCTATCTAGGGTGCTACAGTACATAGGGTTGAGTGAGGTACAGTCTGCTATTCTATAAGGACTGGTATCGGTCCACAATACATAGGGTTGAGGTGCACTACTGCTGACCACTGCCCTATACTGCAGCAGTCCTTCATCGGTATAGGGACTGAGAGTTTTGTCACAGGGTCATTTAAAAAAATGACAGGCAGAGGAAGAGGCAGGCCCTTCCGCAGGTGTGGTAGGGGTAGGGCAGGAGCAACAGGCTTGAGCAAAAGTGGGAAGTTGCAGAAGGTGCGTTCAATTACTTTAAAGGACGCACCAGACTTGGTTGAGTGGCTCGCTCAGCCTTACTCTTCTGCACCCTCCGCATCCTCTCGATCTGCACCCTCTTCTTCACTCTCTGCTATGTGCACCCCCAAAGACACTACCACCAACACCACCACCACCACATACCTTCCTCTTGAGTCACAGGAATTATTTTCCGATCCATATCAAGAGGACATTTCTGATGCGCAGCCACTCTTGGTATTGGATCAGGAAGAGGAGGTAGCAACAACCGCTACTCAGCAGTCTGACGACAGTACCCAGATCAGCCCAAGGAGGAGGTTGGTCCCCGGTGTTGCTGCCTACTCCGAGATCTCTACTTATAGCGGTGGGGAAGGTGACGTTGATGATGACGTGTCTAGTGATGTCACGTGGGTGCCCACAAAAGAGGAAGAGGAGGGGAGTTCAGAGGGAGATATGGACCAGCAGATAGGGAGGAGAAGCAGGAATAACTTACATTGCACAGGAGGGACAAAGCAGACTGCAAATGTATCAGGAGTGAGTCATCGACCATGTACGGTCACATGTGGCGCTCCCAGGACACCGGCACATGGCTCCGCAGTGTGGGCTTTTTTTAACGTGTCCGCTGCTGACAATAGTGTTGCCATCTGCAATCTTTGCAGTCAACGCATTAGTCGTGGTAAGCCCAACACTCACCTAGGGACGACCGCCTTAAGAAGGCACATAAGCAGCCATCACTGAGCCGAGTGGGAGCAACGGAACACACAAAGCCACACTGCAGGCTCTCACCGTCCAGCCTCGTCTTCTACTTCTCCTTCTCCTCACAATTGTCCTCCACTCCACCATCCATCACGCCAAGCTCACGTTTTTCTGCAAAAAGGCAGGCTTCCGTGGGCCTAATGTTCGAGCGTAAAAAAATGATCACGCCGGATAACCCTCTTGCCCAACGGTTGACTGCTGGCTTGTCAGAACTCATAGCCCACCAACTACTGCCATATAAACTGGTGGACTCGGAGGCCTTTGGCAAATTTGTGGCCATTGGAACACCACAATGGAAGGTCCCAGGAAGGAAGTATTTCTCAGAGAAGGGCATCCCAGAGCTATATGGCCATGTTCATCGGCAAGTGAATGCATCTCTGGCACACAGTGTCGGTGCCAAGATACATCTGACCACGGACACGTGGTCTAGCAAACACGGCAGGGAAGGTATATCACTTTTACTGCCCACTGGGTGAACCTTCTGACGGCTGTCAAGCATGTAACCCATGGCACCCGTGTAGATTTGGTTTTACCGCCACGGATTGCATGCAGGCCTGACTCTTCTTCTCCTCCTCCTCCTCCCTCTCCTCCTCAGCTGACTCCTCCTTTTCCGCTGCTAGCGTCTCTTCTGCTGCGCTGCCCAAGCTCCCCAGAACCTATTCGACATGCTAGGTGAGACGTTGCCATGCCGTGCTGCGTCTGTTGTGCCTGGAAGCCAAGAGCCACACTGGCCCGGCACTCCTTTCAGCTTTGCGTTCACAGGCAGATCAGTGGCTAACACCCCTCAATTTGACAGTTGTTAAAGTGGTGTGTGACAACAGTGTCAATCTGCTTAGCGCATTGAAACAGGGCAAAATCACGCACGTGCCATGCATGGCACACGTCTTAAACTTGGTCGTGCAGCGATTTCCTTGCCAAATACCCTGGGGTCCAGGACATCTTGCGGCAGGCAAAGAAAATCTCGGCTCATTTCAGAAGATCTTACACGGCCATGGCTCGCCTTGCTGACATTCAACGGTGACACAATCTGCCGGTCAGACGTCTTATTTGCGATTGCCCGACGCGATGGAACTCAACCTTCTATATGCTTGATAGGCTGCTCCAGCAGAAATGTGCAGTTAACATCTACCTGTATGAACTCTGCGGCAGAACCGGTTCTGGGGAGCTGGGTTTTTTTTCACCGCGCCAGTGGCTGCTCATGCGCGATGCATGCAGACTTCTGCACCCATTTGAGGAGATCACCAAACTGGTCAGTCGCAGCCATGGCACCATCAGTGACATGGTACCTTATGCCTTCTTTATGGAACGTGCATTGCGTCGTGTCATTGATCAAGCTGTGGAGGAGCAGGAGCGGTAAGATGAGGAAGTCGCAATGCTGGATGAATTCCCAGGGGGGGCTACTCTATCTGAGACAAGTGAACAACAGGAGTTTGAAGAGGAGTCAGAGGAGGGTGGTGCCGGGGCGGATGAGGAGGAGCAAGAAGAGCATGCTTTAAACCTTTCTGGGATCCCTGTTGTGCGTGGATGGGGAGAGGAGAATGAAGAGGACGACATTATCCTGGATGATTAGCAGGAGCCAGGCCACCACACCGCTTCCAGTTTAGTGCAAATGGGGGCCTTCATGCTCCAGTGTTTTAATAGGGACCCCCGTATAAAAAGCATAAGGGTCAAGGACCAGTACTGGGTGGCAATGTACTTAGACCCCCGGTACAAACACAAAATGGCGGAGATGTTACTGCCGTCACAGAGGGCTGTCAGAATGCAGCACTTCCAGGCCTTGCTTCGAGAAATGCTGCATTCTGCTTTTGCGTGCGCTGGCAGAGGAGCAATTCCCACTCCCAGAGAAGAAGTTGCGGGTACCAATCCAACAGCACCTGCTAGAAGAGGCCGGTTTGAAGATGTGTTGGTGACTTCGGATATGAGGTCATTCTTTCAGCTGACCCATTGACAGGTGTCATCTGGATCCAGCATCAGGTGTCCGACTACATCGGGTTAACGGCCGATGTGGACGCTCTGAGGAGTGATGAACCCCTGGACTACTGGGTGGGCAGGCTTGACCTCTGGCCAGAGCTTGCCCAATTTGCAATCGAACTGTTGGCTTGCCCCTCATCCAGTATCCTGTCCGAAAGGACGTTCAGCGCAGCAGGGGGGATCGTGACCGATAAGCGTACTCGCCTAGCTCACGACAGTGTTAACTACCTCACATTTCTAAAAATGAATGAGGCATGGATCTCGGAGGAATTCAACACATGTGACCAGTAGACCATGTATATGTCAATAAACAATTTTTTTAATCGAGCACAGAGACCTTCTTTCTAAATTTGGCTCACTTCTTTGTCCAAAAAAGCACACCGTACTATATGCCCGTACCCTCCTCTTTGAAGAGGTTGAGCTGTTTCATATTTCTACTGGGGCTGCTTATTATGAGGGGCTTAAAGCATATGAGCATAGCACAGAGATGGTGGGAGCCCCTCATAATAAGCAGCCCCAGGAGTAAGTCAGCACAGCACAGGGATGGTGGGAGCCCCTCATAATGAGCATAGCACAGGGATGGTGGGAGCCCCTCATAATGAACATAGCACAGGGATGGTGGGAGCCCCTCATAATAAGCAGCCCCAGGAGGATGTCAGCATAGCACAGGGATGGTGGGAGCCCCTCATAATAAGCAGCCCCAGGAGGATGTCAGCATAGCACAGGGATGGTGGGAGCCCCTCATAATAAGCAGCCCCAGGAGGATGTCAGCATAGCACAGGGATGGTGGGAGCCCCTCATAATAAGCAGCCCCAGGAGTAAGTCAGCACAGCACAGGGATGGTGGGAGCCCCTCATAATGAGCATAGCACAGGGATGGTGGGAGCACCTCAAAATATGCACAACAGAGGTACAGCCCCAGGAGGAAGTCAGCACAGCACAGGGATGGTGGGAGCCCCTCATAATAAGCAGCCCCAGTAGAAATATGACACTCAACCTCTTCAAAGAGGAGGGTACGGGCATATAGTACGGTGTGCTTTTTTTGGACAAGGAAGTGAGCCAAATGAAAAAAGAAGGTCTCTGTGCTCGATTAAAAAAATTGTTTATAGACCTATACATGGTCTACTGGTCACATGTGTTGAATTCCTCCGAGATCCATGCCTCATTCATTTTTAGAAATATGAGGTAGTTAACACTGTCGTGAGCTAGGCGAGTACGCTTATCGGTCACGATCCCCCCTGCTGCGCTGAACGTCCTTTCGGACAGGACACTGGATGAGGGGCAAGCCAACAGTTCAATTGCAAATTGGGCAAGCTCTGGCCAGAGGTCAAGCCCGCCCACCCAGTAGTCCAGGGGTTCATCACTCCTCAGAGCGTCCACATTGGCCGTTAACCCGATGTAGTTGGACACCTGACGGTCTAGGCGTTCCCTGATGCTGGATCCGGGTGACACCTGTCGATGGGTCGGCTGAAAGAATGACCTCATATCTGAAGTCACCAACACATCTTCAAACCGGCCTCTTCTTGCAGGCGCTGTTGGATTGGTACCCGCAACTCCTTCTCTGGGAGTGGGAATTGCTCCTCTGCCAGCACACGCAAAAGCAGAATGCAGCATTTCTCGAAGCAAGGCCTGGAAGTGCTGCATTCTGAGAGCCCTCTGTGACGGCGGTAACATTTCCGCCATTTTGTGTTTGTACCGGGGGTCTAAGTACGTTGCCACCCAGTACTGGTCCTTGACCCTTATGCTTTTTATACGGGGGTCCCTATTAAAACACTGGAGCATGAAGGCCCCCATTTGCACTAAAGTGGAAGCGGTATCATCCAGGATTAGGGATGAGCCGAACACCCCCCCCGGTTCGGTTCGCACCAGAACTTTCGAACGGACCCCAAATTCGAACGAACTTTAGAACCCCATTGAAGTCTATGGGACTTGAACGTTCGAAATGAAAAGTGCTAATTTTAACGGCTAATATGCAAGATACTGTCCTAAAAAGGGTTTGGGGACCTGGCTCCTGCCCCAGGGGACATGGGTCAATGCCTAAAATGTTTTTAAAAATGGCCGTTTTGGCGGGAGCACTGATTTTAATGACGATTAAAGTGAAAAAAAAAAGTGAAATATTCCTTAAAATATGGTGCCTGGGGGGTGTCTGTAGTATGCCTGTGAAGTGCCACGTGTTTCCCGTGTTTAGAACAGTCCCTGCACCAAATGACATTAAACGGAAATAACACCATTTAAAACTGCTTGCGGTTTTAATGTTATATCTAGTTCCTGCAATATGGTTGAAAATCATTGAGAAAAATGGCATGGGTAGCCCTCCCTGCCCATTACCAGCCCCTTTAGGTCTTGTACGCATATTAAGGGGAACCCTGTACCCACATTAAAAAAAGGAAATGCGTGTGGCCCCCAGGCCCTATATACTCAGAACAGCAGTATACAGGCGGTGCAAACAAGACAGGGACTGTGTAGGTTTGTTGTGTTAAGTTGAATCTGTTTGTAATTTTCAACTGGTACATTTTTTAAAGTGTAGCTCCAGTCAAAAAAACTACTTTTTGGAAAACATAGGAAAGGGTTATCACCCCTGTATAATTTGTTTGGTCGTCCATCTCACTTGCTGTTGTCTCCTTCCATTTGCAAGTAGGAGATGTTTGTAAATTGGATGTTTGAAAGTAGGGGCCTGCCCTATATGCTCTGCAGAAATGGCGGAACAAGGTGTTGGTTTTGCCACAACATTGTAAGCCCTCAAAGTGACTCTTGGTGGGCGCTGGAACGCCCTGCTGTGAATGATTATATCAAGAATTGTAATTACATGCCATTGTTGAACAGTGGTAGAAAAATTGACCTTTGGTGGTTGTGGTGCTGGTGCCACAACACTATAAGTCCTCACCGTTACTCTGGGTGGGCACAGGAAGGGGCCCTCCTGTGAAATATTATATCAAGAATTGTAATTACATGTCCCTGTTAAACAGGGGCAGAAAAATCGGGCCTTAGGCACTGGTGCTGGTGCCACCACACTGCAACCTCTCCCATATACTCTTGTTTGATTGCAGGAATTAGCCCTGCTGCAAAGCATTGCATCAAAAATTGTACTTAAACGCCCCTGTTAAACAGGGGCAGAAAAATTGGGCTGATGGCATCAACCAGAACCAGAAATGTTCTTCCAACATATCAGCGGAGGAGGAAGAGGATAGACAATCAACATAACAGGACAGTCACTCAGCATCAGCATAGGCAGTCTTGAAGGGATGTGATATTTCAAAAAAAATTATTCTGTTACATCAGCTTCAGGTGCTTGGTAGCTGTGGGTGATCCAAGACTGATTCATCTTGATGAAGGTCAGTCGATCAACTGATTTGGTGGACTGGCGCACCCTGTGATCGGTAACAAAGCCACCAGCAGCACTGAAGGTGCATTTCGAAAGAACGCTGGATGCAGGACAGGCCAGTAGCTCAATTGCATACTGTGCAAGCTCTGGCCAGTGATCCATCCTCAAGACCCAGTAAGCCAGAGGATTTTCGGTGGGAAAGGTGTCCAAGTCTGACCTTGCCCCTAGGTATTCCTGCACCATGTAAATCAGACGCTGGCGATGGGTGCTGGAACCGATCATACCTTGGGGCTGCGGACTAAAAAATTGTCTGAAAGCATCAGTCAGACGGCCACCTTCTCCACCGCTCCTTCTGACCGATGCCTCAGCAACACGTTGTCCAGGACCAGGAGTTTGTGACCTCCCAGTCTCTGGGAACGCGTTGCACAGACCTTTCTGCAAGGCCTCCCGGAGATGTCTCATCCTCTGCTCCCTCTGCGATGGCAAGATAAGGTCGGCAACCTTACCCTTGTACCGTGGATCAAGGAGAGTGGCCAGCTAGTAATGGTCCCTCTCCTTGATCCGAAAAATACGAGGATCCTTCCGCAGGCTTTGCAGGAACAGGGAGGCCATGCAGCGTAGGTTAGCTGAGGCATTTGGTCCGGAGTCCTCTGGGTCACTAAGGACAACATGATCCGCAGCTACCTCCTCCCAGCCACGTACAAGTCCACGTGTTTCTTGGGACTGTAAATCATCCCTACAAGACTGCTGCTGCTGCTGATGCTGATGCTGAGTGCCAGCCTCCACCTCAATGCTGACACAATCATCCTCCTCCTCCTCTTCCTCCTCCTCATCCTCTTCCTGTGTGATGGGTGGCACAGCAGGAACACTGTCTGGATAAAGGGGGCCTTGAGAGGCAAGGAAGTCCTCCTCTTCCTGCCTCTGTTCTGCCTCAAGTGCCCTGTCCATTATTCCACGCAGTGTATGCTCCAAGAGGTGGACAAGAGGTACAGTGTCACTGATGCATGCACTGTCACTGCTCACCATCCTTGTGGCCTCCTCAAACGGTTACAGGACAGTGCATGCATCCCTGATCATGCCCCACTGGCGTGGTGAGAAAAAACCAAGCTCCCCTGACCCTGTCCTGGTGCCGTAGTCGCACAGGTACTCATTGATGGCCCTCTGCTGCGTGTGCAGCCGCTGCAGCATGGCCAATGTTGAGTTCCATCTGGTGGGCATGTCACATATAAGGCGGTTCTTGGGCAGGTTCAACTCCTTTTGGAGCTCAGCCAGCCGAGCACAGGCATTAAATGATCGGCGGAAATGCACACAGACTTTTCTGGCCTGCTTCAGGACATCCTGTAAGCCGGGGTACCTGCCCAAGAACCGCTGCACCACCAGGTTAAGGACGTGAGCCACACAGGGCACATGGGTCAGTTGTCCCTGTCGGAGGGCGGAGAGGAGGTTGGTGCCATTGTTGCAAACCACCATTCTTGGCTTAAGCTGGCGTGGTGTCAACCACCTCTCGGCCTGCCCCTGCAGAGCTGACAAAACATCCGCCCCAGTGTGGCTCCTGTCCCCCCAAACAAACCAGCGCAAGCACGGCATGGCATCGTTTTGCCTGCGTACTTGCGTAGCCCCTTGAACACCTACGGAGCACCGCTGGTTCTGAGGACAGAGCACTGGAAGAGGCCATGGAGGAAGAAGAAGAGGAGGGGGTGGAGGAGAGAGGTGTGTCACAACCAATAGTAGCATTTTGGAGGCGTGGTGGCGGAACAACCTCCAACACTACTGCACCTTGTCCTGCATCCTTCCCAGCTGCCAGAAGAGTGACCCAAAGGGCCGTGAAAGACAGGTAACGTCCCTGTCCGTGCCTGCTTGACCATGAGTCAGCGGTAATATGCACCTTACCGCTGACCGCCCTGTCCAGCGAGGCAAGGACATTGCCTTCCACATGCCGGTAGAGAGCCGGAATCGCCTTCCGTGAGAAAAAGTGGCGTTTGGGGACCTGCCACTGAGGAACCGCACATTGTACAAACTCACGGAAGGGGGCCGAGTCTACCAACTGAAAAGGCAGCAGTTGAAGTGCTAGCAGTTTAGCCAAGCTAGCATTCAGCCGCTGGGCATGTGGATGGCTGGGAGTAAACTTCTTCCGCCGGTCCAGCAGCTGGGGCAGGGACATTTGCCTGCTATAATCGGACGTGGGTGTACCGCTAGCAGAGTTCCCGGAAGCACTTGGCTGTGACACACCTAATTCTACACCTTCATTCCTCTCAGAGCAGGTTTCAGAGAGGACTGAAGGTCTAGTGGGGTTGGAGATGCCAGCTGATGAGGAGCAAGGAGAGGTCCGCTTTGTTCTTTGGTGTGGGTCTTTGAGGTACGCTTGCCAACGAGCTGCATGGCAGGTCAACATATGTCTGGTCAAGCATGTGGTGCCCAAGCGGCTGATGTTTTGGCCACGTGAGATACGCTTGAGACATATGTTGCAAATAGCAGCGGTGCGATCTGATGCACTCGTCTCAAAAAAGGCCCACACCAAAGAACTTTTAGAATAACGCGCAGAGGCAGCGCTCTGCACAGGCGGAGCTCTGCGGTGTGATTCAGTCGGTGTGCTGCCCCTAAGCTGGACCCCGGAGGGCATCCTGCCTCGTTGGACATGTGCCTCCTCCTCCTCCTCTCTCCTTCCAGGCACCCACGTGGAGTCAGTGCCCTCATCATCCCCTCCCTCTTCATCGCTGTAGCAAACCTGGCAGTATGCTGCAGCTTGTGGAACATGACTGCCAGATTGCTGTCCTTCTTGAGCATCCCCTCTCTCTGCGCTCACGCTACTGCCTTCCTCTAGCTGAGTGTCATCATCAGAGCCCACAAAACACTGGGCATCCTCCTGGAGCATGTACCCAACACTGTGCTCAAAGAGTTCAGGAGACTCCTCAGGAGGACGTGGTGGGTCTAGGGAAGGAGTCACTGATGATGACATTGAGAGGAGGGAAGACGATGCGTTGGCAGCTGCTTTGCTAGTACCCTGAGGGAGGATGAGGAGGATGAAGAGGGCTTGGTCATCCACTCTACCAAGTCGTTGGCATGTTGCGGTTCAACATGTCCAGCTGCCGAAAAGAAGGACAAGCGTGTCCCATGGCCACGTGCTGATGACAATGCACCGCGTCCACGACCAGCACTGTTGTCTCTAGACACAGAGCCTGCTTGCCCTCTTTTATCGGCTCGCGCCTGTCTGCCTCTCCTTGCTGGCCTTCCAGACATGGTAATGGCCTGAAGGGAGTTGGGTAAAAAAGCAGTTGGGTAGTGTATATTGTGCTAGAGGCACACAACACCCACTAACTCCTGCAGATGCCTTTATTATAGAACACCAGAGATAAAGGGGTATATACAGATGTATACTGTGCTGTGCTGGAGGCACACACAACTTCCAATAACTCCTGCAGATGGCAAGTGGGCTCAAATAGAGAACAGCTATGTAGGTGGATATAGCGGTATGTACTGGGTACAGAGCACGCAGACAGCACGCACTATCTCCTAACACTACTGACTGCAAGCTCTATTATAAAAGATGGATCACTAGCTATATAGGTGAGGTGAATATAGCGTTGTATACTGCGGTCAGGCCACGCAGACAATAGCCACTACACAACAGCAAGATCGAAAATCGGCCGAAAACGATCGGTGTGTACTGTGTTGAAGGTACACAGAACACCCACTGCTTCAGACGCCAACACACTACACAAGGCCGCCGCGCTGGCGGCCTTATATAGTGTGGGGCGTGCACTACACAGTCTGAGCTATGATTGGCCTCAGGCATCCTGCCTGTGGCCAATCATGGCTCTCCTCGCTGCTGGCGCTGCGATTGGCCAAGCATGCGGGGTCACAGTGCATGCTTGGCCAATCATGAGCCAGCAATGCACTGCGCCATCGCAGTGCATTGTGGGCCGTGAGCGCCACACGAATTTGGCGCGAACGGACCAAAATGTTCGGACTTCGCCGAATGGACGAACAGCCAATGTTCGAGTCGAATACGAAGCTCATCCCTATCCAGGATAATGTCGTCCTCTTCATTCTCCTCTCCCCATCCACGCACAACAGGGATCCCAGAAAGGTTTAAAGCATGCTCTTCTTGCTCCTCCTCATCCGCCCGGCACCATCCTCCTCTGACTCTTCTTCAGACTCCTATGTTCACTTGTCTCAGAGTAGCCCCCCCTGGGAATTCATCCAGCATTGCGACTTCCTCATCTTCCCGCTCCTGCTCCTCAACAGCTTGATCAATGACATGACGCAATGCACGCTCCATAAAGAAGGCATAAGGTACCATGTCACTGATGGCGCCATGGCTGCGACTGACCAGTTTGGTGATCTCCTCAAATGGCCGCAGAAGTCTGCATGCGTCGCGCATGAGCAGCCACTGGCACAGTGAAAAAAAACCCAGCTCCCCAGAACCGGTTCTGCCGCAGAGTTCATACAGGTAGACTTTAACTGCACGTTTCTGCTGGAGCAGCCTATCAAGCATATAGAAGGTTGAGTTCCATCGCGTCGGGCAATCGCAAATAAGACGTCTGACCGGCAGATTGTGTCACCGCTGAATGTCAGCAAGGCGAGCCATGGCCGTGTAAGATCTTCTGAAATGAGCCGAGATTTTCCTTGCCTGCCGCAAGATGTCCTGGACCCCAGGGTATTTGACAAGGAATCGCTGCACGACCAAGTTTAAGACGTGTGCCATGCATGGCACGTGCGTGATTTTGCCCTGTTTCAATGCGCTAAGCAGATTGGCACCGTTGTCACACACCACTTTACCAACTGTCAAATTGAGCGGTGTTAGCCACTGATCTGCCTGTGAACGCAAAGCTGAAAGTGCCGGGCCAGTGTGGCTCTTGGCTTCCAGGCACAACAGACGCAGCACGGCATGGCAACGTCTCACCTGGCATGTCGAATAGGTTCTGGGGAGCTTGGGCGGCGCAAAGGAAGAGATGCTAGCAGCGGAAAAGGAGGAGTCAGCCGAGGAGGAGAGGGAGGAGGATGGAGTAGGAGGAGGAGGAGAAGAAGAGTTAGGCCTGCATGCAATCCGTGGCGGTAAAACCAAATCTACACGGGTGCCACGGGTTACATGCTTGACGGCCGTCAGAAGGTTCACCCAGTGGGCAGTAAAAGTGATATACCTTCCCTGCCCGTGTTTGCTAGACCACGTGTCTGTGGTCAGATGTATCTTGGCACCGACACTGTGTGCCAGAGATACATTAACTTGCCGCTGAACATGGCCATATAGCTCTGGGATGCCCTTCTCTGAGAAATACTTCCTTCCTGGGACCTTCCATTGTGGTGTTCCAATGGCCACAAATTTGCGAAAAGGCCTCCGAGTCCACCAGTTTATATGGCAGTAGTTGGCAGGCTATCAGTTCTGACAAGCCAGCCATCAACCGTTGGGCAAGAGGGTTATCCGGCGTCATCATTTTTTTACGCTCGAACATTAGGCCCATAGAAGCCTGCCTTTTTGCAGAAAAACGTGAGCTTGGCGTGATGGAAGGTGGAGTGGAGGACAATTGTGAGGAGAGAGGAGAAGGAGAAGTAGAAGACGAGGCTGGACGGTGAGAGCCTGCAGTGTGGCTTTGTGTGTTCCGTTGCTCCCACTGGGCTCGGTGATGGCTGCTCATGTGCCTTCTTAAGGCGGTCGTCCCTAGGTGAGTGTTGGGCTTACCGCGACTAATGCGTTGACTGCAAAGATTGCAGATGGCAACGCTATTGTCAGCAGCGGACACTTTAAAAAAAGCCCACACTGCGGAGCCATGTGCCGGTGTCCTGGGAGCGCCAGATGTGACCGTACATGGTCGATGACTCACTCCTGATACATTTGCAGTCTGCTTTGTCCCTCCTGTGCAATGTAAGTTATTCCTGCTTCTCCTCCCTATCTGCTGGTCCATATCTCCCTCTGAACTCCCCTCCTCTTCCTCTCTTGTGAGCATCCACGTGACATCACTAGACACGTCATCATCAACGTCACCTTCCCCACCGCTATAAGTAGAGATCTCGGAGTATGCAGCAACACCGGGGACCAACCTCCTCCTTGGGCTGATCTGGGTACTGTCGTCAGACTGCTGAGTAGCGGTTGTTGCTGCCTCCTCTTCCTGATCCAATACCAAGAGTGGCTGCGCATCAGAAATGTCTTGATATGGATCGGAAAATAATTCCTGTGACTCAAGCGGAAGGTATGTGGTGGTAGTGGTGGTGTTGTTGGTGGTAGTGTCTTTGGGGGTGCACATAGCAGAGAGTGAAGAAGAGGGTGCAGATCGAGAGGATGAGGAGGGTGCAGAAGAGTAAGGCTGAGCGAGCCACTCAACCAAGTCTGGTGCGTCCTTTAAAGTAATTGAACGCACCTTCTGCAACTTCCCACTTTTGCTCAAGGCTGTTGCTCCTGCCCTACCCCTACCACCCCTGCGGAAGGGCCTGCCTCTTCCTCTGCCTGTCATTTTTTAAATGACCCTGTGACAAAACTCTCAGTCCCTATACCGATGAAGGACTGCTGCAGTATAGGGCAGCGGTCAGCAGTAGTGCACCTCAACCCTATGTATTGTGGACCGATACCAGTCCTTATAGAATAGCAGACTGTACCTCACTCAACCCTATGTACTGTAGCACCCTACACCAGGTTACCAGTCCTTATAAGGACCTTTGTGGAACAAGTAGGTTGTGAATGATTAGCAGACTGTACGTCAGTCCCTATACTGATAAAGGACTGCTGCAGTATAGGGCAGCGGTCAGCAGTAGTGGACCTCAACCCTATGTATTGTGACTGATTAGCAGACTGCAGCAGAAGGGCAGCAGTCAAGTATAATATTCTTTCTATATTTGGAAGAAAGAATATTATACGTGTACAAGCCTATTACCATACCACTGATACCAGTCCTGAAAAGAACCTTTGTGGACCTAATATAGTAACAGCTACTGATTAAACTGACCCTCACTGCTTCACACACTGCTTCCTGCCTGTCCCTATATAAACTGACTAAACAGAGGCTGCTGGAACAATAACTGGTTACTGGAATAGCACTTTTGTGGACCTGATAGTAACAGCTAATGATTAAACGGACTCTCCCTGCAGCACACAGCGTCCTGTCCCTTTCTCTAAACTGACAAAAGACACTCAGGCGGCTGCAACAATCAGTAGCACAGCAAACCTATATACACCTAACACCTATACCAGTCCTGAAAAGAACTTTTGTGTACCAAATAGCTAGCGATTTGGGTCACTGCAATCTCTCCCTGCTCCACACAGCAACCTCTCCCTATAGTGACAGAAGAAAGAATGTAAAATGGCCGCTGGATCGGGTGTATTTATAAGTTAGGGGGAATGTCCAAGTGTCCATGTGCTGTAATGTCTCAATTGGCTGTCCTGTACCCCATGATGGATGTGTCATCATAGGTCAAAGTTCTTTTTCACAGAAAACACAGAAGTCCGCCGGGCGAACGGCGGCAATAGTCCGCCGATCGGGCGAATCGCGAGCAGCCGAAATTCGCCGCGAAACGACCGCCGGGCGAACTGTTCGGCCATCACTAGTGTTGGTGACTTCGGATATGAGGTCATTCTTTCAGCCGACCCATCGACAGGTGTCATCCGGATCCAGCATCAGGGAACGCCTAGACCGTCAGGTGTCTGACTACATCGGGTTAACGGCCGATGTGGACGCTCTGAGGAGTGATGAACCCCTGGACTACTGGGTGGGCAGGCTTGACCTCTGGCCAGAGCTTGCCCAATTCGCAATTGAACTGTTGGCTTGCCCCTCGTCCAGTGTCCTGTCCGAAAGGATGTTCAGCGCAGCAGGGGGGATCGTGACAGATAAGCACACTCGCCTAGCTCACGGCAGTGTTGACTACCTCACATTTCTAAAAATGAATAAGGCATGGATCTCGGAGGAATTCAACACATGTGACCAGTAGACCATGTATATGTCTTTTTTTTTTATTTTAATTGTTTTTTATTGAAAAAGAAATTTCACTTATACATACATAAATAAAACATGATTTTGCATACATAGAGGGGGTATACATATCAGCCAAAAATACCGAGTTTTTCTTCCAAAGAAACTGCTTAACGCCAATGACTTAGTCATATCTATCCCTCTAATTATCGCTAACGCCCCTATAGGGCTAACCCCTCCTCCCCCCCCATACCCCTGTTCTTCAAACACACGCTGCTAAATCCAAACAAACTTATCTGGATAGCCGATAACGGAGTGGCGAATCCATTCAGGGACAGAAATAAGGAGCTTCCAGTAGGCTCCCAGGCCGCCCCCGGCCTGAGACCAACAGGTGCACTCTAGGTCCCATCCTCCACTATCTCATCTAGGGGGAAGCCGATGTCCCTCAACCATGGATTCCATAGCAGCTTGAATTTTTTAAGGTTATTTTGTCTAATATACATTGCCCGTTCGCACCAAATTATGGAATTGATGGCATTTATCCATGCTTGCAGTGCTGGAGGATTCTTTGCCTGCCAATTCATCGCGATTAAGCGTCTGGCCTGGTACAGGCATCTTAATATAGATGTTTTTGTTGCAGCAGAGATTCCACCCCTTTCCATAATCCCTAATAGACAAGTCATAGCTTCAGGTTCTAAGGTGGTATTGAAAATTCTATTTATTCTGTGCACAATTTCTATCCAGTACCGATACAGTTTTGGGCACTTCCATACCATATGGAGCAGATCTCCTGGTGCTCTACATCTAGGGCACTCCCCGTTGGACTTATTGCTTATCCTCCGCATTTTTTTGGGGGTATAGTAGGCCCTATATAGGAAGAGCTTATGGGACATACGCTACGATGGGGAGATAGACACCAAATTCCCCTGTGCTAGGATCTCGTCCCATTGTTCCTGCTCAATTGGTCCCAAGTCTTCCTCCCATCCCCTCCTGCTCTTGTCCGGTCCTTCTCCATTCAAAACTTTATCCCTGAGTTTTGTATACAAGCTAGAAATTTGGCCCTTTGTTTGTCCTTGCTCAAGAAATCTCTGTAACAAGGGGTTCTTTATCCTCTCAATAGTAAGTGTGCCAAACTGTGAATGTATCCCATGCCTCACTTGCAAATATATATAAAATGTTTTATTGGAGATGTCGTATTCCTGGCGGAGGTCTTCGAAAGATTTCATAGTGTTCCCCTGGTAGAGATGCACCAGTCTTCTAATCCCCCTCCTCTCCCACTCCTGGGACCGGGCTATACAGTTTAGTTCAGCAAGTTCTCCGTTGTTCCATAGGGGGGTATACTCAGTTACCCCCCCATAGGCCAAGAGTTGCTTAGCTATCTGCCATACTTTCCTCGCCAAGGTATTGGTGGGGCATTTACAAGCGAATGAATTAGCCTCCAGAACTTCAACTAGAGTTCTATGATATGCCTTATTAATCATCAATTTATGATTTGGACAGCCACCCTCTTCCAGTCCAGCCCCAGTCAAATGCTGGAGCTGGGCTGATAGAAAGTATGTTCTTAAATGTGGCAGCGCTACTCCTCCCTTTTCCGCCGGGAGCTGCAGCGTTCGCAGCCGAATCCGAGGCTGTCGCTTTTTCCATATTAATTCTCAAATTAATCCCTCCAGTCTGTTAAACCATTTCTGGTTGATCCAGACCGGGGAATTGTGGAGGATATATAGGATCTGTGGCTGCCAGATCATTTTTACTAAATTACAACGCCCCGCCACCGACAGGGGAAGGCGACACCAGCTATTAACCTTCTGTTTCAGCTTTGCCAATAATGGTGCCAGATTCTCCTCAACATACTGGCCTATCTCTCTGGGAATCCAGACACCCAAGTATTTCAGCTTGGTTACCACTTCTAGTCCCTCAACTATAGACGATGTTTGGTCTTCAAACTCCGATAGTGGCATAAGGGCTGATTTACTCCAATTGATGACCAAACCTGATTGCTGCCCAAATTCATCCATCAGCCGTACTACCCTATTCAGAGTGAAGCGCACATCGTCAAGGAAAAACAAGACGTCATCTGCAAACAAAGCCAGCTTCTCCTCCTCTAGTCCGCGCCGGAATCCCCGGATGTCCGAGCGTGTTCTCGCCATCACAGCCAGGGGTTCCATAGCTAGCACGAACAGGAGGGGAGACAGCGGGCATCCCTGTCTCGTACCTCTTTCTAGATAGAACACTTCAGAAAATAGGGTCCCCATTTTAATCTTGGCCCTGGGTCCCCTGTATAGTAGTTTTACCCACTGGATGAATTTGGGGCCAAAGCCGAAACGTTCTAATACACCCCAAAGATAGTCCCACTCCAGGCTGTCGAAAGCCTTAGCGGCATCCAACGCTAGTATGGCACCTGGGTTATCACTATCTCTAGGTATTTGTAGGTTTACAAAAACCCTTCTAATATTAGTATTAGTTGTTCTGCCTGGGACAAACCCAGACTGGTCTGCATGTATTAATTTATGTATACAACTATTTAAACGAATTGCTAGGGCCTTGGCTAGAATTTTTATATCTGAGCATAGCAGAGATATCGGCCGGTATGACGAGACCTCATGTTGTTCCTTCCCCTCTTTAAGAATTAAAGTGATATTAGCCTCGCTCATTGAAGCGGGGAGTTCCCCCGCCTCTAGTGCATAGTTTAACGTTTCCAGTAGTGCCAGGATCAGCTGTTCGCTGTATCGCTTATAAATTTCCACTGGAAGGCCATCGGGACCAGGAGATTTACAATTGGGCATACTATTCATTGCACCTTTTAGTTCTTCCAAAGTAAGTGGTAGATCTAAATTCAATTTATCCTGGTCTGAGAGCACGGGAATACCTGTTTGCTGCAAAAAGTTAGTGTCCAGAGCCTCCCGTCCCTGTGTGTTTGATTTATATAAGGTTCTGTAATACTCAACCAGCACCTTCATAACCTCGGAGGGCCTAGAGACAAGGTCACCCTTCTGTGTTTTAATTGCCTGTATTCCTGTGGTGGGGCTATTGGTGCGAGTCAATAAAGAAAGAGCTCGACCCACCTTCTCCCCTTCCCCAAAATAATATTGGCGTTGGAAAATGCGTTGATTTTCTACCCTTTTTAGAAGTGCCATTTTATATATCTGTTGGCTATCCTCCCAAATCTGTTGTTTCCCCGGCGATGGATCCTCCATGAACTCTCTCTCAGCCTGAATAACGTCATTTCGGATTTTCCCCTCTTGGTCTCGGGATTCCCGCAATATTCTGTATGAGTATTCCTCTAAGAAAGGCTTTTAGGGAATCCCAAACCACTCCAGATGCCGCTGTCCCCCTGTTAGTCTGGAGAAATTCCCCTATTTGATCTCCTAAAAGATTGGATCTATCAATTAGTTCCAGCCAAGCGGGGTTTATTCTCCATTCTCTCAGGGGGGCGCACTCTCCTGTGTTCAAAGTTATAACCAAAGGGGAATGGTCTGAGATCCCCCGTACCCCGTATTCTATGTCTACCACCACTCCCACTGCCTCATTGTTCCCCAAGCCCATGTCTATTCTTGACAGCGTCTGATGGGTACTAGAGAAACAGGAGTACTGCCTATCCTGGGGGTGTCGCATACGCCAGATGTCTCTTAAACCAACTTCCATAAGAAGTTCGTATAATCGACCTGTTCTATTCCCAGTTGGACAAGGAAATCTATCTAGGCATTTATCTATAGTTTCATTAAAATCCCCAGCAATTATCCATGGGACACCCATTTTGCCCAGGCTGAACATGAGAAATTTATCCATAACCTCTAATTTGAAAGGAGGGGGTATATAGATATTTGCTAGAATACATTCTTGCCCAGCCACCTGACAGTGCAAGAAAACAAATCTCCCCTCCCCATCTATCTTGGACTCTTTACATAAAAAATCCGTGCCCTTCCATACCAACACGCTCACGCCGCGGGAGTACGATGAATAAAAGGAGTGGTAGTATGCCTGGAATTTCCGATCATGGAGCAGAGGGGCCATAGTTGGAGTCAGATGGGTTTCCTGCAAAAAGAGTAAACCAGGTCCTCTTCCTTCCAGCTCCAACATCACAGACCTCCGTTTCTTAGGGTCTCCCAAGCCCCTCACGTTCCACGAGGTTATATTCCACCTACCCATCGACTCCAATGATATTCCTCCCACTCATCGACTCCAGTGGTTAATATGCCCATGAAGGGGAGGGGGTAGGGGGAGAGGGAACCGCTTCCTCCCCCCATCGCCACTCCCCTTCTCAACCTGCCCCTCATCGCTGCCCCGTTACTCACAGCGTGTGTTCGAAGACTCCCCTCCCTCCCACCCCCCACCCAACCCTGCCCATCTGAGCCACCCTTAGGGGTCTCAATTGTAGCGGGTATAATCATACCCCATTCAAAAAGTGTCCGAGCTCACCATCCCCCCACGTGATCTTATCACTCCCCATTAAAATTCTTATAGGGTGGGATCGTAATCCCTCCGTAGCACCCATCATGCCCTACCGAAAAAAAAAAAAAAAAAAAGCTTATATATAGGTCCCCCCCCCCAACCCACCCCCCCAAATCCCACACACCCAACTCAACTATAAAGTCTCATTACCCCTTCTAGTGTAGAATTGTGTGTGCTATTTTTTCGCCATATGGCATCACAGTGTTCTATATCCATAGTACTATACCTCAACTTTAATCATTTCATTTTTCCCCCACCCTGCTCGAGCAGCGGGCGGCAACAATTTAACCCCCCGTCCCTTTACCAAGATGGGTTCACAAATAGAATTGTTTCCAATAGCATACCTACATATAATTATATTCTCTCATACAACCCCCCCTCCAACCCCCACACCCCCACCGTGTCTATAACCGTGTCTTTATATACAAAACAACTCATCTTATAGTACTCAATTTCTCGTAGTGCAAAAAAGGGAAAAAAAAAGGGGGGGGGGGATGTATCCTCTTCCTTTTTACTCCTCCCCCTCCCTCAGCCCCCCCCTCCCAACTCTTCCATAACACCTCGTTTACTGCTTCAAATGTGAAATTATATAAGCTATTAATTTACTTTGTGATATCGCAGTGCTCTATACTCCATAGTATTTTACCCCATTACTAATCAATTTATCATATCGTTTTGCCCATCTCACCAAAACAACCAGCTGTAGCATTAAGACTCCCCAATCCTTCAGCGAGATGGGTACATAAACAAAATTATTTTCAAAAATACATATACAAAAATTTACATTCCCCCTTACAACCCCCCCTCCCCAACCCCCACACCCCCCTCTTCCCGCCTCTCCAGAAAAAACAACCTCTCCTCTCCCCCCCCCAATAACAAAAAAAAAAAAAAAAAAAAAAAGGGCTAATACAGGCCGACTCTAAGTATCATTAAAGGGCCTCTTTGTGTTCCTCCAGCCAGTTCACGGCCTCCTGCGGGGAGTTAAAGAAAATTGTTGAGCCCAAAGCAGACACTCGGAGTCGGGCTGGATACAATAGGGCATACATTATCTTATGCGATTTCAGGGTGCGTTTAACAGGAATAAACTCCGCTCTCAGTTTCTGTAAGTCCGGTGAGAAATCTGGATAGAATGACACCCTAGTCTCCTTGTAGAAGATGTCTCCCAATCCCCTAACCCTCCGCATCAAGATCACTCGATCGTTATAATTGATAAATTTCAATATCATTGGCCTACAGCGTCCCTCCGAGAAGTGAGATCTAGGAGGAACTCTGTAGGCTCTTTCGATGCTGGAGGGCGAGGAGAAGGAGACATCTCCCAGTAATTCCTTAAACCAATTTTCCAAAAAAATTACGGGGTCTGAGCCCTCACTTCCCTCTGGCAAGCCAATTAGTCGCACATTGTTCCTGCGGTTCTTATTATCCATGTCGTCAATTTTGGATGCCTGTGCGACAATTTGTTTCTGAAGAGTGGCTATTTTTTCCTGGAGGGGAGATAATTCATCTTCCACCGTGCTTAATCTTCCCTCTAGGGCGTCTATTCTGTCGATGGTATTGCTTAATTGTTGACTCATAGCGTGCAGTTCATTTTGGATATTACTCAGTTGACTGTCCAGCCCAGAAATAGAATTCTTACAGTCATTAACCGCCAGCAGCATCTCTCGTAAAGTCGGTTCCCCACCCCCCCCAGGTTTTTGGGCTGTACTACTGTCCTCCTGGGATGGCTCACCTACCCCACCTCCCGGCAGTGGGGTACCAGGATCCAGTGAGGGGCGACCTGCACTCCTTCTGTCCCCCACTGGCCCCTGCGTTTTAAATTGACCTGGTGGATGGTGTTGAACTTTGCTGCCTGGGGAAGTTGCATGAGCAAAACGCTCGAGTTTCAAGGCCGCAGAGGCTTGATTTAGCTTTTCTTTGGCAGCACGTGTTTTTTGATTTCCCTCTCCATGGGATGTATCTTCTATCGCTCTTTTGCTAAGCATGGTAAAGTCCACGTAAAGGAGTCACCAAACCAGCGGAAGGTAGTAATAAAGCAGTTTGTATCGCTAAATCAATTCTCCCAACAAAAAGGCCCGATTTTTCAGCAAAGGGACCTTGAGGGGGGGCCAGCCAATTCACCAAGCGCGCGGCACCTGAATCCTACATTAATTGTATTTATATTTATGGGGTAGACTTGCTTCAGCCAGCGATTATCAAAAGTAAAGCAGATAGGGAGAGGCAAACATTAAGAAATAACCAAGTCTCTACTACACAGGTTCTTAACTTTCATCCTGCTAAGTTATATAGCGTTTCTCACCACACTGCAACCAAAGTTCTTTCATCCATAGAGCTGGCGGATGTCTCCGGGAGATTTGCTCGTCCGAGGCGATCGTAGTGCTCTCTCCGCGTGTCCTCGTGCGGCGTTGTAAGTTTTTCGTCTATCCTCAGATCTCCGGTCGGATCTCCGACCGGGCTCCCGCGGTAGCGAAACCTAGCGCGAAGTCCTCCTCGGGTTCTTCCAATGATCTCTGTCCGTGCTGGGCAGCCGTCGTGATAACGCACGCTCCAAGTCAATCGTTCGTTACGGAGCTACGATAGAGGGAGCCAGGGAGCGGCAGCTGTATCCACCAGCGAGCTACGTTACTCGCATCGCAGGGCGGAGGCTAGGAGCTCGGACACACTCGCACTCCTGCTCACTCACTCACACCCATCTCCATCCGGACCATGTATATGTCTAGAAACGATTTTTTTAATCGAGCACACAGACCTTCTTTCTTCATTTGGCTCACTTCCTTGTCCAAAAAAAGCACACCGTACTATATGCCCGTACCCTCCTGTTTGAAGAGGTTGAGCGGTGTCATATTTCTACTGGGGCTGCTTATTATGAGGGGCTCCCACCATCCCTGTGCTGTGCTGACTTCCTCCTGGGGATGCTTATTATCAGGGGCTCCCACCATCCCTGTGCTGTGCTGACTTCCTCCTGGGGATGCTTATTATCAGGGGCTCCCACCATCCCTGTGCTGTGCTGACTTCCTCCTGGGGCTGTGCCTCTGCTGTGCATATTATGAGGGGCTCCCACCATCCCTGTGCTGTGCTGACTTCCTCCTGGGGCTGCTTATTATGAGGGGCTCCCACCATCCCTGTGCTATGCTGACATCCTCCTGGGGCTGCTTATTATGAGGGGCTCCCACCATCCCTGTGCTGTGCTGACTTCCTCCTGGGGCTGTACCTCTGCTGTGCATATTATGAGGGGCTCCCACCATCCCTGTGCTATGCTCATTATGAGGGGCTCCCACCATCCCTGTGCTATGCTGACTTCCTCCTGGGGCTGCTTACGGTGCAGGTGTCAATGCTCTCTATCAAGGTGCTGGTGTCAGATCACTCTATCACTGTGCAGGTGTCTTTGCTGTATGTCATGCTGCTGATGTCAGTGCTCTCTATCATGGTGCTGCTGTCAGTGCTGTATATCACGGTGCTGGTGTTAGTGCTTTATGTCACGCTGCTGATGTCAGTGCTCTCTATCACGGTGCTGGTGTCAGATCACTCTATCACGGTGCAGGTGTCATTGCTGTATGTCACGCTGCTGGTGATCATCTCCTGCACCCTCTTCTTTGCCTACCCTGACCTTCCCTCTCCTCCATTGCCTTCATGCACTCCACAGTCCTGAATTGTCACAACAATTTCACATATAAAAAAAGAATGCTTGTAGTTGTCGATCCCAGATTCACCTTATAAATGTGTTATGTCATTGGCCATGTGGTGGGACTATGTTTGCACAGCTAGTAATTATTTTGTGGCTGCAAATTTGACCTGTAGGTTTGCAAAGTTCGCCTCCCATTGAAGTCAATGGGGCCCGCCGCGAACGTTATGGTTCGCGAACTATCGGCCGCGTTCGCGAAACGTCCCATCGGAAGTTCGTCCATCACTAATTACCGATACTTTTTTTAATGTCATGTGACAGTGGCACTAAAATGCAGCACTGATGACGCGTGGACTGTGTCCGTAGTTTTTTTTTTTTTTTTTGTTTTTTTTACAATTTTTTTTAAAATAATTTTTACAATTTTTCTCTTCTTTTGTTATTTATTTATTTTTCTACAATGCTTTCTTTTTTGGAGGGGTGGAGGAGTGGACAGTGTCAGTGTGTTTTTAATTTTATTTTTTATTATTTTTACAATTTAACCTTTTAAATATTGATTACAATTCTTTTTTTTCTTTATCAGCCCTGTTGGGGGGGTTTGGTGCGATATCAGGGGTCTTAACAGACTCCTGACACCTCCCCTTTGGGACACAGAAAGGGACTGAGGATAGTCCCTTTCTCAGCAGCCTCCACCGCACTGAAGATGAAGGGAGAGGAGACAGAGGCCTCTCTCTATTCATAAACTGAAGCATCATAAACACTGATGCTGTGCATTTGGAAAAGGAAGGAGCTTGTAACTCCCCCCATTGCTGCACCGATCGCTGCTGACTGCCCAAGTATCGGGTCAAGCATCAGAGCATTTGCGTGAGTACAAGTACTCACGCAAATGCTCAATATCGTTACCGGTATTAGTATCGGTATCGGGACAACCCTAGTAGTAAGTGATGCAAAGTTCAGGGGTCAGTAGCAGTGTTGGTCATCTTACTTTAAAAAAGTAATTAGTTAAGTTACAAATTACTTCTCCCAAAAAGTAATTGCGTTAGTAACTCGGTTACTACATTGGAAAAGTAATAAGTTATTCAGCAAAGTAACTGTGACGGGGTGGCAGCGTTGGTACTTGAGGGGGTGGCAGCGTTGGTACTTGAGGGGGTGGCAGCGGTGGTACTTGAGGGGGTGGCAGCGGTGGTACTTCAGGGGTGGCAGCAGTGGTACTTGGGGGGGTGGCAGTGGTGGTGGTATACTTGGGGGGTGGCAGTGGTGGTGGTGTACAGTACTTGGGGGGTGGCAGCGGTAGTACTTGGAGGGGATGGCAGCGGTGGTGTACTTGGGGGGGGTTGGCAGGCAGTGGTGGTGGAAAACAGAGGAACGCCGCGCTTGACAAAAGAAATTGAACAAAAAACTAAAAAGAGAAGCAGCAACCCAAATGTTATACTACATTTGGCATAAGAGAAAAAAAGAGTGGGTTGCGCTACAGAAAATAACTGAACTAAGAAAATATACCCATGTGAAACAACTCACAAAAAAGTTTGAACTTAGTGGTGTGTTTGTCGCATACTAAAAAGGGATTAGAATGCGACAAAAAATAGACTATCTAATAAAGATAGAAAATGCTAAGTCAGTAAAAATAGCAGATACTTCTTAGGCCGCGTACACACGCGGGGACTGTTCGCCCAACTTTGTCCGCTGAACAGTGTTTCGGCGGACAGTCCGCCCGTGTGTGGGCTTTCAGCGGACAGTTTCAGCGAACAGTCTGCTGAACAAAGTTTTTCGGAAATTCCGAAAAACTGTCCGCTGAAACCAAGTACAGTCCCCTCGTGTGTAGGCTTGTTCGTCAAACTAAGTTCCGCGCATGCTCAGAAAGGATTTACACGCCGAAAGTTGTAATGCAGTGTATATGACGTCGTATTTTCCGTCCCGTCGTACGTGCCGTTCACGTCATCGCGCACGGTTTCAGCAAACTGTTCGTTCGTCGTGTGTGGGCAAGTCCGTCCATGCTAATTTTGAGCGGACTGTTTGCTGAAACTGTTTGACGGACAAAGTTGAGCGAACAGTCCCCGCGTGTGTACGCGGCCTTAGTGTGGTTATACAAAGAATACCCTTAATAGGAGTGAATAATCAAATGAATGTGGAATAATGCAAGCAAAACTCTGCTAACAAAACCCAAACGCATAAAAATAAATGGAAAAAATATATTACACCAATGATACCTAAAGATTGAAATCGTATTGGGTATCAGAAAATATATGTAGTGAAAATAAAAAATAAAAAACACCTTAAGTAATGTTCATAATATAAAGTGAACCTGCAAAAAGATCAAACAATATAACATCCAAAGGTCTGTTGTCTTAGAACAATAGTGAAACAATGTAACATCCAATGGTCCGTTATCTTATAACATTAGTGAAACATGAATATGGAAATTGTTTGAGAACATAATGAGAATGGAGCAATGTTCAAAAAGTCCATATACAGTCTCTATTTGCAAGGTTTCCCACAGTGAAGTAGTGACAGTAGAAATAGAAGTAGTGACAGTAGAAATATCCAACACGAACGTGACTTGTGCTCAGCCTCCACCAATGATATTATTGCCGCTTACCAGAAACGAATGGTTCCTTATTACAGAGAACCATGTAGAGCAGTTGACTGATTCCCCCAGTCCAGGGTCTACACGAATGAAATGTAAGGGACTTCAGAGCCCGCTCGTCTCTCGATACACTCCCGTTCGTGGGTTTACATAAAAGGCAATGAGACTCACAATAGTGTAAAACCCAAATATAACTTTAATCGAACGTAAAAGACAAATGCGCACTTACAGAAATGAAGATTAAAACGATCGTTACAGCAAAACCAAGCCGGCCGGTCTCGATTAGCGCCCGTTACACCGAAAACATACAACACGAGATGGTGGCGTCAGGACGTCGCTCCTCCTCCCTACGCGTTTCGTCACTATGGGACGTGGTCACGGGTGGTACTTGGGGGGGTGGCAGTGGTGGTGGTGTACTTGGGGGGTGGCAGTGGTGGTGGTGTACAGTACTTGGGGGGGGTGGCAGCGGTGGTGTACTGGGGGGGGGTGGCAGGCAGCGGTGGTACTTGGGGGAGTGGCAGCGGTGGTGGTGCCATCCTCTCCCACCATAACCCCTGCCTCTTACTGATCCCATCCCCCACCACCACTGATCTCATCCCTACCATATCCCCCCCATCACATCTGTTGTAGAAGTGATGGTGGGTGGGTAGGGATGGGATCAGTAAGAAGCAGAGGTGGTGGAGGACTTGGGATGGATCGATTGCACTGCAATTCGAATAGTCGGACAGTCACTTACTTGAATGCCACCAGGGATGCCTTTCCTCAAGGGGAGAGAGAGAGAGAGAGACCCTTCACTTCACTCGATTGGTATCAGCTGGTCAGCTGACTTCATTTTTCAGTGTCTGCCCCGCCTCCCTACATTCTATCTCTGGATGGGTGGGGCGTGATGGGGCAGTCCAGACAGTTTCTCTGAGTCTCAGCCTCTTCTCAGCTCAGTGGGTGAAAGCTCCCTTCGTCGCGGCGGAACGAATAGCCAGGCAGCGTGGCCACGGCGGGCCTCCCAGACGGTAGATGTAATTAAGGTAACTCCACCCAAGTAATGGGAACTGAGTTAATATGAGGGGAAGAGTAATCAGTTAGATTACTCGTTACCCTCTAAGGTAACTGCGTTACGTAACTCAGTTTATTTTAACTGAGTTACTTACATCACTTGTCAGTAGTAAGTGAACCAGCATTCAGGGATCAGTAGTAATTGAGGCGTAGTTCAGATGTCAGTAGTAAGTGAGACAGAGGTCAGTAGTAAGTGAGGCGGAGTTTAGAGGTCAGTAGTGAGGCAGAGTTCAGAGGTCAGTAGTAAGTGAGGAGGAGTTCAGGGGTCAGTAGTAAGTGAACCGGAGTTCAGAGGTCAGTAGTAATTACCAGAGAGTTCAGAGGTCAGTAGTAAGTGAACCGGAGTTCAGAGGTCATTAGTAAATAAGGTAGAGTACAGAGGTCAGTAGTAAATGAGGCGAAGTTTAGAGGTCAGTAGTAAGTGAGGCAGAGTTCAGAGGTCAGTAGTGAGGCGGAGTTCAGAGGTCAATAGTAAGTGAGGAGGAGTTCAGGGGTCAGTAGTAAGTGAATCAGAGTTCAGAGTTCAGTAGTAAGTAAGATGGAGTCCATAGGTCAGTAGTAATTACCAGAGAGTTCAGAGGTAAGTAGTAAGTGAACTGGAGTTCAGAGGTCAGTAGTAAGTAAGGTAGAGTTTAGAGGTCAGTAGTAATTACCAGAGACTTCAGAGGTCAGTAGTAATAAATGATCAGCTTGGCTTTTAGACTAATGTGGTGCAGCTTTCCCACACCATGGCTGCAGTGCAGTGTAACCGCGGTCTCCTTGTGGTTTAGTTGTACTTTGCCATAGACTTCTATAATGTTCCATGGTTTGTGCTTTCTGATAGTGCACCAAAACTGCCCTTTCAGTTTTTGTTTTCAGAAAGCGCACCAAAACTGCAGGATCTAATAGAAGTCTATGGCAAAGTGCAGCTAATCCACACCGAAACTGTAGGTACGCTGCGCTGCAACCATGAAAACCATACAGCATTAGCGTGAATGCACCCTACTGGGGTCGGGGAGAGAAGACCATAAAGCATATTTTCTTGGTATAGGAAGGCTTTTGTTTTATTTAACCATTCCCCTTTAAGCACCTCCCATTGTAAACACAATTTTGCAACACCCACTGTTCACCGCATCTTTGGAGGCACACCCTAATGCAATAGGCCACGCACACCCATGATGCACACAACATATAATTAATCTAAATACACACCCCAGTAGAATGTGTCAACACCTTTACCAGGAAAAATATCACCGGCACATAGCGTGTGTGCTACAAAGTCCTTTCATAATACACATTTCACATGTTCATGCACATCTCATTACCCCAAAGAAATTTGTGTAGTTAAAACATTGTTGGTGTGACCAAGACCATTGGCCATAGCTCCCAACTGTCCCTGATTTGGGAACCTCGTCCTCAAGTGTATAGAAGACTGTATTCTTATGCTAATAAATAGTTACATAGTTAGTAAGGTTGAATAAAGACACCAGTCCATCCAGTTCAACCTGATTCACATCAATCCCTACCCTCAAGGAGCCCACAATCCAAGGTCCCCATTCCTTCATTAACCTACCTGCATGTCTTTGGAGTGTGGGAGGAAGCCAGAGTACCCGGAGGAAACCCACGCAGGCACAGGGAGAACATGCAAACTCCAGGCAGGTAGTGTCGTGGTTGGGATTTGGACCAGGGACCCTTTTTACTGCTAGGTGAGAGTGCTACCACAGAGTACACCTTCTATAGTACAGAGTTCTATTTCTGGTGTACTCCAAAACTGGTGTTGCCTGGTTCTTGGGGTAACTTAGCCAGATCCACTGGTCTCGTGTTCCAGAGCTTAGGAAGTAATATACTGACAGAAGCACTCAAGCAGAGTGTGGGACGTTCGATCACAGTATGGCACAACTGCACACCTACCAAGACATGGCCATCCACCTAAACTGACAGGCCGGGTAAGGAGAGCATTGATCAGAGAAGCAGCCATGAGGCCCATGGTAACTCTGGAGGAGCTGCAGAAATCCACAGCTCAGGTGGGAGAATCTGTCCACAGGACAACTATTAGTTGTGCTCTCCACAAATCTGGCCTTTATGGAAGAGTGGCAAGAAGAAAGCCAATGTTGAAAGAAAGCCATAAGAAGTCCCGTTTGCAGTTTGTGAGAAGCAATGTGGGGGACACAGCAAACATGTGGAAAAAGGTGCTCTGATCAGATGAGACCAAAATTGAACTTTTTGCCCTAAATGTAAAACGCAATATATGGCGGAAAACTAACACTGCACATCACCCTGAAGAAACCATCCACATTGTGAAACATGGTGGTGGCAGAATCATGTTGTGCAGATGCTTTTCTTCAGTCGGGACAGGGAAGCTGGTCAGAGTTGATGGGAAGATGGATGGAACCAAACACTGGGCAATCTTAGAAGAAAACCTGTTATGCCACGTATACGCAACCGGTTTTCCCGTCGGAATAAACTCCGAAGGCTTTTCTGACGGAGTTCCACTGAAACTGTCATGCATACACACGATCACACCAAAGTCCGATCGCTAAGAACGCAGTGACGTACAGCACATATGACAGGACTAGAAAAAGGAAGTTCAAGACCCAGTGTGCCACCCTTTGGGCTCCTTCTGCTGATCTCGTGTTAGTAGGAGTTTGGTTAGAGAAGATTTGCACTTTTTCAGACTCGTGCTTATTCCAATTATTTTACTGCTGTTCAGTTTGTGCTTGTGGGTTTGTATCTGTTTTTCAGTGCGTGTAATCAGTTCGTATCTGTTTTTTAGTGCGTTCTGGTCCGCTCGTTACTGATTTTCAGCTTGCTCTTCACAAGCCTTGCTGTTCTTCAGTGCGTTTTGTTAAGTTAGTTCTGACCAGCCGACCCTTTTGAAACCATGGTGAGAGTATGTACTCGTTGTAGAGTTCGTGCTGTGAGGGGGCTTGATGTTGGGGTTCACATTTTGACCCAAGCCCAGTCCATAAACAGGGCGAGGAGGAGTTTACGGAGCAAGAATTGTTTACTCCAGCATGACCAATTCTCACACATGCCTTTGCTTCATGAGATCCAGGAGAACAATCCTGATGATTTCAGGAATTATCTCAGGATGGCGGACCCCATTTTTCACCATCTGTTGGCTTTGCTCATCCCTTATATCAGCAGGCAGGATACCTGCATGCGGCAAGCCATCACTCCGGAGCAGAGGCTAGTCGCCACCTTGCGGTACTTGGCGACTGGGAGAAGTCTACAGGACTTCAAGTTCTTAACAGGCATCTCCCCCCAAGCCCTGGGGATCATTATTCCAGAGACCTGTTTTGCCATCATCCAGGTCCTACAGAAGTACTATATTAACCACTTGCCGTCCGCTGCACGACGATATACGTCGGCAGAATGGCACGGGCAGGCATATGGGCGTATATATAAGTCCCTGCCTTCCCACGGGTGGGGGGCCCGATTGGGCCCCCCCGGTGCCTGCGACGGTCGGCATTCGTTCGGGAGCGATCCGGGATGAGGGGGCGGCCATTCATTCATGGCCACCCCCTCGCGATCGCTCCCGACGAATAGAAATGCTCCGTGACATCACTTCCTCTCCTCACAGGAGAGGAAGTGATGTAATCTCTCCTCCGTGTCGGTATTTTTCGTTCCGGCACCGAGGAGAGAGGATCGGTGAGTTGCACCAACACACCACACGTACAGTAGAACATGCCAGGCACACTCACACCCCCCCTTTACCCCCCGATCACCCCCCCAATTACCCCTGCCCCCCCAGTCACAGTGACACCAATTGCATTTTTTTTTGCATTGGTGTCATTTGTGACTGTAATAACTGTTAGGGCAGTTAGGGTTAGCCCCCTTTAGTTCTAATGTGCCCCCCTAACCCCCCCAATAAAGGTTTAACCCCGTGATCACCCCCCGTCGCCAGTGTCACTAAGGCTGGGTTCACATTGCAGCGGTTTATGAGAACAAATGTGATTCGCACCGCACTGCAGTGCAAATCACATCTGATCTCTGTGCGATTCGAGTTCAGCCATACAGATAGTATGGCTGAATTCGCGCCGCACCCGACGCAAATTCGCACGGGACCCCTTTTTTGGTCCGCAGCAGAATCGGATCGCATGGGTGTTCACACCATGCGATCCGAGTTTGCAGATCGCACTGTGATATGCGAACTGATCTGGGGGTGTCATTAACATTTCACTGACACTCCCAGCAGTTCGCATAGGGCAGTGTGAACTGCCGCCGGGAGGTATGCGATGCGGGAACCCGCCGCGGATTCGTGGCGTTCCCGCATCGCTCCAGTGTGAACCCAGTCTAATAAGCGATCATTTTTCTGATCGCTGTATTAGTGTTACAGGTGACGCTAGTTAGGCAGGTAGGTATTTAGGTTCGCCGCAACTTTTTATAGCGCCAGGGACCCCCATATACTACCGCATAAAGCCCCCTGATTGACCCCTAGTTAACCCTTTCACCAGTGATCATCATATAACTGTTACAGGTGACGCTGGTTGGTTAGTTATTTTTTTATAGTTTCAGGGCACCCGCCATTTATTACCTAATAAAGGTTTAACCCCCTGATCACCCGGCGGGTGTCATTTGTGACTGTAATAACTGTTAGGGCAGTTAGGGTTAGCCCCCTTTAGTTCTAAGGTACCCCCCAACCCCCCCAATAAAGGTTTAACCCCGTGATCACCCCCCGTCGCCAGTGTCACTAAGGCTGGGTTCACATTGCAGCGGTTTGAGAACGGATGTGATTCGCACCGCACTGCAGTGCAAATCACATCCGATCTCTGTGCGATTCGAGTTCAGCCATACAGATAGTATGGCTGAATTCGTGTCGCACCCGCCACACCCGCCGCAAACTCGCACGGGACCCTTTTTTTGATCCGCAGCAGAATCGGATCGCATGGGTGTTCACACCATGCGATCCGAGTTTGCAGATCGCACTGCGATATGCGAACTGATCTGGGGGTGTCATTAACATTTCACTGACACTCCCAGCAGTTTGCATAGGGCAGTGTGAACTGCCGCCGGGAGGCATGCGATGCGGGAACCCGCCGCGGATTCGTGGCGTTCCCGCATCGCTCCAGTGTGAACCCAGCCTAATAAGCGATCGTTTTTCTGATCGCTGTATTAGTGTCACAGGTGACGCTAGTTAGGCAGGTAGGTATTTAGGTTCGCCGCAGCTTTTTATAGCGCCAGGGACCCCCATATACTACCGCATAAAGCCCCCTGATTGCCCCCTAGTTAACCCTTTCACCAGTGATCACCATATAACGGTTACAGGTGACGCTGGTTGGTTCGTTATTTTTTTATAGTTTCAGGGCACCCGCCATTTATTACCTAGTCTCACTAGTGTACCCCTAAATTTAGGGGTGTCTACTTTCCAAAATGGGGTCATTTGGGGGGCGTTTGTGCCATCTTGGCATTTTATGGCCTTCAAAACTGTAACGCCCTTAGAAAGCCTGAAGGCGGTGCTTGGTTTTCGGGGCCCCGTACGCGGCTAGGCTCCCAAAAAGTCCCACATATGTGGTATCCCCGTACTCAGGAGAAGCAGCAGAATTTATTTTGGGGTGTCATTTCACATATGCCTATGGCATGCGCGAGCAATATATCATTTAGTGACAACTTTGTGAAAAAAATAAATAAAATAAAAAAGTTTGTAATTTTCCCGCAACTTGTGGCAAAATATAAAATATTCCATGGACTCAACATGCCTCTCGGCAAATAGCTTGGGGTGTCTACTTTCTAAAATGGGGTCATTTGTGGGGGTTTTGTGCCATCTTGGCATTTTATGGCCTTCAAAACTGTAATAGGTAGTGAGGAGTGAAGTCAAATATTTACGCCCTTAGAAAACCTGAAGGCGGTTCTTGGCTTTCGGGGCCCCGTACGCGGCTAGGCTCCCAAAAAATCCCACACATGTGGTATCCCCGTACTCAGGAGAAGCAGCAGAATTTATTTTGGGGTGTCATTTCACATATGCCCATGGCATGTGTGAGCAATATATCATTTAGTGACAACTTTGTGAAAAAAAAATAAAAAAAAATTAAAGTTTGTAATTTTCCCGCAACTTGTGGCAAAATATAAAATATATGCTGTGAATGTCTCCTTTTATCCTCATGCATGCTGGAAGCTTTTAATGCTCCTTTTTGGGCCTATATGCATATTTGCCTTCCTGGGCCTATATACACCTATAGCCTAGTCCCTTTTAACAATGTATATTATCAGCTCCATCGTACTGCTGTCCCCGAAACAACCCCTAAAATGTGTCCAAATGTTATGTGTGTCCTTAAATTCAGGCAGCGTGCTGGAGGTTTTTGTTTTTTTTTGGCTCCCAAAGTCATCTCAAACCCTCCCCCCATACAATCTTATCAATGGGCCATCAGAGGGGTGAAGAATCTGATAAGTGGGCCTTATATTTTTGTCTTTTTAGATAATCCTTCAAATAAATGTTATACTGATGTTGTGCAAGAATGTTTTTGTGTAATCTGGTTGCAATGTTATGTGCAAAAGCACTTATATTTTTGTTTCTTGTTTGACGCCACAGTTTCCTTCAACGCCACAGGAATGACCATTGGGACTTTCCCGACTCTGGAAGGGCTATAGATGGGAAGCATGTCCACATTGTGCCACCACCCCATTCGGGTCTTAATATTATAACTATAAGGGGTTTAATAGTGTAGTGTCAATGGTGGTGGTGTCGGCACACTATGAGTTCCTCTATGTGGACATGAGGACGAATGGCCGGATATCGGATGGAGGAGTCTTTGCCCAGATGGATGCGGATAACGTGGAAGGACTCCCCTTCGTCTTTATTGCAGATGAAGCTTTCGGTCTGGGCAAGCACCTGATGAGGCCATTCCTCCAAAGGACCCTCATCCTGGACAAGAGGGTTTTTAACTACCGGCTGGCCAGAGCGAGAAGAGTCGTTGAGAATACCTTTGAGATAATGGCCAGCTGGTTCTGCCTGTTTCTGACAGCAATCCATATGGCGGACTACGAAATCAACCATATCATCCTATGCTGCTGCATACTGCAAAATGTTTTAAGTATGCAGGCCCAACTGAGGCAGAATTGTCTAGCCTCAGTTGGGCCTGAGGCCGGACTTATTACAGAGAATCCCCTGATGGGCCTGGATACTGGCCGTACTGGCTTGGCATCCAAAAGCGCCCATGAAGTTTGGAAGAAATATGTTAAACATTTTATGGATAAGGGGGCCATTGCAATGCCAGACAATCTCTAAAATTTTTAGTAATAAAAAAAAATTTCAGATAAAATCTAGAATTTTTTTATTGCTTGCTTTTCTTTTTGGCTGTCTCCTAGGTTTTCCTAGGGCACTTGAAGGGCCAAGTGGATTTTCCTTTAGTAAATTGTCACTGTAAACACAAAATTACTTACAAAACTGGTATAGAGCATTGAAAGAAGAAGCCACACATTGCTGCATTTCAAAATGTTTACTCTGTGCACATTCACACATGTGCGTTTAGAAAAATTGTTAAAACATTTTTTTCTCAATATATATATATATATATTTTTTTTTATATTTTTTCCTCAATATTATTATGTTTTTTTCTCAATATTATTTTTTTTCTCAATATTATTATTATTATTTTTTTTTTTATAAACACGCATGTTTTAAAACATAACATACACAACTCTGGAACTTATAAATTTCAACGTATAAAAACTGAAGGAAATATCAGACATTACAGTGTCAAAAATGTCTTGATATTGCTTTAAATCTTATGGGGTGATGTCACCCCTGTAAAAGCCATATTGTGAAGATGCACACACATTGGGAGTCCAAATGGGTAATGTCAACATGTGCTATCTCCCATCACGGGAGATCAATGGATGTGTTTTGGGGGTGCAACCCCTTCCTCTCACCTACTAGAGTTATGAGGCAGGGTTTGCACCCACAAAACGCATACACTGAGATCCTCTGATGGCAGATAGCACATGTTGACACACCGTGTGCATCTTCAAAATTTGTCTTTTAAAATGTACAATAAAAAAATATTTTGGGGAATATAAAACAAACAAAAAAAAAGGTTGTGATTATGTAAAAAGTGATTCGATTCTCCCCAAAATATCTATCATGTTCTTCATTTGCTGTTACATAATATTGAGTCTATTTCTCATAGCGTCAATTTCCCCATTCCAGGTCATTATTTGCTGGATGAGTGTTTGTGTCCTGGCCCTAGTGAAAGGTTCCGCGGCTTCCTCTTCCACAACCAGCACATCACCTACAAATTGTTTAACCACTTGCTTACTGGGCACTTAAACCCCCCTCAGTCCCAGACCAATTTTCAGCTTTCAGCGCTGATGCACTTTGAGTGACAATTACGCGGTCATACAACACTGTACCCAAATGAAATTTTTATCATTTTTTTCCCACAAATAGAGCTTTCTTTTGGTGGTATTTAGTTACAGCTCGGAGTTTTATTTTTTGCTAAACAAACAAAAAAAGATGCAAAAAAAAAAAAAAAAAAATCATGTTTTAATAGTTTGTTATAAAATTTTGCAAACGGGTCATTTTTCTCCTTCATTGAAGTGCGCTGATTAGGCGGCACTGATAGGCTGCATTGGTGGGCACTGATGGGCTGCATTGGTGGGCACTGATGGGCTGCATTGGTGGGCACTGATAGGCTGCACTGGTGGGCACTGATAGGCATAGTTAAGGCGGCACTAATAGGCACAGATAAGGCGGCACCGATGGGCACAGATAAGGCGGCACTGATGGGCAAAGATGGGCACAGATAAGATGGCACGGATGGGTGGCACGGATAAGTGGCACGGATGGGTGGCACGGATGGGCACTGATAGGTACCACAGATAGATGGGACTGATGGGCACTGATAGGTGGCACTGATAGGTGGCTCTGATAGGTGGCACTGCTGGGCACTGATGGGCGGCACTGCTGGGCACTGATGGGTGGCACTGCTGGGCACTGATGGGCGGCACTGGGGTGCAGCACCTTTGAGGCAGATTTTGGGTGGCACTGTGGGTGGCACTGTGGGTGGCACTGTGGGCACTGCTGGGTGGCACTGTGGGCACTGCTGGGTGGCACTGTGGGCACTATGGGCACTGCTGGGTGGCACTGACAGGGGGGCACTTACTTTATTTCAGGATGGCACTGCGGGTGGCAGGTGGGCACTGGCAGGGGGCAGGTGTCCGCTTGAATTGCTGGCCGTGATCGGGACTGATGTCCCGAACACGGCCGCCGGCGATCGGCTTTTTTTTTTCTCCTCGCGCTGTCAGCGCGAGGAGGAATACTAGCCGATTACCGGCTCCGTTTTATCACATGATCAGCTGTCATTGGCTGACAGCTGATCACGTGATAAGGGGTCGGGATCGACCCCTTACACGGATCGGTGATCAGGCGAGTCTCACGGACTCGCCGATCACAGAGCGCGCCGCGCGCGCCCCTCAGGGGGCGCGCAGGCCGCTCGTAACCGGGACTACGTCAATAGACGTAGTCCCGGCAATCTAGGTCCGCGCTAATGCCGTCATTCGGCAATAGCGCGGATCCCAAGTGGTTAAAAAACATGTATTTAGAAATATGCAGGCATGCATAGATTACCTGAAGCTGGGGTGTCAGACACTTACCTGGTGGGGTGCCCATCTCGTCCACTTCCTCCACCTCTCCTTCCTCAAGATCCTCGGGGGGGCTTGGGCTAATTTGCCAATCAGGTTGGCGATGTCGGGGGTCCCTGGTATCCTCTGACTGCTGTCTGAGTCTTATATCCCCTATGAGAATGAAAAAAAAGGTATAATTAGCACACAGAAATAGGAATATGAAACACTGTTTTGAAGAAAATCACACTGTATGGAGCCAAAAATTGGATAATTAATGAAAAAATAGGTACTGTAAACTAAGGGTGAATGAGACAATATTGCATTAGAAACCATCTACTGGTAGGACATACCTGCACAACATCTCATCTCTCCCCTCCGATTTCCTACATATTATGACCATTAATATTTTTCATAAAATATGCATGTTCTTCAAAGGGTGTATGCTAATTTTTTTTTTCTTTACCTATGCCATACATACAGTAGTTCTACACAACCTAATTTCTGTAGTCCTACTGCACAGAGTCTAATCAGACCTCATCATAAATACCAATAATATTAATTGAAAATGAAAAATTATTAATAAAGTAAAAGCAAAATCCACAGTTTCTCTCTGGGATAGATCCCTCACCCGGTTTGAACCCCTCCAAGATGGGTATATATAGTCAATCCCACAGAATTGTAGTACAGAAGGGTCCTGATCGTGTTTTTCTTTAAAGTGCAGGGACACACTATGATACTTAAAACCCTTTTTAATATTCTCTAGATGTTCCGAAATATGAACTTTCAGGAGTCTTTTTGACCTCCCCACATTAAATAATCCTCAGGGGCACTACAATACTGTAGGTACACTACTTGTGAAGAGTTACATGAAATAAATGCCTTTATTTCAAAGGTTTCATTATCAATATTTGTAATACTGGAATACCTCTGTTGTTCACCTTCACCGTTCTAAAATAAATACACTTTCTACAAGAGTAGAATCCTCTTGGATCAATTTCTATTGTTTGTTGACCAGGTGGATCCAAGATCTTTCTTACCACCTAATCCCCAAAATTGGGGACTCTTCTATAAAAACATTTTGGTTGATCTGGTAAATTCTCGCCCAAATGCCTATCTCTACATAGAATAAACCAATATTTTTTGAAAATGTATTAGATTTCCTTATAATGGCAGCGATAATTTGATATTAATCCCCATTGATGTTGATCATTTGGTATTTGGACATCTTTTTTCTTTAAACAGTGGTCTCTTGGATGTCTGCTACCTCCTGAATTATTTCATTTAGAGTATTTTCTTTATACCCTTTTTATATGAATTTTTCTTTAAGAGTATTTGCTTGTAGTGATGGACAAACTTCCGACGGGACGTTTCGTGAATGCGAACCGTGAACGTGACCCCATTGACTTTAATGGCAGGCGAACCTTAAAAACCTGCAGGTCATATTTTCAGCCACAAAATACTTACTAGCTGTGCACACATAGTCCCACAACATTGACACTGACATTACAAAAGTATTAAGTGAATCTGGGATCGACAACAACAAGCATTCTTTTTTTATCTGTGAAATTTTGACAATTCAGGAGCGCATGAAGGCCATGGAGGAGAAGCAAGGTCAGGGCAGGCTATGAAGGGGGTGCAGGAGATGATCAGTGCCACAGTCAGGGCAGCGCAGTCCTGTGCCAGTGTCCCAGTGTGCCAACCTGTGCTTGAGCCTCTCCCTCTGCCGGGCCCTTACCCCCACCTATGCAGGGCTCCACTGCGGTGGTCCGGAGGTGCCAGTCCAGTGCTGATCCTCAGCCATGGTGCTGGCACTGCCTGCTGATTGGCTTCTCCGCTGCTATCTCCCTCACTGTCTGAAACCAGCACTGTGATAGAGAGCACTGATACCAGCACCATGATAGAGAGCACTGACACCAACACCGAGATAGAGAGCACTGACACCAGCACCATGATAGAGAGCACTGACACCAGCACCGTGAGAGCACTGACACTAGCACCATGATAGAGAGCACTGAGACCACACCAGCACTGAGATAGAGAGCACTGACACCAGCACCGAGATAGAGAGCACTGACACCAGCACTGAGATAGAGAGAGAGCACTGACACCAGCACCGTGATAGAGAGCACTGACACCAGCACCGAGATAGAGAGCACTGACACCAGCACCGAGATAGAGAGCACTGACACCAGCACCGTGATAGAGAGCACCGAGACCACACCAACACCGAGATAGAGAGCACTGACACCAGCCCCGTGATAGAGAGCACTGACACCAGCACTGAGATAGAGAGCAGCACTGACACCAGCACCGTGATATAGAGCACTGACACCAGCACTGAGATAGAGAGAGAGCACTGACACCAGCACCGTGATAGAGAGCACTGACACCACACCAGACCTGAGATAGAGAGCACTGACACCAGCACTGATACCAGCAACTCGCTGTGGGACCCAAAAATATGACACCGCTCAACCTCTTCAAACAGGAGGGTATGGGCATATAGTACGGTGTGCTTTTTTTGTACAAAGAAGTGAGCCAAAGGTAGAAAAAAGGTCAGTGTACTAGATTAAATAAATTGTTTATAGAGTTATGCATATACATGGTCTACTGGTCACGTGTTGAATTCCTCCGAGATCCATGCCTCATTCATTTTTATAAATATGAGGTAGTCAACACTGTCGTGAGCTAGGCGAGTGCGCTTATCGGTCACGATCCCCCCTGCTGCGCTGAACGTCCTTTCAGACATGACACTGGACGAGGGGCAAGCCAACAGTTCCATTGCAAATTGGGCAAGTTCTGGCCAGAGGTCAAGTCTGCCCACCCAGTAGTCCAGGGGTTCATCTCTTCTCAGAGCATCCACATCTGCCGTTAACCCAATGTAGTTGGACACCTGTCGGTCTAGGTGTTCTCTGATGCTGGATCCGGATGAGACCTGTCGATGGGTCGGCTGAAAGAATGACCTCATATCAGAAGTCACCAACACATCTTCAAACCGGCCTCTTCTTGCAGGCGCTGTTGGATTGGTACCCACAACTCTTTCTCTGGGAGTGGGAATTCCTCCTCTGCCAGTGCATGCAAAAGCAGAATGCAAAGGATAAAGTAGGGAAAAACACTGCGCTATAACCAAATGTAAACAAAAAACAGCTGCCAACACTAAAACAAACAAAGTTCCACAATCAAAAAATAAAAATAGTGTAGCGCTTCTATAATGGTAAATGTGATCAACACATACACAAAAAATGGTCACATAACAAAAGTCATATAAATAAAACAAAGTCCAATTCGAATGGGTATAAACTTCCGTGGTGTAACTAGTGCAAAGATGGTTAGGCCGTTTCAAGGTGAGAGAGAGATCTTGCTAAACAAATATGCCCATGTAAAACAGCTTGTCTGTAGACATTTAGGAAAGTAGATAAATACTTCTTACCAACTCTGTTGGACTCACACGGTCATATGACGGTTGAGTCTATAAAGCTTGAGGTCCCAATCTAGGACCAAGGGGTGGATCGATGAGGGTCCGTCGAACTGGTGAGGAAACTCCAAACGACTGTGTGCCAAGCGATGTGTTTCACGGATGGAACATCAGGATGGTTTCTAATCCAGCTCGAACGTAGCCCAGTCCACACCAATACTCCGGTCACCCCAAAATAGGGTGAAAGATGTTAGGGGTTTAGGCCAAAAAGGAAAAAAGAAAAAAAGAGCTCCACATGGTGCGGGTCAGACGATATAAAACGGCAATTTATTAAAAGTCAGAAAATTATATAAATATTTTATGACTTGGTGATCACAAAAAGATTGAATAAAAATGAGGGTAAAAGCAATGTAGGGTGCCAACAGCTAGCCCAATGGGCTAGCTGTTGGCACCCTACATTGCTTTTACCCTCATTTTTATTCAATCTTTTTGTGATCACCAAGTCATAAAATATTTATATAATTTTCTGACTTTTAATAAATTGCCGTTTTATATCGTCTGACCCGCACCATGTGGAGCTCTTTTTTTCTTTTTTCCTTTTTGGCCTAAACCCCTAACATCTTTCACCCTATTTTGGGGTGACCGGAGTATTGGTGTGGACTGGGCTACGTTCGAGCTGGATTAGAAACCATCCTGATGTTCCATCCGTGAAACACATCGCTTGGCACACAGTCGTTTGGAGTTTCCTCACCAGTTCGACGGACCCTCATCGATCCACCCCTTGGTCCTAGATTGGGACCTCAAGCTTTATAGACTCAACCGTCATATGACCGTGTGAGTCCAACAGAGTTGGTAAGAAGTATTTATCTACTTTCCTAAATGTCTACAGACAAGCTGTTTTACATGGGCATATTTGTTTAGCAAGATCTCTCTCTCACCTTGAAACGGCCTAACCATCTTTGCACTAGTTACACCACGGAAGTTTATACCCATTCGAATTGGACTTTGTTTTATTTATATGACTTTTGTTATGTGACCATTTTTTGTGTATGTGTTGATCACATTTACCATTATAGAAGCGCTACACTATTTTTATTTTTTAAAAGCAGAATGCAGCATTTCTCGAAGCAAGGCCTGGAAGTGCTCCATTCTGACAGCCCTCTGTGATGGTGGTAACATTTCCGCCATTTTGTATTTGTATTGGGGGTCTAAGTATGTTGCCACCCAGTACTGGTCCTTGACCTTTATGCTTTTTATACAGGGTCCCTGTTAAAACACTGGAGCATGAAGGCCCCCATTTGCACTAAACTGGAAGCGGTGTGGTGGCCTGGCTCCTGCTCATCATCCAGGATAATGTGGTCCTCCTTGTTCTCCTCTCCCCATCCACGCACAACAACAGGGATCCCAGAAAGGTTTAAAGCATGCTCTTCTTGCTCCTCCATAACCACCCCGGCACCATCCTACTCTGACTCCTCTTTAGACTCCTGTTGTTGACCTGTCTCAGATAGAGTAGCCCCCCCTGGGAATTCATCCAGCATTGCGACTTCCTCATCTTCCTGCTCCTCCACGGCTTGATCAATGACACAACGCAATGCACGCTCCATAAAGAAGGCATAAGGTACGATGTCACTGATGGCGCGATGGCTGCGACTGACCAGTTTGGTGATCTCATCAAATGGCCACAGAAGTCTGCATGTGACGCACATGAGCAGCCACTGGCACAGTGAAAAAAAAACACGCTCCCTAGAACCTGTTCTGCCTAAGAGTTCATACAGGTAGTCATTAACTGCACATTTCTGCTGGAGCAGCCTATCAAGCATATAGAAGGTTGAGTTCCATCACGTCGGGCAATTGCAAATAAGACATCTGACCGGCAGATTGTGTCGCCACTGAATGTCAGCAAGGCAAGCCATGGCCGTGTAAGATCTTCTGAAATGGGCAGAGAATTTCCTTGCCTGCCGCAAGATGTCCTGGACCCCAGGGTTTTTGACAACGAATCGCTGCACGACCAAGTTTAAGACGTGTGCCATGCATGGCACGTGTGTCATTTTTCCCTGTTTCAATGCGCTAAGCAGATTGGCACCGTTTTCACACACCACTTTACCAACTGTCAAATTAAGCGGTGTTAGCCACTGATCTGCCTGTGAACGCAAAGCTGAAAGGAGTGCCGGGCCAGTGTGGCTCTTGGCTTCCAGGCACAACAGACACAGCACAGCATGGTAACGTCTCACCTGGCATGTCGAATAGGTTCTGGGGATCTTGGGCGGCGCATTGGAAGAGACGCTAGCAGCGGAAAAGGAGGAGTTAGCCGAGGAGGAGAGGGAGGAGGATGGAGTAGGAGGAGGAGAAGAAGAGCCAGGCCTGCATGCAATCCGTGGCGGTAAAACCAAATCTACACGGGTGCCACAGGTTACATGCTTGACGTCCATCAGAAGGTTGACCCAGTGGGCAGTAAAAGTTATATACCTTCCCTGCCTGTGTTTGCTAGACAACGTATCTATGGTCAGATGTATCTTGGCACCGACACTGTGTGCCAGACATACATTCACTTGCCGCTGAACATGGCCATATAGCTCTGGGATGCCCTTCTGTGAGAAATACTTCCTTCCTGGGACCTTCCATTGTGGTGTTCCAATGGCCACAAATTTTTGAAAGGCCTCCGAGTCCACCAGTTTATAAGGCAGTAGTTGGTGGGCTATCAGTTCTGACAAGCCAGCCGTGAACTGTTGGGCATGAGGGTTATCCGGCATCATCATTTTTTTACGCTCGAACATTTGGCCCACGGAAGCCTGCCTTTTTACAGAAAAACGTGAGGATGGCATGATGGAAGGTGGAGTGGAGGACAATTGTGAGGAGAGAGGAGAAGAAGAAGTAGAAGACGAGGCTGGACAGTGAGAGCCTGGAGTGTGGCTTTGTGGGTTCCGTTGCTTCCACTGGGCTCGGTGATCACAGCTCATGTGCCTTCTTTAGGCGGTCATCCCTAGGTGAGTGTTGGGCTTACCGTGACTTATGCGTTGACTGCAAAGATTGCAGATGGCAACACTATTGTCAGCAGCGGACACGTTTAAAAAAGTCCACACTGCGGAGCCATGTGCCGACGTCCTGGGAGCGCCAGATGTGACCGTACCTGGTTGATACCTCGCTCCTGATACAATAGCAGTCTGCTTTGTCCCTCCTGTGCAATGTAAGTTATTCCTGCTTCTCCTCCCTATCTGCTGTTCCATATCTCACTCTGAACTCCCCTCCTCTTCCTCTCTTGTGGGCACCCACGTGACATCACTAGACACGTCATCATCATCACATTCCCCACCGCAATAAGTAGAGATCTCGGAGTAGGCAGCAACACCGGGGACCAACCTCCTCCTTGGACTGATCTGGGTACTGTCGTCAGACTGCTGAGTGGCGGTTCTTGCTACCTCCTCTTCCTGATCCAATGCCAAGAGTGGCTGCACATCAGAAATGTCTTGATATGGATCGGAAAATAATTCCTGTGACTCAAGCGGAAGGTATGTGGTGGTGGTGGTGTTGTTGGTGGTAGTGTCTTTGGGGGTGCACATAGCAGAGAGTGAAGAAGAGGGTGCAGATCGAGAGGATGAGGAGGGTGCAGAAGAGTAAGGCTGAGTGAGCCACTCAACCAAGTCTGGTGCGTCCTTTAAAGTAATTGAACGCACCTTCTGCAACTTCCCACTTTGGCTCAAGCCTGTTGCTCCTGCCCTACCCCTACCACCCCTGCGGAAGGGCCTGCCTCTTCCTCTGCCTGTCATTTTTTAAATGACCCTGTGACAAAAGTCTCTAGAGAAGTGCAGTATGTATGTGGAAGAAGGTATATAACACCCTTCAATCGGTCGTTTTGGGGGGCCACTGGTCTATCACACCAGTTATAATACTTTTTTTTAAATTTCGTTTGTCACTCTTTGTACTATCGCTACAGAACCGCTCAGCAGTCACAATGCTGCACAGTGGAAATGCACTATACTATGCTTTCTATATTTGCAAGTATTTTATACGTGTATTACACCCCTATATACTACACACCAAATAGTACACCTATACCAGTCCTTAAAAGGACCTTTGTGGACCTAATAGTAGCTAGCTAGTAGCTAGTGAATTGCAGACTGTCCCTGCTCCAAACACCAAACCGTCCCTCCCTACACTGAGAAATGACAGCTGCAGAATCGGTCAGCAGCACAACAGTGCAGTGCACTATAATATGCTTTCTAATATGCTTTCTCTTCTAGTATATTATATCAGTGGCGGCCCGTCCATAGGGGGCGCCCGGGCGCCGCCCCCCCCTGTGTGGTCACAAAAAAAAAAAATGTAAAAAAAAAAAAAAAAAAAAAGTTTTAAAACTGCCCCTTTAAAAAAAAAAAAGTTCTTTAAGGAAGTGCACTGTGCTCGAGCGCCGGTCACAGTGCACTATGGGAACCGCCACGCCAATGCAATCATGAGATTGCAGACGTGGCGCTTCATTTACGGGCGTTTAGCCCGCCTCAGGGCGCTTTCTGAAGCGCTGAGTAAATACAAAGAATTACCGCTCTAAGGTAATGACCTCTCCCAAAACAGCTGTCTCCACAATCCCACAGGGTGCTGGCTCTGTTTGCAACAGGAACTGAAGTAGAAAAGATGTAGCTTGATAGCCGCACTCCAAATTATTCAACTTTATTTCAAAAATGTAATTAAAATCATAGCATCTAGGCTGGCAAACAGACTAACTGCACAGCCGCTGACATGTTTCACACCGAACACGGTGCTTAGTCATAGCTAATGAGTAGAATATACATACAGAGCTATATACACACACACACAAGCAATTAGACAAATGAATAAAATATGTGTATGACAAGATAGCAATTAAGGAAACACCTGTGAACATCCAAAGTCTAAAGATTAACATTTAAATGAATGAAAGGAAAAATACTTTTTCCCCTAAAACACCAAAATCAAGCTGACACATTGAAAGCATACATAATGGTAATAAATGAATGACATGATAAATCTTATCCTTAGGTGAAGAGATATAGGTGTAACCTAAAGAAATAAAAAATGACAAGTAAAAACATTTTTCATTTTGTATGTAAAAAAAATGTTATATATTTTTTCACACGCATTGGCAGACACACAAAAAAAAAGGGAGAGAAAGAAACAAACTCTCAATGTGTGTGCAATGCCAATACATGGGCTCATTGAATGTCAAACCCACCAGAGAAAAACACACAAAAAATATTCCCTAAAAATGACACATCCCAAAAAAGGTTTCATAATAAAAAGATTGCAAATATTGCATTATTGGATGTGTCTGCTTAGGTCGTCTCCTATGATACAATGCATAGATATCAAAAATAAAAGTAAATATAAATATAGGAATAGACCAAATGAACGATCGATATCGAATGTTCTAAAACCAAGGGCAGGTTCAATGCGAATATCACTATACCGACAGGTATAAGAAGCTGATACAAAAACCCTGTTGATTTATCACACACCCAACATAATATATTAGCTGTGTGATTATCAAACGAATGACAAACATGTCTAATAGGATATTAGTTAACATAAAAAATACTGATATTCATAAACATTGCAGAGAAAAATGCCGCAATATATGCATGCAGCCCTATTCAAAAAACTGTTTCAATCGAATAATTGGCCTGTCCTCAATGTAAAGCAATTATAATAAATGGAAAATGGTGAATAAACTCTGGCAGAAACATATTAAAATGAGCCCAGCAGAACCAGCTACATCTTTTCTACTGAAGCGCTGAGTAGCTTCCGCCCGGCGCTGTAGTATGTGTTACTACGGCCGGGCGGGCAGTTTGATTGACATCTGAGTTGACTCAGATGTCACTTCCTGTCTTCTCTCTCCCATTTCACCTGAGAGAGGAAACAGGAAGTAAGAGGAGTAGAGCGGTGTGCAGGAGAGGAGCGGCTGCGGAGAACACCGGAGAGGAGCACACAGTCAGGTAAGTGGGCTTCGGGTGTGTGTGCGGGTCCTGGGCATACATGGGACTATTGTCTGAGCTCTGCATTGTCCGGACCAGGCGCCAGCGACAAATACCTGGATGTTCCTGCTCATACAACAGATAATTATCTCCTGGCCACTCCGACCTGTCCTCCCTGTAATGTGCCTTGCGGAGGAATGGCCACAGGAGAGCAACAGCACACCTATGTGTAACATTATTCAGGATTACAGACTTCTGGATAGACATATCTGTGTGTATATATGTGTACCACTACCCAGGATTGCAGAGTGCTGTATAGATATATACTGTGTATTTATAGGTATACCATTATTCAGGATTGCAGACTTCTGTATAGCTATCTATGTATAGATGTGATATTATCCAGGTTTTGCAGACTCACATGGATTGCAGAGTGCTGTATTGATATCTATATGTATAGGTGTACTATTATCCAGGATTGCAGAGTGCTGTATTGATATCTATATGTATAGGTGTAACATAATCCGATATTTCAGAGTTATATATATATATATATATATATATATATATATATATATGTGTGCATAGGTGTACCATTATCCAGGATTGCAGAGTGCTGTATATATATCTATGTATAGTATACATAGATATATATACAGCACTCTGCAATCCTGGATAATGGTACACCTATACACACATAATTATATATATATATATATAACTCTGAAATATCGGATTATGTTACACCTATACATATAGATATCAATACAGCACTCTGCAATCCTGGATAATAGTACACCTATACATATAGATATCAATACAGCACTCTGCAATCCATGTGAGTCTGCAAAACCTGGATAATATCACATCTATACATAGATAGCTATACAGAAGTCTGCAATCCTGAATAATGGTATACCTATAAATACACAGTATATATCTATACAGCACTCTGCAATCCTGGGTAGTGGTACACATATACACACAGATGTGTCTATCCAGAAGTCTGTAATCCTGAATAATGTTACACCTATACATATAGAACTCAGTAATTCTGAATACACAGCTACAATGTTACACTACTGTTTTAATATATACAGTTTCTATACAGCTCTCTGCAATTCTGGGGCAATGATACGCCTATACACAGTTATACACAGGTATGCCTATACATAACCCTGTATTTCTGGATACATAGATAATGTTAGTACAGTATGTCTATGTACACAGCTACTGTATTTGCAGGACAATGAAATTCTGGATACACGCCAATATCATTCTACAAATTCTGGGTGTGGCTTATGAGAAGTGGGAGGGGCCAACCGTGGATGGGCGGGGTCTTGCGCCCCCCCATCCTAAAACTTCACCAGCCGCCACTGTATTATATGTGTACAACCCTATATAATGTACACGTATACCAGTCCTTAAAAGGACCTTTGTGGACTTAGTAGCTAGTGATTTGCAGACTGTCCCTGCTCCAAACACCAAACTGTCCCTCAGTCCCTACACTGATAAAAGACAGCTGCAGAATCAGTCAGCACTCAGCAGCACAGCAGTCAGCAGTGCACCATAATATACTTTGTATATTTGAAAGAAAGTATATTATACGTGTACAACCCTATATACTGTACACCTATACCAGTCCTTAAAAGGACTTTTGTGGACCTAATAGTAATAGCTAGTGATTAAACTGACTGTCCCTGCTCCACACCCTATACTGAGTAACTGGGAGCATTGTGAGGACTTAGTAACTGGGAGCATTGTGAGAACTGGGTAACTGGGAGCATTGTAAGGACTGGTAAACTAGGAGCATTGGGAAAACTGAGGACTGAGTAACTGGGAGCATTGTGAGGACTTTGTAACTGGGAGCATTGTGTGGACTGGGTATTTGGAAGCATTGTGAGGACTGGGTAATTGGAAGCATTGTGAGGACTGTGCAATTGGGAGCCTTGTGAGGTCTGAGTAATTGGGAGTATTGTGAGAACTGGGGAATTGTGAGTATTGTGAGTGCTGACAACTGAGTAACTGGGAGCATTGTGAGGACTGAGTAAGTGGGAGCATTGTGAGGACTGAGGAGTAAGTAACTGGGAGCATTGTGAGAACTGGGAAACTGGGGGCATTGTGAGGACCAAGTAACTGGGAGCATTGTGAGAACTGAGTAACTAGGAGCATTGTGAGAACTGAGTAACTGGAAGCATTGTGAGGACTGGGTAACTGGGAGCATTGTGAGGACTGAGTAGCTGGGAGCATTGTGAGGGTTGAGTAACTGGGAGCATTGCGAGGACTGAGTAACTGGGAGCATTGTGAGGACTGGGTAATTGGGAGCATTTTGAGGACTGGGAGTAACTGGGAGCATTGTGAGGACTGGGTAATTGGGAGCATTGTGAGGATTGGGAGTAACTGGGAGCATTGTGAGGACTGGGTAATTGGGAGCATTTTGAGGACTGGGAGCATTGTGAGGACTGGGAGTAATTGGGAGCATTGTGAGGACTGGGGGTATAGTGAACACTGAAGACTGCATAACTGGGAGCATTAGGTGTTCTGAGGACTGGCAGTAACTGGGAGCATTGTGAGGACTGGGTATGGGAGCATTGTGAGGACTGGGTATGGGAGCATTGTGAGGACTGGGTATCTGAGCATTGTGAGGACTGGGTAATTGGGGGCATTGTGAGGACTGGGTAATTGGGAGCATTGTGAAGACTGGGTAATTGGGAGCATTGTGAGGACTGGGAGTAACTGGGAGCATTGTGAGGACTGGGAATAATTTGGAGCATTGTGAGGACTGGGAATAATTGGGAGCATTTTGAGGACTAGGTAATTGGGATCATTGTGAGGACTGAGTAACTGGGAGCATTGTGAGGACTGGGAGTAAATGGGATCATTGTGAAAACTGGGGGTAGTGTGAACACTGAGGACTGCATAACTGGGAGCATTAGGTGTTCTGAGGGCTGGGAGTAACTGGGAGCATTGTGAGAACTGTGAATAATTGGAAGCATTGTGAGGACTGGTTATGGGAGCATTGTGAGGACTGGGTATGGGAGCATTGTGAGGACTGGGTAATTGGGAGCATTGTGAGGACTGGGTAACTGGGAGCATTGTGAGGACTGGGTAATTGGGAGCATTGTGAGGACTGAGTAACTGGGAGCATTGTGAGGACTGGGTAATTGGGAGCATTGTGAAGACTGTGAGTTATTGGCAGCATTGTGAGGACTGGGAGCAACTGGGAACATTGTGAGGACTGGGAATAATTGGGAGTATTGTGAGGACTGGGAATAATTGGGAGCATTGTGAGGACTGGGAATAATTGGGAGTATTGTGAGGACTGGGAATAATTGGGAGCATTGTGAGGACTGGGAATAATTGGGAGCATTGTGAGGACTGGGAATAATTGGGAGCATTTTGAGGATTAGGTAATTGGGATCATTGTGAGGACTGAGTAACTGGGAGCATTGTGAGGACTGGGAGTAACTTGGAGCATTGTGAGGATTGGGAGTAACTGGGAGCATTGTGAGGACTGGGGGTATTGTGAACACTAAGGACTGCATAACTGGGAGCATTAGGTTTTCTGGGGACTGGGAGTAACTGGGAGCATTGTGAGGACTGGGAGTAACTGGGAGCATTGTGAGGACTGGGAATAATTGGGAGCATTGTGAGGACTGGGTATGGGAGCATTGTGAGGATTGGGTAATTGGGAGCATTGTGAGGACTGAGTAACTGGGAGCATTGGGAGGATTGGGTAATTGGGAGCATTGTGATGACCGAGTAACTGGGAGCATTGTGAGGACTGGGAATAATTGGGAGCATTGTGAGGACTGGGAATGATTGGGAGCATTGTGGGGACTGGGAATAATTGGGAGCATTTTGAGGACTGGGTAATTGGGATCATTGTGAGGACCGAGTAACTGGGAGCATTGTGAGGACTGGGAGTAACTGGGAGTATTGTGAGGACTGGGAGTAACTGGGAGCATTGTGAGGACTGGGAGTAACTGGGAACATTGTGAGGACTGGGGGTATTATGAGCACTGAGGACTGCATAACTGGGAGCATTAGGAGTTCTGAGGACTGGGAGTAACTGGGAGCATCTGCTTATGTTGGGTTGAAAATCCCATGAGAAACGACCATTTAAATTTATCATCGTCGTCTCCCAACAGTGAAGAGAGATCTATATTAAAGACTTTTTCAAGATCCTTGTCTATATCGCTCCGGTTATACCCTTTTTCTAAAAATATAGACCTTAAAATATCTGCCTGCAGATATTAGGTATCTAATTGAAACAGCTCTCTACTGGTTGTTATATATAATTCGATATTTGATTTAATTTATGCATATAATATGCATTTTTAAAGAGTGATATTATATTATTTTAGTCTAAAGTTTTTTTGTCATATATATACATATATACACTCTGGGACGAGTACTATGGATTTAATTGTGAGTGTTTGTCTATTTTTCATTGATTCTGACATTTAGAAATGGACAGTATGGACAAAATTGTTAGTTGGGTTGTTATGATAATATTAGAGTGTATTTAATATATGAACTGAGCAAGTTTTTTAAAATTAAATAAGGTTTATAAATTTTGTTAAAACAGTGACCCCTCTTTGGTACAAACATCACAATTCGTATGTTTTTTATCATTTTGTTTATTATTTTTTTTAATTATAACTAGTTATATAAATTTAAATTTAAGTTTATATACCTGCTAAAACCTCTATTTATATTTATGAGCGCTGTAGTGTCTGGCTATGAGAACCGAGTTTGGTGAATCATGCAGCTGTTGCTGTGAGATCCTCACCTCGGTTTGGAGATGAGGCTTGGCTTCCTTGGTGGAGCTTGGCCCTGCCCCATTTTCGGGGCGAGGCTTGGGTTATAGCCGTGTGGTGGTCCGACCTCGTTTTCATGACGAGGTCCAGCCTACACTCAGGTGACTTGGTTTCCTGTTTGCAACCGGATATAGATGCACTGGCCAAGCCTCGCTTTCATAGCGAGGCTTGGCTGACGTAAATACAGCGCAACCATGAAGAATTCGATATAGATGTGCCAGCCAGGCCTCGTTTTCATGGCGAGGCTTGACTAGTGTAAATACAATGCAGCCTTGAGAGATTTAATATTGATGGAACTGATAATAAAGGGACTTTTTTGGTACACACAGTAGGTAGTAAGAACCTACCGTAAATACCCTGAGACCCCTCTGGACGTTTTTAGAGTGGTGGGAGAGATTATAAAATATACATATTTCACTTCCGGCGTCATACCGGAAGTGATGTCATGTGACAATTTGGTGGTGTTTGGAACATTTTGGGTCATTGTTTCTATATAAGCGATGGTTTTTGGGGGGCTCCACACCCCAGATGATGACTGCATGAGTCGAAACGCGTCGGATGGACCTACCAAGAGACATCGCTCTACAATTGATTGATTTACAAGCTGTTTACTTTCTATGGAAATGTGAGTGGAAAATATCTTTTATATTAAAAAGCTCTTTTAAACGGGGGTTACGCTATGCAAGTTTTTTTTTCTAATTTTTTGGAATATATGTTAAACTCCATACATTTACTCCCCATTCTGATGTTCGGGAAACATATGGTGCCATGTTTTGAAGATTGTGAGATGAAAATATATCTGATGGATTCATCCCAGTGATAAAGCTTGTTTTGACCTGGGCGGCATATGCCCCCCGCCAGGTTCAAACCATCTGGTAAGCCTCCTCCCTATCACGGTGACGGTGGTGGTGTCTGTTTTCGTTTTGAGGAATCACATTGTGGATTTTTTTCTATGGAAATTTATATGTCTTCCTATCACAGAAAATTATTTGGATTTGATTAACCTTATGCACTTTTAACCACATGCACAAAAGGACTTTGTTTTGATCACTTTTTTTGTATAATAATATTTACACGTTTTTGATTTTGGGTGCTTTATATATGTTTTTATAGAACATATGTACTAATTTTAAATTGTATATTATATAAGCTCACGTTTATATTATTAGATGTAATTTTTCACTAGAGTCAGACTCATTTTGTGATAATTTTTGCGATATAGCGCTACACATTTTTTTACATAAAGTATTTTGGGAGCGATAACGAAGGGGTTTTGATCCACTAATTTTCATACCTGCTGATATTATGGTGCTTTGCATGACTATATATGGCCAATGATGTCACCCAGCATCCCCTGCTGTCTGTTTGCATTCCAGCAGCCAGGGATCTGTTATTTTGTGATGGGAGTTATCGTGAAGTGGTGGGTCATTGTGGATGAGGGGTTATTGTGATTTAAAGTGGTTGTAAACCCCCCCCCCCACAACTTTGTCCCATGTAAATCAGCATAAAAAAACCTAATGAACACTGCTTGTAGATATCTCCTTACTTGCTTAGTATTGTTGTAATCCTTGTTGTTCTGTAGAATGAAGTCACTGAGCATGCCCAGATCTCCCCTGATTTAAGGCACACTCTCTATGTCTTATCAGGACTTCCTACGGCACAACACTGAACTCTGCTAATCACTCAGAGCTTCCTCCTACACATGTGACCATGTGACCTCACATAGAGTGTAAACTTGGCCATGACTGCAGTCTTATCAGCTGAAGCTGATAAGTCTGACAAAGGGAAACATTAGACATCAGCACAAGTAAATACTATGAAATAAACAAGTAAGCTATGAACAGGGAAGCAGGGTTGCCATAGAACCGTTGGATTGAGAAGGAGGCTTCGTTAACAGTACCGGAAGTGCTCAATGTATGGGCGGAAATGCACTCCACTGTGGACTCAGAAAACAATACTTCAGATGGCGCTGCCTAATCCCTGGAAACAATTTTTTTAAAGTTTCTTTAAACAGTAAGTAATATGAGATTTGGGCTGGATTACAGTGGCTATAGTCTGATAATGACTTATTATAATGGAATAAATGAAAAGAAGCATCAGAGTGGGAGAGTTTACTTCCTCTTTAAGAGGGTTTACATTGTTGGACACTTCATTCACATCTGAAAGTAGGACCGTAGAGAATAGTGAAAGTGGCCATTGTGGCCTTCATATTGACTTCTGGAGGAATATATTTTCTCCTATGTTCCTGGAGAGGATTGGGCACGGGGTCCTGACTAGGGATGGCCGAACGGTTCGCCCGGGGGTCGTTTCGTGGCGAATTTCGGCTGTTCGCCGTCTGCCCGATCGGCGGACTATTGCCGCCGTTCGCCCGGCGGACTTCCGTGTTTACTGTGTAAAAGAACTTTGACCTATGATGACACATCCATCATGGGGTACAGGACAGCCAATTGAGACATTACAGCACATGGACAGTTGGACATTCCCCCTAACTTATAAATAGACCCGATCCGACTGCCATTTTACATTCTTTCGTATGTCACTATAGGGAGAGGTTGCTTTGTGGAGCAGGGAGAGACTTCAGTGACCCAAATCGCTAGCTATTAAGTCCACAAAAGTTCTTTTAAGGACTGGTATCATGGTATAGGTGTTAGGTGTAGTTCAGGATATAGGTTTGAGGTACTGCTGTGCTAGTGATTGTTGCAGCAGCCTGTCTTTTGTCAGTGTAGAGAGAGGACAGGACGCTGTGTGCAGCAGGGACAGTCAGTTTAATCATTAGCTGTTACTATTAGGTCCACAAAAGTCCTTTTCAGGACTGGTATGGTAAAGTAGTACAGGATATAGTTTCGAGTGCTATTTAAGTTATTGTTCCAGCAGCCTGTGTTTTGTCAGTTTAAATAGGGACAGGCAGGAAGCTGTGGGTGGCAGTGAGGGACAGTCAGTTTAATCAGTAGCTGTTACTATTAGGTCCAAAAAGGTTCTTTTCAGGACTGGTATGGTAATAGGCTTGTACACGTATAATATTCTTTCTTCCAAATATAGAAAGAATATATACTTGACTGCTGCCCTTCTGCTGCAGTAGTCCTTTATCAGTATAGGGACTGAGGTACAGTCTGCTAATCATTCACAACCTACTAGTTCCACAAAAAGGTCCTTATAAGGACTGGTAAGGTATAGGGTACTACAGTACATAGGGTTGAGTGAGGAACAGTCTGCTATTCCTTAAGGACTGGTATAGGTCCACAATATATAGGGTTGAGGTGCACTACTGCGGACTGCTGCCCTTCTGCTACAGTAGTCCTTTATGAGTATAGGGACTGAGGTACAGTCTGCTAATCATTCACAACCTACTAGTTCGCCAAAAAGGTCCTTATAAGGACTGGTAAGGTATAGGGTACTACAGTACATAGGGTTGAGTGAGGTACAGTCTGCTATTCCTTAAGGACTGGTATAGGTCCACAATATATAGGGTTGAGGTGCACTACTGCTGACTGCTGCCCTTCTGCTGCAGTAGTCCTTTATGAGTATAGAGACTGAGGTACAGTCTGCTAATCATTCACAACCTACTAGTTCCACAAAGGTCCTTATAAGGACTGGTAAGGTATAGGGTACTACAGTACATAGGGTTGAGTGAGGAACAGTCTGCTATTCCTTAAGGACAGGTATAGGTCCACAATATATAGGGTTGAGGTGCACGACTGCTGACTGCTGCCCTTCTGCTGCAGTAGTCCTTTATGAGTATAGGGACTGAGGTACAGTCTGCTAATCATTCACAACCTACTAGTTCCCCAAAAAGGTCCTTATAAGGACTGGTAAGGTATAGGGTACTACAGTACATAGGGTTGAGTGAGGTACAGTCTGCTATTCCTTAAGGACTGGTATAGGTCCACAATATATAGGGTTGAGGTGCACTACTGCTGACTGCTGCCCTTCTGCTGCAGTAGTCCTTTATCAGTATAGGGACTGAGGTACAGTCTGCTAATCATTCACAACCTACTAGTTCCACAAAGGTCCTTATAAGGACTGGTAAGGTATAGGGTACTACAGTACATAGGGTTGAGTGAGGTACAGTCTGCTATTCCTTAAGGATTGGTATAGGTCCACAATATATAGGGTTGAGGTGCACTACTGCTGACTGCTGCCCTTCTGCTGCAGTAGTCCTTTATCAGTATAGGGACTGAGGTACAGTCTGCTAATCATTCACAACCTACTAGTTCCACATAGGTCCTTATAAGGACTGGTAAGGTATAGGGTACTACAGTACATAGGGTTGAGTGAGGTACAGTCTGCTATTCCTTAAGGACTGGTATAGGTCCACAATATATAGGGTTGAGGTGCACTACTGCTGACTGCTGCCCTTCTGCTGCAGTAGTCCTTTATGAGTATAGGGACTGAGGTACAGTCTGCTAATCATTCACAACTTACTAGTTCCCCAAAAAGGTCCTTATAAGGACTGGTAAGGTATAGGGTACTACAGTACATAGGGTTGAGTGAGGTACAGTCTGCTATTCCTTAGGGACAGGTATAGGTCCACAATATATAGGGTTGAGGTGCATGACTGCTGACTGCTGCCCTTCTGCTGCAGTAGTCCTTTATGAGTATAGGGACTGAGGTACAGTTTGCTAATCATTCACAACCTACTAGGTCCACAAAAATGTCCTTATAAGGACTGGTAAGGTATAGAGTACTACAGTACATAGGGTTGAGTGAGGTATAGTCTGCTATTCCTTAAGGACTGGTATAGGTCCACAATATATAGGGTTGAGGTGCACTACTGCTGACTGCTGCCCTATACTGCAGCAGTCCTTTATCAGTATAGGGACTGAGGTACAGTCTGCTAATCATTAACAACCTACTAGTTCCACAAAGGTCCTTATAAGGACTGGTAAGGTATAGGGTACTACAGTACATAGGGTTGAGTGAGGAACAGTCTGCTATTCCTTAATGACTGGTATAGGTACACAATATATAGGGTTGAGGTGCACTACTGCTGACTGCTGCCCGTCTGCGTGCCCTGACCGCAGTATACACCGCTATATTCACCTCACCTATATAGCTAGTGGTCTATCTTTTATAATAGAGCTTGCAGTTAGTAGTGTTAGGAGCTTGTGCGTGCTGTCTGCGTGCTCTGTACCCAGTACATACCGCTATATCCACCTACATAGCTCTTCTCTATTTGAGACCACTTGCCATCTGCAGGAGTTATTGGAAGTTGTGTGTGCCTCCAGCACAGCACAGTATACATCTGTATATACCCCTTTATCTCTGGTGTTCTATAATAAAGGCATCTGCAGGAGTTAGTGGGTGTTGTGTGCCTCTAGCACAATATACACTACCCAACTGCTTTTTTACCCAACTCCCTTCAGGCCATTACCATGTCTGGAAGGCCAGCAAGGAGAGGCAGACAGGCGCGAGCCGATAAAAGAGGGCAAGCAGGCTCTGTGTCTAGAGACAACAGTGCTGGTCATGGACGCGGTGCATTGTCATCAGCACGTGGCCATGGGACACGCTTGTCCTTCTTTTCGGCAGCTAGACATGTTGAGCTGCAACATGCCAATGACTTGGTAGAGTGGATGACCAAGCCCTCCTCATCCTCCTCATCCTCTCTCACCCAGTCTCAGGGTACTAGCAAAGCAGCTGCCAACGCATCGTCTTCCCTCCTCTCAATGTCATCATCAGTGACTCCTTCCCTAGACCCACCACGTCCTCCTGAGGAGTCTCCTGAACTCTTTGAGCACAGTGTTGGGTATATGCTCCAGGAGGATGCCCAGTGTTTTGTGGGCTCTGATGATGACACTCAGCTAGAGGAAGGCAGTAGCGTGAGCGCAGAGAGAGGGGATGCTCAAGAAGGACAGCAATCTGGCAGTCATGTTCCACAAGCTGCAGCATACTGCCAGGTTTGCTACAGCGATGAAGAGGGAGGGGATGATGAGGGCACTGACTCCACGTGGGTGCCTGGAAGGAGAGAGGAGGAGGAGGAGGCACATGTCCAATGAGGTAGGATGCCCTCCGGGGGCCAGCTTAGGGGCAGCACACCGACTGAATCACACCGCAGAGCTCCGCCTGTGTAGGGCGCTGCCTCTGCGCGTTATTCTAAAAGTTCTTTGGTGTGGGCCTTTTTTGAGACGAGTGCATCAGATCGCACCGCTGCTATTTGCAACATATGTCTCAAGCGTATCTCGCGTGGCCAAAACATCAGCCGCTTGGGCACCACATGCTTGACCAGACATATGTTGACCTGCCATGCAGCTCGTTGGCAAGCGTACCTCAAAGACCCACACCAAAGAACAAAGCGGACCTCTCCTTGCTCCTCATCAGCTGGCATCTCCAACCCCACTAGACCTTCAGTCCTCTCTGAAACCTGCTCTGAGAGGAATGAAGGTGTAGAATTAGGTGTGTCAAAGCCAAGTGCTTCCGGGAACTCTGCTAGCGGTACACCCACGTCCGATTATAGCAGGCAAATGTCCCTGCCCCAGCTGCTGGACCGGCAAAAGAAGTTCACTCCCAGCCATCCACATGCCCAGTGGTTGAATGCTAGCTTGGCTAAATTGCTAGCACTTCAACTGCTGCCTTTTCAGTTGGTAGACTCGGCCCCCTTCCATGAGTTTGTACAATGTGCGGTTCCTCAGTGGCAGGTCCCCAAACGCCACTTTTTCTCACGGAAGGCGATTCCGGCTCTCTACCGGCATGTGGAAGGCAATGTCCTTGCCTCGCTGGACAGGGCGGTCAGCGGTAAGGTGCATATTACCGCTGACTCATGGTCCAGGAGGCATGGACAGGGACATTACCTGTCTTTCACGGCCCATTGGGTCACTCTTCTGGCAGCTGGGAAGGATGCAGGACAAGGTGCAGTAGTGTTGGAGGTTGTTCCGCCACCACGCCTCCAAAATGCTACTATTTGTTGTGACACACCTCTCTCCTCCACCCCCTCCTCTTCTTCTTCCTCCATGGCCTCTTCCAGTGCTCTGTCCTCAGAACCAGCGGTGCTTCGTAGGCGTTCCAGGGGCTACGCAAGTACGCAGGCAAAATGATGCCATGCCGTGCTTGCGCTGGTTTGTTTGGGGGACAGGAGCCACACTGGGGCGCATGTTTTGTCAACTCTGCAGGGGCAGGCCGAGAGGTGGTTGACGCCATGCCAGCTTAAGCCAGGAATGGTGGTTTGTGACAATGGCACCAACCTCCTCTCTGCCCTCCGACAGGGACAACTGACCCATGTGCCCTGTGTAGCTAACGTCCTTAACCTGGTGGTGCAGTGGTTCTTGGGCAGGTACCCCGGCTTACAGGATGTCCTGAAGCAGGCCAGGAAAGTCTGTGTGCATTTCCGCCGATCATTTAATGCCAGTGCTCGGCTGGCTGAGCTCCAAAAGGAGTTGAACCTGCCCAAGAACCGCCTTATATGTGACATGCCCACCAGATGGAACTCAACGTTGGCCATGCTGCAGCGGCTGCACACGCAGCAGAGGGCCATCAATGAGTACCTGTGCGACTACGGCACCAGGACAGGGTCAGGGGAGCTCAGTTTTTTCTCACCACGCCAGTGGGGCATGATCAGGGATGCATGCACTGTCCTGTCACCGTTTGAGGAGGCTACAAGGATGGTGAGCAGTGACAGTGCATGCATCAGTGACACTGTACCTCTTGTCCACCTCTTGGAGCATACGCTGCGTGGAATAATGGACAGGGCACTTGAGGCAGAACAGAGGCAGGAAGAGGAGGACTTCCTTGCCTCTCAAGGGCCCCTTTATCCAGACAGTGTTCCTGCTGTGCCACCCATCACACAGGAAGAGGATGAGGAGGAGGAAGAGGAGGAGGAGGATTATTGTGTCAGCATGGAGGTGGAGGCTGGCACTCAGCATCAGCAGCAGTAGCAGCAGCAGTCTTGTAGGGATGATTTACAGTCCCAAGAAACACGTGGACTTGTACGTGTCTGGGAGGAGGTAGCTGCGGATCATGTTGTCCGTAGTGACCCAGAGGACTCCGGACCGAATGCCTCAGCTAACCTACGCTGCATGGCCTCCCTGATCCTGCAAAGCCTGCGGAAGGATCCTCGTATTCTTCGGATCAAGGAGAGGGACCATTACTAGCTGGCCACTCTCCTTGATCCACGGTACAAGGGTAAGGTTGCCGACCTTATCTTGCCATCGCAGAGGGAGCAGAGGATGAGACATCTCCGGGAGGCTGGGAGGTTACAAACTCCTGGTCCTGGACAACGTGTTGCTGAGGCATCGGTCAGAAGGAGTGGTGGAGAAGGTGGCCGTCTGACTGATGCTTTCAGACAATTTTTTAGTCCGCAGCCCCAAGGTATGATCGGTTCCAGCACCCATCGCCAGCGTCTGATTTACATGGTGCAGGAATACCTAGGGGCAAGGTCAGACTTGGACACCTTTCCCACCGAAAATCCTCTGGCTTACTGAGTCTTGAGGATGGATCACTGGCCAGAGCTTGCACAGTATGCAATTGAGCTACTGGCCTGTCCTGCATCCAGCGTTCTTTCGGAACGCACCTTCAGTGCTGCTGGTGGCTTTGTTACCGATCACAGGGTGCGCCTGTCCACCGAATCAGTTGATCGACTGACCTTCATCAAGATGAATCAGTCTTGGATCACCCACAGCTACCAAGCACCTGAAGCTGATGTAACAGAATAATTTGTTTTGAAATATCACATCCCTTCAAGACTGCCTATGCTGATGCTGAGTGACTGTCCTGTTATGTTTATTGTCTATCCTCTTCCTCCTCCGCTGATATGTTGGAAGAACATTTCTGGTTCTGGGTGATGCCATCAGCCCAATTTTTCTGCCCCTGTTTAACAGGGGCGTTTAAGTACAATTTTTGATGCAATGCTTTGCAGCAGGGCTAATTCCTGCAATCAAACAAGAGTATATGGGAGAGGTTGCAGTGTCGTGGCACCAGCACCAGTGCCTAATGCCCAATTTTTCTGCCCCTGTTTAACAGGGGCGTTTAATTACAATTTTTGATGCAATGCTTTGCAGCAGGGCTAATTCCTGCAATAAAACTAGAGTATATGGAAGAGGTTGCAGTGTGGTGGCACCAGCACCAGTGCCTAATGCCCAATTTTTCTGCCCCTGTTTAACAGGGACATGTAATTACAATTCTTGATATAATATTTCACAGGAGGGCCCGTTCCTGTGCCCACCCAGAGTAACTGTGAGGACTTATAGTGTTGTGGCAAGAGCAGCACAACCACCAAAGGTCAATTTTTCTACCACTGTTCAACAATGGCATGTAATTACAATTCTTGATATAATCGCTCACAGCAGGGCGCTCCAGCGCCCACCAAGAGTCACTTTGAGGGCTTACAATGTTGTGGCAAAACCAACACCTTGTTCCGCCATTTCTGCAGAGCATATAGGGCAGGCCCCTACTTTCAAACATCCAACTTACAAACATCTACTTGCAAACGGAAGGAGACAACAGCAAGTGATATGAAAAAAGATGGACGACAAAACAAATTATACAGGGGTGATAACTCTTCCCTATGTTTTCCAAAAAGCTTAAAAATAGTTTTTTTGACTGGAGCTACACTTTGAAAATGTACCAGTTGAAAATTACAAACAGATTCAACTTAACACAACAAACCTACACAGTCCCTGTCTTGTTTGCACCGCCTGTATACTGCTGTTCTGAGTATATAGGGCCTGGGGGCCATAAGCATTTCCTTTTTTAAATATGGGTACAGGGTTCCCCTTAATATGCGTACAAGACCCAAAGGGGCTGGTAATGGGCAGGGAGGGCTACCCATGCCATTTTTCTCAATGATTTTCAACCATATTGCAGGAACCAGATATAACATTAAAACCGCAAGCAGTTTTAAATGGTGTTATTTCCGTTTAATGTCATTTTGTGCAGGGACTGTTCTAAACACGGGAAACACGTGGCACTTCACAGGCATACTACAGACACCCCCCAGGCACCATATTTAAAGGAATATTTCACTATTTTTTTTTCACTTTAATCGTCATTAAAATCAGTGCTCCCGCCAAAACGGCCATTTTTAAAAACATTTTAGGCATTGACTCATGTCCCCTGGGGCAGGAGCCAGGTCCCCAAACCCTTTTTAGGACAGTATCTTGCATATTAGCCATTAAAATTAGAACTTTTAATTTCGAACGTTCGAGTCCCATAGACTTCAATGGGGTTCTAACGTTCGTACGAATTTGGGGTCCGTTCGAAAGTTCTGGTGCGAACCGAACCGAGGGGTGTTCGGCTCATCCCTATTCACAACCTACTAGTTCCACAAAGGTCCTTATAAGGACTGGTAAGGTATAGGGTACTACAGTACATAGGGTTGAGTGAGGTACAGTCTGCTATTCCTTAAGGACTGGTATAGGTCCACAATATATAGGGTTGAGGTGCACTACTGCTGACTGCTGCCCTTCTGCTGCAGTAGTCCTTTACCAGTATAGGGACTGAGGTACAGTCTGCTAATCATTCACAACCTACTAGTTCCACAAAGGTCCTTATAAGGACTGGTAAGGTTTAGGGTACTACAGTACATAGGGTTGAGTGAGGAACAGTCTGCTATTCCTTAAGGACTGGTATAGGTCCACAATATATAGGGTTGAGGTGCACTACTGCTGACTGCTGCCCTTCTGCTGCAGTAGTCCTTTATCAGTATAGGGACTGAGGTACAGTCTGCTAATCATTCACAACCTACTAGTTCCACAAAGGTACTTATAAGGACTGGTAAGGTATAGGGTACTACAGTACATAGGGTTGAGTGAGGTACAGTCTGCTATTCCTTAAGGACTGGTATAGGTCCACAATATATATGGCTGAGGTACACTACTGCTGACTGCTGCCCTTCTGCTGCAGTAGTCCTTTATCAGTATAGGGACTGAGGTACAGTCTGCTAATCATTCACAACCTACTAGTTCCACAAAGGTCCTTATAAGGATTGGTAAGGTATAGGGTACTACAGTACATAGGGTTGAGTGAGGAACAGTCTGCTATTCCTTAATGACTGGTATAGGTCCACAATATATAGGGTTGAGGTGCACTACTGCTGACTGCTGCCCTTCTGCTGCAGTAGTCCTTTATCAGTATAGGGACTGAGGTACAGTCTGCTAATCATTCACAACCTACTAGTTCCACAAAGGTCCTTATAAGGATTGGTAAGGTATAGGGTACTACAGTACATAGGGTAGAGTGAGGAACAGTCTGCTATTCCTTAATGACTGGTATAGGTCCACAATATATAGGGTTGAGGTGCACTACTGCTGACTGCTGCCCGTCTGCTGCAGTAGTCCTTTATGCGTATAGGGACTGAGGTACAGTCTGCTAATCATTCACAACCTACTAGTTCCACAAAGGTCCTTATAAGGACTGGTAAGGTATAGGGTACTACAGTACATAGGGTTGAGTGAGGTACAGTCTGCTATTCCTTAAGGACTGGTATAGGTCCACAATATATAGGGTTGAGGTGCACTACTGCTGACTGCTGCCCTATACTGCAGCAGTCCTTTAACAGTATAGGGACTGAGGTACAGTCTGCTAATCATTCACAACCTACTAGTTCCACAAAGGTCCTTATAAGGACTGGTAAGGTTTAGGGTACTACAGTACATAGGGTTGAGTGAGGAACAGTCTGCTATTCCTTAAGGACTGGTATAGGTCCACAATATATAGGGTTGAGGTGCACGACTGGTGCCCTTCTGCTGCAGTAGTCCTTTATCAGTATAGGGACTGAGGTACAGTCTGCTAATCATTCACAACCTACTAGTTCCACAAAGGTCCTTATAAGGACTGGTAAGGTATAGGGTACTACAGTACATAGGGTTGAGTGAGGAACAGTCTGCTATTCCTTAATGACTGGTATAGGTCCACAATATATAGGGTTGAGGTGCACTACTGCTGACCGCTGCCCTTCTGCTGCAGTAGTCCTTTATCAGTATAGGGACTGATGTACAGTCTGCTAATCATTAACAACCTACTAGTTCCACAAAGGTCCTTATAAGGACTGGTAAGGTATAGGGTACTACAGTACATAAGGTTGAGTGAGGTACAGTCTGCTATTCCTTAAGGACTGGTATAGGTCCACAATATATAGGGTTGAGGTGCACTACTGCTGACTGCTGCCCTTCTGCTGCAGTAGACCTTTATCAGTATAGGGACTGAGGTACAGTCTGCTAATCATTCACAACCTACTAGTTCCACAAAGGTCCTTATAAGGACTGGTAAGGTATAGGGTACTACAGTACATAGGGTTGAGTGAGGAACAGTCTGCTATTCCTTAATGACTGGTATAAGTCCACAATATATAGGGTTGAGGTGCACTACTGCTGACTGCTGCCCTATTCTGCAGCAGTCCTTTATCAGTATAGGGACTGAGAGTTTTTTCACAGGGTCATTTAAAAAATGACAGGCAGAGGAAGAGGCAGGCCCTTCCGCAGGGGTGGTAGGGGTAGGGCAGGAGCAACAGGCTTGAGCCAAAGTGGGAAGTTGCAGAAGGTGCGTTCAATTACTTTAAAGGACGCACCAGACTTGGTTGAGTGGCTCACTCAGCCTTACTCTTCTGCACCCTCCTCATCCTCTCGATCATCACCCTCTTCTTCACTCTCTGCTATGTGCACCCCCAAAGACACTACCACCAACAACACCACCACCACCACATACCTTCCGCTTGAGTCACAGGAATTATTTTCCGATCCATATCAAGACATTTCTGATGCGCAGCCACTCTTGGTATTGGATCAGGAAGAGGAGGTAGCAAGAACCGCCACTCAGCAGTCTGACGACAGTACCCAGATCAGCCCAAGGAGGAGGTTGGTCCCCGGTGTTGCTGCCTACTCCGAGATCTCTACTTATTGTGGTGGGGAATGTGATGATGATGACGTGTCTAGTGATGTCATGTGGGTGCCTACAAGAGAGGAAGAGGAGGGGAGTTCAGAGTGAGATATGTACCAGCAGATAGGGAGGAGAAGCAGGAATAACTTACATTGCACAGGAGGCACAAAGCAGACTGCTAATGTATCAGGAGCGAGTCATCGACCATGTACGGTCACACCTGGCGCTCCCAGGACGCCGGCACATGGCTCCGCAGTGTGGGCTTTTTTAACGTGTCCGCTGCTGACAATAGCGTTGCCATCTTCAAACTTTGCAGTCAATGCATTAGTCGCGGTAAGCCCAACACTCACCTAGGGACGACCGCCTTAAGAAGGCACATGAGCAGCTATCACAAGCCCAGTGGGAGCAACGGAACACACAAAGCCACACTCCAGGCTCTCACCGTCCAGCCTCGTCTTCTACTTCTCCTTCTCCTCTCTCCTCACAATTGTCCTCCACTCCACCTTCCATCACGCCAAGCTCACGTTTTTCTGCAAAAAGGCAGGCTTCCGTGGGCCTAATGTTCGAGCGTAAAAAAATGATGACGCCGGATAACCCTCTTGCCCAACGGTTGACGGCTGGCTTGTCAGAACTGATAGCCCGCCAACTACTGCCATATAAACTGGTGGACTCGGAGGCCTTTCGAAAATTTGTGGCCATTGGAACACCACAAGGGAAGGTCCCAGGAAGGAAGTATTTCTCAGAGAAGGGCATCCCAGAGCTATATGGCCATGTTCAGCGGCAAGTGAATGTATCTCTGGCACACAGTGTCGGTGCCAAGATACATCTGACCACAGACACGTGGTCTAGCAAACACGGGCAGGGAAGGTATATCACTTTTACTGCCCACTGGGTGAACCTTCTGACGGCCGTCAAGCATGTAACCCGTGGCACCCGTGTAGATTTGGTTTTACCGCCACGGATTGCATGTAGGCCTGGCTCTTCTTCTCCTCCTCCTCCTCCTCCTACTCCATCCTCCTCCCTCTCCTCCTCGGCTGACCCCTCCTTTTCTGCTGCTAGCGTCTCTTCCGTTGCGCCGGCCAAGCTCCCCAGAACCTATTCGACATGCCAGGTGAGACGTTGCCATGCCGTGCTGCGTCTGTTGTGTCTGGAAGCCAAGAGCCACACTGGCCCGGCACTCCTTTCAGCTTTGCGTTCACAGGCAGATCAGTGGCTAACACCGCTCAATTTGACAGTTGGTAAAGTGGTGTGTGACAACGGTGCCAATCTGCTTAGCGCATTGAAACAGGGCGAAATGACGCACGTGCCATGCATGGCACACGTCTTAAACTTGGTCGTGCAGCGATTCGTTGTCAAATACCCTGGGGTCCAGGACATCTTGCGGCAGGCAAGGAAAATCTCGGCCCATTTCAGAAGATCTTACACGGCCATGGCTCGCCTTGCTGACATTCAGCGGCGACACAATCTGCCGGTCAGACGTCTTATTTGCGATTGCCCGACGCGATGGAACTCAACCTTCTATATGCTTGATAGGCTGCTCCAGCAGAAATGTGCAGTTAACGTCTACCTGTATGAACTCTGCGGCAGAACAGGTTCTGGGGAGCTGTTTTTTTTTTTCACCGTGCCAGTGGCTGCTCATGCACGACGCATGCAGACTTCTGCGCCCATTTGAGGAGATCACCAAACTGGTCAGTCGCAGCCATGGCACCATTAGTGACATGGTACCTTATGCCTTGATTATGGAGCGTGCATTGCGTCGTGTCATTGATCAAGCTGTGGAGGAGCAGGAGCGGGAAGATGAGGAAGTCGCAATGCTGGATGAATTCCCAGGGGGGGCTACTCTATCTGAGACAAGTGAACAACAGGAGTCTGAAGAGGAGTCAGAGGAGGATGGTGCCGGGCGGATGAGGAGGAGCAAGAAGAGCATGCTTTAAACCTTTCTGGGATCCCTGTTGTTGTGTGTGGATGGGGAGAGGAGAATGAAGAGGATGACATTATCCTGGATGATGAGCAGGAGCCAGGCCACCACACCGCTTCCAGTTTAGTGCAAATGGGGGCCTTCATGCTCCAGTGTTTTAATAGGGACCCCCGTATAAAAAGCATAAGGGTCAAGGACCAGTACTGGGTGGCAACGTACTTAGACCCCCGGTACAAACACAAAATAGCGGAAATGTTACCGCCGTCACAGAGGGCTGTCAGAATGGAGCACTTCCAGGCCTTGCTTCGAGAAATGCTGCATTCTGCTTTTGCGTGCGCTGGCAGAGGAGCAATTCCCACTCCCAGAGAAGGAGTTGCGGGTACCAATCCAACAGCGCCTGCAAGAAGAGGCCGGTTTGAAGATGTGTTGGTGACTTCGGATATGAGGTCATTCTTTCAGCCGACCCATCGACAGGTGTCATCCGGATCCAGCATCAGGGAAAACCTAGACCGTCAGGTGTCCGACTACATCGGGTTAACGGCCGATGTGGACGCTCTGAGGAGTGATGAACCCCTGGACTACTGGGTGGGCAGGCTTGACCTCTGGCCAGAGCTTGCCCAAATTGCAATCGAACTGTTGGCTTGCCCCTCGTCCAGTGTCCTGTCCGAAAGGACATTCAGCGCAGCAGGGGGGATCGTGACCAATAAGCGTACTCGCCTAGCAGTGTTAACTACCTCACATTTCTAAAAATGAATGAGGCATGGATCTCGGAGGAATTCAACACATGTGACCAGTAGACCATGTATATGTCTAGAAACAATTTTTTTAATCGAGCACACAGACCTTCTTTCTTCATTTGGCTCACTTCCTTGTCCAAAAAAAGCACACCGTACTATATGCCCGTACCCTCCTGTTTGAAGAGGTTGAGCGGTGTCATATTTCTACTGGGGCTGCTTATTATGAGGGGCTCCCACCATCCCTGTGCTGTGCTGACTTCCTCCTGGGGCTGCTTATTATGAAGGGCTCCCACCATCCCTGTGCTATGCTGACATCCTCCTGGGGCTGCTTATTATGAGGGGCTCCCACCATCCCTGTGCTGTGCTGACTTCCTCCTGGGGCTGTACCTCTGCTGTGCATATTATGAGGGGCTCCCACCATCCCTGTGCTATGCTCATTATGAGGGGCTCCCACCATCCCTGTGCTGTGCTGTCTTCCTCCTGGGGCTGCTTATTATGAGGGGCTCCCACCATCCCTGTGCTGTGCTGACTTCCTCCTGGGGCTGCTTATTATGAGGGGCTCCCACCATCCCTGTGCTGTGCTGACTTCCCCCTGGGGCTGTACCTCTACTCTGCATATTATGAGGGGCTCCCACCATCCCTGTGCTATGCTCATTATGAGGGGCTCCCACCATCCCTGTGCTATGCTGACTTCCTCCTGGGGCTGCTTACGGTGCAGGTGTCAGTGCTGTATATCACGGTGCTGGTGTCAGTGCTGTATATCACGGTGCTGGTGTGAGTGCTATATGTCACGCTGCTGATGTCAGTGCTCTCTATCACGGTGCTGGTGTCAGTGCTTTATGTCACGCTGCTGATGTCAGTGCTCTCTATCACGGTGCTGGTGTCAGATCACTCTATCACGGTGCAGATGTCATTGCTGTATGTCACGCTGCTGATGTCAGTGCTGTATATCACGGTGCTGGTGTCAGTGCTGTATATCACGGTGCTGGTGTCAGTGCTTTATGTCAGGCTGCTGATGTCAGTGCTCTCTATCACGGTGCTGGTGTCAGATCACTCTATCACGGTGCAGGTGTCATTGCTGTATGTCACGCTGCTGATGTCAGTGCTGTATATCATGGTGCTGGTGTCAGTGCTGTATATCACGGTGCTGGTGAATTGTCACAAGAATTTCACATATAAAAAAAGAATGCTTGTAGTTGTCGATCCCAGATTCACCTCATACATGTGTTATGTCATTGGCCATGTGGTGGGACTATGTTTGCATAGCTAGTAATTATTTTGTGGCTGAAAATTTGACCTGTAGGTTTGCAAAGTTCACCTCCCATTGAAGTCAATGGGGCCCACCGCAAACGTTACGGTTCGCGAAACGTCCCGTCGGAAGTTCGTCCATCACTAGTCATCACAACTTATCACGTTTTTACATATAAATTTGAGCTGGATTTTTTTCAGTTAACAATTTTTTGGGCATATAAGATCATCGTGTATATTTACTGTATTTTTTTAGCCAATGGATTTTTTGGATACAAGATCACTGCATATATTCACACTTACTCATTTTATTATTGTCACAGATTTAAATTTCCATATTTGAATTGTTAATTTATAATTTTCATGAGCACTTATGATTAGGAAGTACATTTGGGTGTGTTATTACTGAATCAAAAATCAGTCATCTGTCACACTGGGCTGTTGATTATTAGTTAGAACAGCGCCACATCTACTTTACTTCCCTTTATATCATTTACTCCACTTAGGTGGTAGTAATTAGTAGCGGCAGCAGTTCTCTCTCTCTCTCTCTCTCTCTCTCTATCTATCTATATATATATATATATATATATATATATATATATATATATATATATATATATATATATTTTTTTTTAAGGGGCGTGGCCAAGCGCATGGAGCAGCAGGACGTGTTCTCCTGAGCTGCCGCACACATCAGACTTCTCACAGCTCTTAGCGCTTCACAGACAAGGCAAACAGGTCAGTTATGGGGAGGAGAGGTGGGGGTGAAGGCCACCGCACCCCAGAATCACACACTCAGGGGGACATTGACTGTTTTTTTACCCGTTTGGGGCAGAATCAGCATGGCCCCCCCATCCAAGATGGCGCCGACCCGCTCTTCAGGCACACATGCAGCCTCACAGGGAGCTGCTTCTCAGCGCTCCACTCCACACATGAAAACTAGACAGTGCGCCATATCCCCAGCTGACTCTGAAAACGGCTCAGTTTGCTCTGCTTGTCACTCCCCAGAATCACACAGGTCCTTTGGAGGATGGAACATGGAGGCTTACATTAAGGCCCTACCAACCAGACATGATTTTGAAGCCTCTGTACAGAGACTTGAGCACTCTTACAAGCAAGAAATCACAGAGCTGTGCAGGGATGTTACAAGCAGGCTGGAGGATGTGGAACACACAGTAGAGGAGACTTTCTCCACACTACAGTCCCATGAGGTCATCTTGCATGAGCATACTGTACAGATCCAGCAATTAATGTACTACCAAGATGACCAGGAAAACAGGGCCAGATGTAATAATATACGCATCCGCAGCCTCCCAGAATCGGTGGAAACTGAAGACCTGGCCTGCAGCAGTCGGCGCCATGTTCAATGACCTGCTCCAGAAGTATAAAGATGCCCCCCCTGGAACTTGACCGTGTTCACAGAGCCTTAGGCCCCAGAATTTCAAACCAGGAACACCCCAGAGATGTCATTTGCAGAGTACATTTCTATGTGATTAAAGATGCCATAATGAGAGTGTGAAGGAATCTAATGTACATAATGATAATCAGAAAATGTCTATTTGCTTATGTGTATACATGCTTCTATGCAACTCCTTACTTATTATGTAGTATACAGATTGACTCTTAAAGATGGCGTCTACCCTCTAAATCCCACGCGTTAGAAGAATGCATATGAGATAAGAGAACCAGCTTCAACCAAACTTCAAGCATCAAGTTTCTCCATTTCTCTTGTATTTTAACCAATAAGACGTACCAATTAGACTGACATAGCAATGACGTATCTTTCTGTATAAAATATTAACACCGCCCACGAATAAATCAGAAGTTAGAAGTAACCGAGCTGAACGTGTCTCAGAGAGTGTTTACTTCTAATGTGCATGCACATTTATACTTTTTAATTAGAAACAGCAGCAGATAACCTTGAACTAGACTGTAGTTCTTATCCATTTCATTTGGCGCCCAACGTGGGGCTCCAGGCTTCAATCGAAGGGAGACCGCATTCCAGGACTGAACAGCTGGCCAGATCAGAGAAGGGGGTTAAGCGCGCAGCCCTAACAGTAAGGTAAGCATATTTATTCTTACCATTGTATGACTTCTTTGGTTGGGCCGGTTGATTTTGTCTTGTTGGCTCCTTTCGATTGTTCAAAGAGGCAGGTAACTTATTTCTCGCCTGGGGCTGTTTTAACAAACCTGCCAATGGTTTTCTACTGACTATTATCTGTTCAGTGTCTGTCATTCTGAAGGACTGCAAATTTATCAGATTGAAAGTGCAGCTGCAGGCATGTGTCCATCCTCACCCCTAGATTCTACCTCTAGTGGTGGGGGGGAATTCTGCAGGCGTTTATAGATGGGTTACTCGAGGTTGGCTGTGTAGGACCTCTGAGGGGTTTCTCAGCTGTGGAATTGGCAGTCTGAAAGAAGGCTCGCTGGAATTGGGCAGTCTTGCAAACGTCTATAACAGGTTTTGTCGGGTGAGCTTTTCCTGAGGGTTTTTCTCAGCTACGGAATTGGGCAGACTGAATGAAGGCTTGCTAGAATTTGGCAGTCTTGCAACTCAGGTGAGCTGCTCCCGAGAGCTATCTTTGCAGTTCAAAGAGTGTCAGGTGTAATGTCTTGTCCTGAGTATATTTGTGGATTACTGTTTGCCATACACGAGGAGGGTTAGGGATTGGTGAAGGGGAGAGAAGGTGGCTACCTGAAGGATCTGTTGGGCCATAAGCCACTGCTCCCCACCACCCCTGACGTGCTAGTTTTGAGATTAAATGTACATTACCCAGTGAAACTGGGTTTGGGCAGACCCTCGAAGAGATAGAACAGAGGAGCCTGTTGGTTTTTTTTCCTTGCAGGGATGCAGCCCCCACCCTAGGAATTCTTTGATAAGACAGCAGTCAGAGGAGTATTAACCCATTAGTTGTTTGTATTCTCCTCTGAAGCCGTCCGCTGAGAGAGAGTGAGAGAGAGAGAAGGGAATGCTAGCGTGTGATATTGTGAAGAGGAGAGAAGATGTTGAAATAGTTAACAAAGTTGTGTTATGTTGCTAAAGAAACAGAGAGGAATCCTGTGTGATAAAGAAAATTGGATAAAGGAAGTTAAGAAAGCTGACAATTGTATCACAGAGTTGATGATATGCTGGAATCACCGTGTTATGCAAAAACCTGAAACAGAGGAGGGGAGGGGCAACCCTAACACCCACTCCCTTCTCACCACTCCAGCCCAAGCACAACCCACTGTGACAACTCCACCCGGCAGCCATCTTAGTGCACCCAGGCCTTCACTTTCTGCCCAGCCCAGTGCACTTCCTGCCGGCGGCCATCTTGGTACACCCAGTAGGCCCAGCCATGGCCTATACCCAGTTCTTCCTGTTTTGAACCAGGATGGTTCCTACCACACACCTGTCTTCCCTAATATGGAAGCACTACCTTCACAGGCCGGATATGTTAATGATGAAGAAGCGCCCAAGTGGGAAGACCAACATTAGGCAGCAAGGCCACCTGCTGATTTAACCCCCAATCCGGCTTCGGACACACAGTTCAGAGAGGATCTCAAACGTATGCTGGCAACCATAAGAAACAGTGCCCATTCTCAGCCCCCGCCCCAACACCAGTCTCGGTTACCAGAAGGGGCACCGGTGATGTATGTCCCTTTTACCCCATCACAAGCAGCAGCCTTAGTGACAGGTCTGCCTGACCCAGAGAAACAGCCAATGCCCTTCTACCGCAGGATAGTGCGGATACAAGAGACTTGATCAGCCTATGCCAAATTAAAGAAGGACATGTCTTTTGGCCGGTCATGCAGGCGGCCTTCTATGATGTCTGCCTGACAAGTACCACTTCCTACACCTCAGGTGTGGAGTTCTGTGCACAACTCAGTGACTGGGCAAAGGAGAAATTGGCAGATCAGTCTATCACAACCCCAGATAAAGGGGAGTCTGTGGAGAAGTATCATGCTAGACTCATAAAGGCATTTGATGATCTGGGCTTCTCCCTCTAAGCCCTTGTACACACGACGGGGATTCCGACAACCAAATCCGTCGGAGTTATTCCGACGGATTAATTCTGGACGAGGTCCGGAAGTGATGTTGCATATACGCGGTCAGAGCAAGTTGTCGGAATTTCCGCTTGCCAAGAACGCGGTGACGTAAGCCGCGTACGGCGGGACTAGAAAAGGGAAGTTCAGCACCACGTCCGGCACCCTTTGGGCTCCTTCTGCTGATCTCGTGTGTATCGCGTGTTAGTAGAAGTTTGGTGAGAGACGATTCACGCTTTTCAGATTAGTGATTCAGATCGCTACTGCTCTTCTGTTTCTGCTTGTCTTTGCGTATCTGATAATCAGTGCGTGTAGTCAGTAAGTATTTGTTTCTCATTGTGGACTATATCTTGGTATAGTACACTTTGATTTGCATTTCTTATTGTCTGCTTGCTTCTGCTATTCAGTTCGTTCTTTCAGGCATTGCTGTTTATCGGTGCTTTCTGTTGTCCGTTCTGACCAGCCGACCGTTTTGAAACCATGTTTCGTCTACGTACTCGTCGTAGAGTTTGTGCTGTGCAGGGGCTTCGTGTTGGGGTTCTTACTTTGACACAAGCCCGGTCCATGAACAGGGAGGGGAGGCGTTTGTGGACCAAGAATTGGTTGCCCCAGCGTGACCAGTTCTCGCACATGCCTTTGCTCCGTGAGATCCGGGAGAATAATCCTGATGATTTCAGGAATTATCTCCGGGTGACGGACCCCGTTTTTCACCGTCTGCTGGCTTTGCTGACCCCTTATATCAGCAGGCAGGATACCTGCATGCGGCAAGCCACCACTCCGGAGCAGAGGCTCATCGCCACGTTGCACTACTTAGCGACTGGGAGAAGCCTTCAGGACCTCAAGTTCTCTACAGGCATCTCCCCCCAGGCTCTGGGGATCATTATTCCAGAGACCTGTTCTGCCATCATTCATGTCCTGCAGAAGGACTATATGAAGGTAAGTTTTATCCTTTAACATCACATTCTATGTATTTCATGATTGCTAATGTCTTGCATTTCTTTCCTCATTCCCTAATTACCATCATTGCAATATGCTCTAATTCATATACTCTGCCCCTTTGTCCTCATGCATATTTGCCTCACTAACTTCCCCACCATGCTCTTCTTGGCCCATAAAACTATAGTCTAGTCACTTACCAATGTCTTTTGTCAGATCCATAGTATTGCTTTCCCCTAAACACCCCCTAAAATGTCTACAAATGTTATGTGTGTGCTTCAATTCATGCAGAGTGACATTTATTTTATTTTTTTTGTTGTGCCAAACTCATTAGGAACCCCCCACCCCCCAACTGCTAGCTCAGCTGATAGCAATCCTCTATCTGCTGACTTTACCAAACCCAATACACACTCTACCTACCTTTTTGATGGTCACATTTATGGATGAATTCACCTAAGCATGTAGTGCAAGGGCCTGCCTCAATACTTTCAAATGCTATCATTTTTTAATTTTTTTCCCCTATTATTATCTTGCTATGTAATAGCAGAATTTCAAAATGTGCTTCCATTTTGTTTTCTTTTTGGTATTATGACACTTCTTACCTGTCCGGTGGGCTGCCAATAGTGTAACTAAGGAGGGGCTTCCCAAAGTATCACACATTATTTAGGCATTCAGCTCTCAATCAAGTGGAGAGGGTTACCTGTCCAAAACATCCCCCCCTCATTTTTTAGCAAGGGCCCATCAGATGGGGGGGGGGGATGGGGGGGGGGGTGTTGACTCTGATAAGGGGACCTTATACTTTAGGCTTTAAATACTCAGTTCCCAAAATGTTATACTGATCTTGGCCATAAATGTTTGTGTCTAATCTGCTTGCAATGTTGATTTGGAAAATTACAAATTTTTGGTCTTGTTTCACTCCACAGTGTCCTTTAACGCCACAGGAATGGCAGACTTTGGCCTCCCACTTTGCCAGTCATTGGGACTTTCCCAATTGTGGAGGTGCAATTGATGGGAAGCACATCCGTATTGTCCCACCACCCAATTTGGGGTCGTACTATTTTAACTACAAGGGGTTTCATAGTATCGTGATGTTGGCGGTGGTGTCTGCGACATATTTGTTTTTGTATGTGGACGTGGGGCAAAATGGACAGATGTCGGATGGTGGAGTGTTCTCATGAATAGAGTTCTACTGCCGTCTCCAGAGTGGCAGTCTGAGCTTGCCACCCCCAGAGGAGAATCAGGAAGGACTCCCATTCGTCTTCGTCGCGGATGAGGCGTTTGCCCTGGCGAACCATCTGATGCAGCCTTTCCCGATGAGGACCCTCACCCCGGACCAGAGGATTTTTTATTTCCGCCTGTCCAGAGCCCGAAGAGTGGTGAACACCTTTGGAATACTGGCCAGCCGGTTACGCCTTTTTTTAACGCCTATCCACGTGGTGGAATACAAACTAAATCACATTGTGCTGGCGTGCTGTGTTCTGCACAATTTCCTAAAAAGACATTCTGCAAACTATGCAGTCTCAGTTGCCCAAGAAGCAGACTTGCTGGAAAATGAGAACCTCATGGGCCTTGAAGCTACTCGTCCTGGCTTGGCCCCCCAAAGCGGTCGTGAGGTTAGAACCCAATACATGGACTACTTTGTGGGTAGGGGGGGCATTGATATGCCAGACAATGTCTGACCGGCATTTTATGAATACATTTTTCTTTGAAACTCCAAGATTTGTTTTCATTTACTGCTTGGCTTGGTTTTAGGTGTCTCCTAGGTAAATTTATGCTTTTTCTTGTTGTGCCTTTTTCACCAACAGTGCAAACCCAAGTTCTGAGCGAGATGAGGGGACAGTCTCTTCTTCAGATAAGCTTATTATGTTGTGGGTCTGCTACACACACACCTTGTTTTTGGTAACTAATGTATGTAGTGCATTACTGACCAAAATCGTGCTCATTTTCAGCACCATGGCAGGAAAATGGCATGATTGTCAAAATTAACACATCACTGTGTGTTTTTTTTACTAAAGGCACTTCCACTATGCACTACAAGTGCACTGCAAAAGTACACCTGAAACTGCACTTGGAGTGCAAAGTGGAGTTACCTTTAGTAAATAACACCCATTCTCACCGAAAACAAAAATTTTACTCCAAATACATCTTTTGCGCAATGAAAAAGGAAGCCACACATTGTTGATAATTTAACTTTTCAATCCAAGCACATTCACATGTGCGTTTAGAAAAGGGTTTTACAACAAACCAACAAATTGGGTGTATCAAAAACAGTCTTTCAGGTAATTTTTTTTTCACTTTGTGTTTTTGTGTAAACAGGCATGTATCAAAGCGTAACATACAGAACACAGGAACTTACAAAGTTCAACTTTGAAAAGTGAAGACAATATCAGACACGAGTATGTACAAACTGGGCTGATATTGCCTTCACAATATGGGGTGTCACCCCTGGAAAATCCAAATTTGGAAGATGCACACAGTGTGTCAACATGTGCTATAAAACCTTCGAAAAACAGCGCTGGTCTAAACAAAGTGCTAGACAAATATATATGAAAAAATCAAGTGTAAATAAAACAAAAACTTGATATTAGTGTTAATACTGACAGTAGTAAGTTCTTGCTGCAACCCAATGCGAGACACACACAATATACAACAATCAAAAAATATGGCTGCGCTAAAACTTATAAAACAAAATAATAAAGTGACATAATTTTTCTAATTTACGAAAAATCCCAAAAACATGCAAAAATAGTGCCAAAGTAATAATTTCCAGGCATATAAGCAGTCCAAAGAAAAGGAAAGATGGATAGGATGCTGAATCTTAGTCCATTTTCAGTGACTCTCAAAAACCACCCTTTACACACGTAGCAGGTGCACCCAGAGTAGAAAGAGATTATCCACCACCAAATTAGAGGAGGCTTACCAGCTGTCAAGATCTCTTTTTAAGGAGATCATACGGGCTTGTAAAATGTTACGTTCCTGGTCCCCACACTGGGCTCTGTTGGTAACACCAATCTATCTGCTCCCTCTTTATGGTATATCTCGTTCCACCACAATCATTTAGTACGGCAAAGAGAGAAGAAAAAAAGCTCCCATAGCATAATTCCGTAAAGATTTATTAAAATATAAAAAGTAAAATAACAACTCACGAATTCCCAGCAGAGTGTAAGCATATAGCGTATAAAAAACGAGCCGGCCGGCTCTCGCATTTCCACGTTAATCCGGAAGGGCGGGCAGTGCAAACAAGAGAGAGCCGGCCGGCTCGTTTTTTATACGCTTACACTCTGCTGGGAATTCGTGAGTTGTTATTTTACTTTTTATATTTTAATAAATCTTTACGGAATTATGCTATGGGAGCTTTTTTTCTTCTCTCTTTGCCGTACTAAATGATTGTGGTGGAACGAGATATACCATAAAGAGGGAGCAGATAGATTGGTGTTACCAACAGAGCCCAGTGTGGGGACCAGGAACGTAACATTTTACAAGCCCGTATGATCTCCTTAAAAAGAGATCTTGACAGCTGGTAAGCCTCCTCTAATTTGGTGGTGGATAATCTCTTTCTGCTCTGGGTGCACCTGCTACGTGTGTAAAGGGTGGTTTTTGAGAGTCACCGAAAATGGACTAAGATTCAGCATCCTATCCATCTTTCCTTTTCTTTGGACTGCTTATATGCCTGGAAATTATTACTTTGGCACTATTTTTGCATGTTTTTGGGATTTTTCGTAAATTAGAAAAATTATGTCACTTTATTATTTTGTTTTATAAGTTTTAGCGCAGCCATATTTTTTGATTGTTGTCAACATGTGCTATCTCCCATCATGGGGGATCAATGTACATGTTTTGGGGCTGCAACCCCTTCATCTCAGCCACTTTCCACAAAACACGTACATTGATCCCCCATGATGGGAGATAGCGCATGTTGACACACTCTGTGCATCTTCCAAATTTGGATTTTCAAAAAATACAAAAGTTGTGGTTTAAAATCCAAAAAATAAAACCCTAGCTAATTTGGGCTGTTTCACACTCTCTCCAAAACATCAATGATGTTCTTCATTTTATTTTTAACATCATTGATGTTTTGCTGTATATTTTCTAAATCCTGATTGCATCCCATTATCTCCCCAATCGGGATCTGGGCACTTTCACTGGTAAAATGGAATTCTTCTTCCACATCACCTACAAAACAAAGCAAAAAAACACACCATGTATTATAAATATGGTGACATACATTAATGAGCTTACCGGAAGCTTTGTTCTCCGACACTCACCTGTTGTGGTGACAGTTTGTCCAACTTCAATGATCTCTCCTTCCTCCTCCTCCTGCTCCTCTGCTTCTGGTTTTGGAATTTTGCCTTCTTTGGGAGGGGTGGGGTCCCTGGTGTCCTCATACTTGCCGAGTCTTCTCTACCCTATGAGAATGTAAAAAAAGAATAATTAGCACACAGAGGGCAGAAATAGGAATATGAAACATTGCTTGGAAGTGTTGTACAATTGTGTTTTTTGGCCGAGTTCCAAGGTGAGAACATTATTGTGGACACTTTGTTAAGCTGGAATACTTACCTGCAGAACGATGTTTCTTACGAACGAATGAAACCATGCACTTGAAAGTGGCCATTTTAAAATGCACAACATGAAATCAAAGCACATGGAGCAGTATGCAAGCAAGAATAATCATATGAACACACGACAACTACTTACTTTTTTGAAGAACACGCTTGATCCTTATGTACTGCTCGTGCTCCCTCAGTTTCAGGTCTGACCAGCGTTTTCTCAGTTGATCCATGGATCGGCGTACCCCAAAATTCTTCTGAAGACTCTTCACAACTTTATTCATGATCTTGGCCTTTCTGATATTTGGGTTTGGGTAAGGTCCATACTACCCATCATAGTCGGTCCTGTTCAATATGTCCACCATCTCCAACATCTCTCCAAAAGACATATTTGAGGCCTTAAATCTTCTCTTCCTGGATTGGGACGTTTCAGGCTCCGGGCTTTCCTCACCCTCCTCCTTGTTAGTGGAACTCTGATTGCGCACCTGCGTTCTCTCCGCCATGTGCTCTCCCCACTGCGCTGAAAGCGAAGGGGCGGGGAATAGTCTAGAAAGAACGTCGCGGGCGGAGTTTCACGCATGCGCACTGTATATAAAACGCAACACGCGTGTGTCGTCCGTACGATCTGTGAACAGAGGGAGAAGCTGAGGCGACGAATGTGCAAACGAAGGTAAAATTTTGAACTTGGTACATCACTAGGCTATACTGCTTCTAGAATGAGGCCTGCATTAGTGGAGTTTAGCCTGACATTAGGGTTTGTCTTGTGTTGTGTCTTGCAGACATTATGGACGGGTTCAATTAACATAGCTTCCTCCCTCTCGATAAATACAGAGAGATGCCCTGCCTGTGGCAAGCGACACACCCTCAGTACAGTAACAAACTAAAGAGGCAGGCAGCAATGGACAAATTGGTTGAGTTTGTGAAGCCGGTGGTCCCCAAGGCAGATGTCAACTATTTAAAAAAGAAAATCGGTGGCCTGAGGAGTACATATCTGAATGAGAGGAAGAAGGTGCTGGACTCCATGCAATCTGGTGCTTCAGCAGATGATGTTTATGTCCCCAGGCTGTGGTATTATAACAGGATGCAGTTTCTGTCAGACCAGGCTGAGGCCAGAGAATCACTCTCTACTCTTCCTTCCACGCGTCCTATGCTACATTCCACACCCGCTGAGTCTTCCGACGCCCAACCTGGGCCTTCCACTCAGGAAGAACAGGGGGAGCCCAGCTTGAGCTAGGAATAGTATTGTTGTACATATTTTGGGAGTATAAATGAATGATGTTAACTTGATTTTTGCTCACTAATTGCTGATTTTAGAAAGTGTTTCACATATCAATAGACAGTAGTGGCCAAAACCTTGGGGACAAGAAAGAAAAATGCTGGGCACAGAATGATAGTCTTTTCTATTGGTTAACAATTTGCAACAGTCTTGATGTGAAAATTGTGTGTTTGATGAACCAAAAACTAAAACTATGTCCCTTTTTCATACACAGGAAGACATCAGCCAGGAGGAGGGTGTGGCATGCAGAAGCCAGGAGGTGGCTGTGGAAAGTGGCAGCCAGGAGGAGGCGGGGGTAAGCGTCAGCCAGGTGGTGGGCGGGCAAAGGAGCCTCACAGAATGCCAGGTCCCTCTCCTCCGCCTTCCATGCAAAAGGGCGAGAAAGGGGGGAAATGTGGAGGAGTCGGCCCTGAGGCTGATTGGGGAGGCATCAGCGGCCCTCCAAGCCAAACCCACCTATCAAGAGGCCTTTTGCCGCCTTGGCTGCATGCAAGCTTGAGAAAATGGAGGAGGGGCAACAGCTCTTGTGTGAGGAGCTAATTGTACACACCCTCAACAAGGGTCTGTTGGGCCAAATGACCCAAACAACACACTTGTGTGATTTGGCCCATGCCCCTCCTCCTCCTCCTCCTTCTGCCACACCTCCAGCAGCACAGCCACAGCCTGGAAGGAAGCGTGGAAGGAAGACCAGAGTGTGATAACAAGGTTCAGTCTGGTCTGACAGAAGATGCAGCCTGTTGTAGTACCACAGCCTGGGAACATAGATGTCATCTGCTGCTGTTCCGGGTTTCTTGGACTTCGGGACCAGACTTCTCTCCCTCAGACATGTACTCCTCAGGCCACCAAGTTTTGCGTTTAAATAGTTGATGTGTGCCCTGGGGGCCAAAGGCTTCGCTAATCTCCCCAGTTTCTCCATTGCTGCCTCCCTCTTCATTTGTTACTGACACCTAAATAAAGATTTTTTTTGTTTAAAGAAATATTTGCGTATGTGTTTTACTTCAAAAAGGCCAGTTTATTTGTGAGCAGGCAGGTACATTTCAAAAATACCAAGTGAAATTAATAACAAGGGGTACCAACACTAAACAACCTCCTGTAGATTAAAAAAGAAAAAGAAAATATAAAAAATATAATAATGTTGTTGTGGTAAGTTTACACACAAAACACACCCCAAAAAATGGAAAGATGAGCAAAATGACAAAAAAGGAGATGTTTATGAAAAAAAACAAACACAAAATTCACCCAAAAAACAATAAACAAAAAATAAAATTGTGTAGATGTGACGAATTCAAAAATGGTATTGCTGAAATGAGTAAAAAAGAGTCAGGAAATACGTTCGGGAGAAGTGTGTGTGACTATGAGCATCAAAAGAAGTTCCTTCTTGCAGCATTGTAAAGAACAAGAGAATGCACTTCATGAAAGAATTTTAAACATTGCAGCGTGACGAATGTGCTATATCGATTACGAGCAGTAGTTTTACCTGAGCGAGCGCTTCCGTGTCCGAATTGGATTGTGAGCATGCGTGGCACCTTGTCCGTCGGAGTAGGCTACACATGATCGCAGTATGTCTGATCTGAGTATTTTGTCGTAAAATATTTCCGGCAAGTTGGAAAAGTTAGTCCGTCGGATATTCCGATGGAAACAGTCCGATGCAGACCACACACAGTCGGAATATCCGACAAAACGCTCCGATCGGACACATTCCGACGGAATCTCCGACCGTGTGTACAAGGGCTATGAAAAGGCACACACACACATGTTATCATCTGCTTTTGTCTCAGGACTCAGAGAGGATATCAGAAAAAGCCTGATGGTGGCCCGCCCTGAATATCGCTCAATGAAAATGTCTGATTTACTGTTGGTGGCCAGAGGGATAGAAAACCAAAAGGGGGGAAAAAAACAACGCCCCTTATGGTAACACAAGACGAAGATCCTGCCTACACTCATCCACCACTACTGCCCAATACCAGGGAAAGATCATCTGTTACAACTGTGGGAAGCGGGGTCACATCAGAAGAGCATGCAGAGCCCCAAGACATCCGAGACAAGACAGGGATCCCCGTGAAGGGCAACGTGTACATGAACCTCCACCACCACGCCCCAACTCACGCTAGGAAATGGGCAAACCCGTGTCACCCCTTATGACAGTGTCCTCAAATGAGACTGGGGGACCCCTAGCAAAGGTCACGTTACGTATACAAGGAAAACCTACCACTTTTCTCATTGAAACGGGTGCAGCCAGAAGTGTGTTGGGGGCTGAGGACCTGCCTGATAATTCTTTTCTTTCCACTATTTGTTTCCTGCGTGGGAGTGGTTGGGGTGCCCCACTCCAGTCCACTCACTGAGCCTCTCCAAGTGGGAACATTTCCTGATTTGCTTGCCAGATTTGTTGTGTCCTCTACATGTCCCTTGAATCTACTAGGAGCTGATGTGCTGTCCAGACTACAGGCGTCAATCATTTTCACACCTGAAGGGGGGTTGAAGTTACATACTCCCCTATCCTTGGAAGACTCATCTGCCTTGTGTTCTCTGCCTCTTATGATGACACTTCATGAAGCAATAACTCCAAGTTCAATACCGCAGGAAGTACTTGACAGAATCCCTGCGTGCCTATGATCCACAGGACCGGAAGACAACTGTCACTTAAAAGATGCCACCAGTTTCAGTCAAGTTCAAAGAGGGTGCATCATTGCCCCGGAAACCACAATATCCCCCCCTAAAGTTAGCCCAATCTGCAGCTATTTTGAAGCATGTCAAGGCCCTCATGTCAAATGGAGCTCTGATACCCTGCGCATCTCCATGCAACACACCTCTATTCTCTAGGAAGAAGAGAACCCCTAAAAGAGAACCAGTTACTTGCAGGGGTGTCCCTGACTGCAAAGTACCTTACAGTGGTGGACCATACAAACGCTCTCTTCAGTGACCACCCTCACCCCTCCTGCTGGTACCTTTTGCATTCACCCACGAAAACAACAACATACCTAAACAGTTATGCCAGAAGGGGCACAGAACTCTCCAAGCTAGTTTTCAAATGCTACGGCTATCATCCTTGACACATAACAAGAGGATCACCTGGAAGTGATTCTCCTACAATATGTTGATGACCTTCTCCACCGTGCAGCTGACTTACCCACTGTTGAAGTCACCTCAGAAAGCCAGTTGTGCTATCTTGCCAACCAGGGTTGCAAAGCCTCAAAGCCCAAATTGCAGTGGTGCTCAATATCTGTAATTTTTCTTGGACACTGTCTTGTCCCATGTGACAAGACATCTCACTGAAGACAGGGTGAAAGCAATCTCCGACATCCCACTACCACAAGGCCAGAAGCCCCTTCATTCCTTCCTTGGACTAATTTCCTATTGCAGAGCATGGATTCCAGAACTCTCCCTACTGATGCAACCTTTGTATGACGCCCTGAAATCAGACCCCTTCCAGATGTCTCCTGAAGCAATATCCAACTTTGAGGACCTCAAGCACACCATCTCTGGCGTTAGGGCTCCCAGACTACGACAAAACGTTCAAGCCCTTTGTATCCGAACACCTGGGACATGCTACAGGTGTACTCACCCAATCACATGGCTTCTGCCTATGCCCTATAGGATATTATTCCTGTTGGCTGGATGCGATAGCAAGAGGAGGCCCATCGTGTCTGCGAGCTGTCTTTGCTGCACAAGCCTTGTTTGACAAAACTTCGGGCTTGGTCCTCGGACTCTGCCTCGTTCTGCTTGCTCCCCATGACATTGCTCCCATACTCAACCAAGATCCAGCCGAAACATCTGTCCACTTCCAGACACTTGAGACTCCTGTGTTCCCTCCTACTGGGCTGCATTACTATATTACGTTGTCAAACAGTGAAACCTACCACCCTTCTTTCACTTCTCGAGGAGGAAAAGGAGGAGGAGTCGAGTCTTGACTTGTCACCCCATGACTGCATCAAACTAATGTGGCTGGAAACCACGCATCTCCCCACCGTGAGTGAAATACCCCTGCAGGATCCAGGTCACCACTGAAAACTCGGTTCTCCAAACAGAAACCTTACCACCGGTGATGTCTGCACAGGTGGCAGAGCTGCAAGCACTTACTACAGCATGTAAATTGGCAGAGGGGAAAAAGAGCCAACATTCATATGGACTCAAGATATGATTTCAGCGTTGCACATGATTTTGGTGTCATCTGGAAGGACAGAGGGTTCCTGATGGCTGAAGGAACACCTGTGAAACACAGCTCAGCCATCAAGGACTTGATGGACGCCCTGCTTCTCCCAACCCAAGTGACTACCGTATTTGCCGGCGTATAAGACGACTGGGCGTATAAGACGACCCCCTATTTTTCAAGTGAAAACATAGGTTTTGGGCAATACTCGCGGTATAAGACTACCCCCCTTCTGAGGCAACACCATTTAAAAAAAACATTAGAACGATTAAAAAATACAAAGCAAGAATGCCAACTACTCATCCGCCATGCTGTGTTATGTCATAAAGTAAATCAAACAATAATAACACAAACAGAGATCTATTGAATGCCACAACTCTGGAAAGTAGAATTTTTCACTAACCAAACCTATACCACTTTTGGGTTACATTCTATGGGAATTGTCCACCAAAATGCATTTAATAACCCCCCTGTCATATGTCCCAGATTTACCTGTCCCTCTTGGGTGCCTCAGACCTCAAAGGCAAATAGCAGGATGTATAGTAGTAGGAGATCAGTGAATGGATTTACCCAGGGAAGTATGGTGAGCGGTGTATTATTTTAATGAATACAACGCCTGCTTGGATTGGCAGAGGCTGTAGCATCATCAGCCCTTGCCTCTCTCTCTCTCTCTCTCAAAGCCAATCTGAGCAGGCTACTCTATGTAGCCTGCTCGGATTGGCAGTGGTTGTTACTCCAATCCAAGCAGGCTCTGTATTCATTAATAGAATACATCGCTCGCCGGGATTGGCTCAACGGAGTATACTGTTTGTTGCTGAAGCCACATACAGTATTAGCAGACATTTGGGGGCTGACATCCATCGGGCAGCATTGTATACCTGTATACCCGGTGTATAAGACGACCCCCAATTTTTGGGCATTTTTTTTAAGTGTAAAAGGTAGTCTTATACGCCAGCAAATACAGTATTCTAAAAGTAAAGCACACGACAAACTCAACTCGAAGGAAGCTTGAGGCAATCTAGCCAATTCAGCTGCCATACAGACAGCCAGTGGTCCATGGGAAGTGGACAGCAGGGTGGTGGAAGAAGAGCACTCTGTGCTTACCCTACAGACTCTCCCAGTGGACAGAGTTTATCTGAAATAATTACAGGAAGCAGCAAATCCGGATGAGAAGGAAAGCTGGAAACGGAGAGGAGGAACTCTCAGAGATGGACTATTCGAGTGCAACAAGAAGCCTTGTCTACCCAGTAGTATGAACCCAGCCGTGGTGCAATGGGCAAATGGAGCTGCCCACTTGACAAAGACTCTTATGAACTCTCTTATCAACTACTAAGTAGCACCATGAGTTACTCCATTGACCAACAATTTCTGCAGATCATGCACTATCTGCAACAAATGTAACCCAGAAGCACCTGGCAAAAGTCCTATACCCCCTTCCAGGGGATACAAATTGATCACTCCCAAATGCCAAAGGAGTGGCAGATTCAAATACGCCCTAGTGGAGGTGGACATGACTGCCAGGACCACAGCTAAGAAACTACTGAGTGAGATAGTATGTAGATTTGAGGTCCCAGAGGTGATAAGAGAGCAATCAGGGCCCAGCCTTCACAGCAACCCTTACAAAAGAGATTTGGGCAGCACTGGGGGTTCAGTTGGCTCTGCACACCCCTTACCACCCTCAAAGTAGCGAGAAGGTAGGAAGGATGAAAGGGACACTAGAAAAACAGGATGTTAAAGATGGCCCAAAAGACTAACATGAGTCGGCCAGACAGTTTGGCCATTGCCCTGTTCAGTGTCACACACTCTTCGAGGGAAACATGCCCTATCCCCTTATGAAATTTTGTTTGGTTCAGCCCCCAGACTTGGCTGTCACTTTCCACAACAGTTACAGTTGCAATCTGATGTGTTGACTAATTATGTTACCGCATTATCACGAGAATTAACCCAAATGCATGTCCACGTGTTTTCTTCCATTCCAGATCCTGAATTAGATACAGGAACACACCAACTACTGCCTGGAGATTGGGGGTTGGTAAATACATTTGTGAGAAAACATTCTCTTGAACCCAGATATGATGGTCCATTCCAAGTTTTGCTGACCACAGCCACCTCAGTCGAATTGGCCGGGAAGAACACCTGAATACACGCTTACCACTGCAAGAAAGCTCCAACCCCTCAGGACAATATCCCGCCCACTTCATGACGACCATGCTGCATATCCTTTTTCTGTTTGGTCTAGGTAGGAGGCCCAGGAGGTGGCCATCACAAAAAAATGATAACATAATTACATTTTGGTAAAACTCTTCAGGTACACGTGACCACTTTTACCTTTGATTACTGTGACATAGTACCTTGTCCGTTTGACTCTTTCATGGCAATGCCATTGGTACAGTGACATCCCTGATGGTAAGGATATATATGTGTGTTTTACAGACAGTTACTGGGGCCAGAATTGTGGTTCCTGGGAGGGACAGTGGGTTGGAACATAGGACCAGATTAGAGGGTGTCTGGACCGGTGAATGTGCCCTTGAAAAGGTCATTATGCCCCTCCATATCCTAGCAGAAGATACTCCTGATACATACACTGACCCAGCACCTAGTCAGAGGAGGAAGCAAGCAGCTCTCTCCGAAAGCTTTGACCCTCATTTGCACATGTTATAGGAGTCCCAAGGGGGGTCCCTGATGAATTCAAAGCCAGGGATCAGGTAAAAGCTGGTTTTGAGTCTTTGATCTCCATAATAACTGTGAACAAGAATGTAGATTGGAGTTGAAGAAGAACTCGGGTATTACAGACCCATGGGATCAATATTTTAGCTGGATGAGTGGGTGGCAAAATGTGCTCGCCCAGATAGGGGTAACGGTACTAATAATCCTGGTTCTTTTAGCCCTGATTGTATACTGTATTCTACCTTTCGTAAAGAAGTTTATGAGCAAGGCTGTAGACAACAGCACACCTACATTTCTCCACCAAGAAGAAGAGGACCCTCTTATGATGGAGGATGACAAACCCTTCACTCCTCTACAGTCACTCCCTGTTCAAAATCTCACAATCCTATAGGGTTATAGGGATAGATAGCACCTGATTGCCCTTCTCCAGCTGTATCGAGGGGGGTAGTGAACTAGTTGCTGCCTAACACTATATACAGCTTAAAAAGAGTTGCTGAGGAGAATTGGCCAGGTGAGTAGGACCTTTAGATGAGGGACAGAAGAAAATAGCCATTTTAGGGGGGACTGTGAAGGAATCTAATGTACATAATGATAATCAGTCTATTTGCTTATGTGTATACATGCTTCTATGCAACTCCTTACTTATTATGTAGTATACAGATTGACTCTTAAAGATGGCGTCTACCCCCTACATCCTACACGTTAGAAGAATGCATATGAGATAAGAGAACCAGCTTCAACCAAACTTCAAGCATCAAGTTTCTCCATTTCTCTTGTATTTTAACCAATAAGACGTACCAATTAGACTGACATAGCAATGACGTATCTTTCTGTATAAAATATTAACACCGCCCACGAATAAATCAGAAGTTAGAAGTAACCGAGCTGAACGTGTCTCAGAGAGTGTTTACTTCTAATGTGCATGCACATTTATACTTTTTAATTAGAAACAGCAGCAGATAACCTTGAACTAGACTGTAGTTAAGGATGAGCCGAACACCCCCCTGTTCGGTTCGCACCAGAACCTGCGAACAGACCTAAACTTCGTGTGAACTTTAGAACCCTATTAAAGTCTATGGGACTCGAACGTTCACAATCTAAAGTGCTAATTTTAAAGGCTAATATGCAAGTTACTGTCCTAAAAAGTGTTTGGGGACCTGGGTCCTGCCCCAGGGGACATGGATCAATGCAAAAAAAAAGTTTTAAAAACTGGTGTTTTTTCAGGAGCAGTGATTTTAATAATTATTAAAGTGAAACAATAAAAGTGTAATATTCCTTTAAATTTCGTACCTGGGGGGTGTCTATAGTATGCCTGTGAAGGGCCGCATGTTTCCCGTGCTTAGAACTGTCCCTGCACAAAGTGTCATTTCACAAGGAAAAAAAGTCTTTTAAAATCACTTTCAATTGTCCCATAATACAGAGTATTACGGAGCACAATTCATTCATTGATAAAAAAAAAAAAAAAAAAAAGCGTGGGGGTTCCCCTAAATTCAATTACCAGGCCCTTCAGGTCTGGTATGGATATTAAAGGGAACCTGTGTCAAATTTTTAAAAAAAATTGACGTGGGGGTCCCCCTAAATATCCATACCAGACCCGTCAGGTCTGGTTTGGATATTAAGGGGAACCCCGCATCAAATTAAAAAAAAAATTGCCGTGGGGGTCCCCCTAAAAATCCATACCAGACCCTTTATCTGAGCACGCAACCTGGCAGGCCGCAGGAAAAGAGGGGGGATGAGAGAGCGCCCCCCCCTCCTGAATTGTACCAGGCCACATGCCTTCAACATTGGGAGGATGCTTTGGGGGTCTGTTACCCCTCAAAGCACCATGTCCCCATGTTGATGGGGACAAGGGCCTCATCCCCACAACCCTGGCCGGTGGTTGTGGGGGTCTGCGGGTGGGGGGCTTATCAGAATCTGGAAGCCCCCTTTAACAAGGGGACCCCCAGATCCCCTCCCCCCTGTTTGAAATGGTAAGGGGGTACAAAAGTACCCCTACTATTTCACAAAGAAAGTGTAAAAATGGTTAAATAAGACAAACACACTTTTGAAAAATTCCTTTATTAAAAATAAAAAAAATAAAAAAAAGATTCCAGCAGGGCTAATCCACTCTTGTTATCCAGCGATGGATAATCCTCTCTCCGGGGTCCAGCGATGGCTGATCTGATCCAGGGACGGGTGATTTTCAGTCCAGTGCTGTCCATTCATGCATCCGTCTTCTGTCTCCACTGAGGAGACCCCAGCGCTGACGTTTCTTATATTAGGAGGAAACCTGCGTTACATCAGAGGGGGGCGGGGTCACCCATATGTCACTGGGGAACACCATGGCTTCCCTCACCAGCGTCAGAGGGGGCGGGTCAGGTGACGGGTGGCCCCGCCCTCCTAATATAAGAAACGTCAGCGCTGGGATCTCCGCAGTGTCTCCTCAGTGGAGACAGAAGACGGATGCATCTATGGACAGCGCTGGACTGAAAATCACCCTTCGCTGGATCAGATCAGCCATCGCTGGACCCCGGAGAGATGATCATCCGTCGCTGGATAGCAAGAGTGGATTACCACCACTGGAATCTTTTTTTAAATTTTTTTTATTTTTAATAAAGGAATTTTTCAAAAGTGTGTTTGTCTTATTTAACCATTTTTACACTTTCTTTGTGAAATGGTAGGGGTACTTTTGTACCCCCTTACCATTTCAAACGGGGGGGCGGGATCTGGGGGTCCCCTTGTTAAAGGGGGCTTCCAGATTCTGATAAGCCCCCCACCCGCAGACCCCCACAACCACTGGCCAGGGTTGTGGGGATGAGGCCCTTGTCCCCATCAACATGGGGACATGGTGCTTTGAGGGGTCACAGACCCCCAAAGCATCCTCCCAATGTTGAGGGCATGTGGCCTAGTACGGTTTAGGAGGGGGGCCGCTCTCTCGCCCCCCCCTTTTCCTGCCGCCTGCCAGGGTTGCGTGCTCAGATAAAGGGTCTGGTATGGATTTTTAGGGGGACCCCACGTCAAATTTTTTTTAACTTCTTTTTAACGGGGTTCCCCTTAATATCCATACCAGACCTGAAGGGCCTGGTATTTGAATTCAGGGGAACCCCCACGCTTTTTTTATTTTTTTATTAATGAATGAATTGTGCTCCATAATACAGAGAACACTCATTGAGTGTTCTCTGTATTACGGGAGCCGACAATTGAAAGTGATTTTAAAAGACTTTTTTTCCTTGCGAAATGACACTTTGTGCAGGGACAGTTCTAAGCACGGGAAACATGCGCCCCTTCACAGGCATACTATAGACACCCCCCAGGTACGAAATTTAAAGGAATATTACACTTTTATTGTTTCACTTTAATCATTATTAAAATCACTGCTCCTGAAAAAACGTCTGTTTTTAAAACTTTTTTTTGCATTGATCCATGTCCCCTGGGGCAGGACCCGGGTCCCCAAACACTTTTTAGGACAGTAACTTGCATATTAGCCTTTAAAAATAGCACTTTAGATTTCTCCCATAGACTTGTACAGGGTGTTCCGGCTTTTCGAATTTGCCGCGAACAGCACAAATTGTTCACTGTTCGCTGAACAGTCGAACAGGCAATGTTTGAGTCGAACATGAGTTCGACTCGAACTCTAAGCTCATCCCTAACTGTAGTTCTTATCCATTTCAAGAGCAGCATGTGCACAGGAAGCCATATATTTTAACGGCACTCAAATATCTTTACTCCCGGACATCTCAAAACTGACCTTGGACATGAGGCGAGCCCTGAAACCTCTCACAGGAGCCCTTCAAGCAAAACAAATTAAATATCTCCGACGACCAAAGGCTGGCAGAAACAAGCTAAAAAGAACAAACGATCCAAATCGGAAGCCTCTATAGCGACAGATGGATGAACTTTTTATCAATAATTCCTGACTAACTTTTTCTTTACCCACAGGCAGCAGACCAGTGGAGTAGTCCCTCTACACAGTTTTGTTGGGACCCTAAAAAGATAGCAAAAGTGTTCTACCCTACTAACGGGTTCGCTCTTTGTCAACAGAGACCTGACACCTACTTATTGTGAGGGATCCCGGTTCTGGTTATGTTTTGGTCATTTTTGAAACTTTTGACATTTTTGGTTATTTTTCATATCTCTGATATCTCTGCCCTTCCTCCCTTAAATTTTTGCGGAGCGCTCCTCAATAGCAAGGGATAAAGGGCATTTCACCCATTACTCCCAACCTAACAAGTGCGGGAGACACTTAGCGAATACCCTACAACCCCGGCAACTCCGAAAACCCATTACTTACATAAAGCCACCCTCTCCCAGATAGGCCTAGGCCCGAAAATGCTCTCACGCATTATGTATCTTTACTCAAAGCCTTCCGCCACGATCTTGGTGAACGGCATTCAGTCAGACAAACTTGCGATTGCCAATGGCACCAGGCAAGGCTGCCCCATTTCCCCACTTTTGTTTACCCTTGTAATTGAACACTTAGCCCAAGCCATCGGAGCTAATCCATACAAACCCCCTCCTCACAATGGAAGCTTTCCTTATATGCAGACAACCTACTTTTATATGTAACCCAACCACATATCAGTGTACTGTCCATACTTGCAGAGATCAACCGATTCGGCCACTTCATTAACTGTAATTAAATATCTCCAAAACTGAAGCACTGAACCTTTCCCTAACGCAACTGGCAGACAAATTTAATCTCATACCTAGGGACAGCCATCCATAAATGGCGCCTCCGACATATATGCCCCGAACTTCAGCCCAATGCTTACTAAACTCAGACGTCTCACAGAGGGCCAAATGGACCTACCTGGGACCTGGTTCAGTCCCATGAATACCCTGAAAATGGACATACTGCCCAAACTATTGTATTTATTCCAAGCTCTCCCGATTGCCCTGCCATCAGCATTCTTCTGTACCCTCCGCTGCATGGCAATTCGATTTGTATGGAGGGAAAATCCCCCAAGTTGAAACACAAACTCCTGTGCTCTCCCACCCATAAAGGTGGGACAGGACTACCCGACCTTGTACTCTACCACACATCAACAGTGATTTCTTGCATATTGGAGTGGTTCCCCCGTCCCTTGATTAAGGCCTCCACCTTAGTGGAACAAGACCTCTCTACAGCAGTACTTCGGACAGCCTCCCTTGTCCGCTCCGTGGACCTCTCTGCTTGTCAGCTGCTCTCAGGATGTCACACGGGCGGCTCTGGCTCATTTAAACTTACAGCGTCCATTACCACGGAGGCCGCCGGAGATAGCCGACTTTTGCCAGATGAAGCCAAAGAGCTGTCGGAGAGGAGGGGGGCACGGGGAAGTCGAGTGGTGATGGAAAAGGACAAGAGCAGGCTGGAGGTGGCTGAAGATGTGTGCAGTGTCCGGAAAGAGCCGAGCGGGGGCAGAAAGAGCTGAAGAGCGCCGTACTGAGTCCGGCAGTACAGCATGGCTCAAATTAATGGCTGCTTGAGTCGCTCAGCCATTCATTTAACAGGCTGTCTGTGAATGAAACCAGCCCACTGAGCCATCGGCCCACCGGGAAACTCCTGGTAGTCCGGATGGCCAGTACATGCCTACTGAAACCTATTTAGCATTTTCCTTCCACTTCACAATTATGTGCCAGTTTGTGTTGGTCTATCACATAAAATCCCAATAAAATAAATTTACACTTTTGTTTTTAACCTGACAAAATATGGAAAATTTCAAGGGATAAGAATACTTTTTAAGGCACTGTATGTTCATCACACTTGGGCAGGTGGGTGACTCAAGAAGAGGATGATGGAGAACATACACTAGTCCTCTAGGTGACTTCATTATCATGGTCATGTTGACACTTTAAACCCAGGAAGACCCTGGTTCCACACAGGCTGGGATATTCCTATTCCTGAAAAGTACTTAAATGGTTTGAGTTCTTTATTGTTCATCTGGACGTTTTTTTTTTTGTTTGTTTTTTTACTTAATAGGGGATTTGGAGAAGTTTTCTATTAATAAAGCCCGTAAGTGCAGTCAACCTCAACTTATACTTACCTTCTCTTCACTCTGTGCATTTATTTATTTCAATGGGTAGCTGCACTCATGGTGGCCTCCACCTGTCATTTTGATACAGCTCTCCCACATTGAAACCAACAGGCCATGGCACACATACCATTCAGTTTGTATGGAGGCCCATGACATTGGTGGCAGCGGTGGTATTGTGCTTCCTAGCTGTGAACACATCCAAACCACCACCGGGATCCAAGGTTCGGATAGCAGGAGAGGATAGGTACAGATACCAGCCATGGAAGAGGAATGGAAGAGGAATTCGAAAGGAGGTTGCGAGAGATGTGGAGACAGCACAGGGGACCAGTGTGAATGCAGGTCCTGCTGGAATGGTATGATTCTGTCCGCCTGCAACTCTGGAAAAAATTGTTAGCTTGCGAGCAACACCACCAGGGAAAAATTCCCCCCTCTCTCCACCCCCCCCCGGTCTACATGCTAGAAACACATGTACATCCCATAATAGGTTGTTCCCAAGGCAGACAAAGAATAGAAAAATGGGATACAGCCACACCTCAAACAATCTGGTAAAAAGTATACAATTTATGAGACCAAGCTCATACACTATTCCAGCAGTTGGAAAGGTGGAATTTATCTTCATATTTTCTTGAGAGATATTGTTCAAAAATATTTTTGTCCAAAGTGATAGAGCCCCTTCATTCTTTCAACACAAACCAAACATATAGATTCCAGGATAACGGGTAAAAGGAAATGTTGGGTGTGGTTGTACGGTGAGTCTGATTAGTGCAGATCAAACTGGGGTTCTTGTCACCCTGTGCCCCTAATAGACACAGGGTAACTTACACATAAGATGGGTCGAGGGAGCAGGACAAGGAGTTTCCAGAGATCTCTAAGGTAAGCTGGGTTCCACAAGCCCCCCACCCAAAGTGATTCCTGTCACAATCGGGAAGACCTGGTTGATGCCTGAACTGCCTTATCCTACCAGAAGCCCTGTAGACAAAGCCAATCCCATTAGTACATCTGGATTGTATTCTGTCCTAGGTGTCTATTGTTACATCTGAATATTTCATGGAGCATTGTAATCTCCACCACCTTTCTCCAGACCCCAACCCCTTTATTTTGGGTTCCAGGAAGTGGGCAGCTTTAGTTTGTGGTTGTGGCCTAATACTTTTCCAGGAGGTGCTCAAATGAATTCCCCTTTGTACACCAAATACAGCAAGTTTCTTGGTCCTGCACCTTCACCACTCAGGAGAAGCTTTGTCTTTTTCAGTGAAGACAAGGTGTTCTCCGATTGGAGAGGAGGAGCTGATGACATCACAATTTCATGTTTGAGAATGCTGAGTTCCCAAAGATTTATAGCCTTACCATACACAAGACTGCACCCTGCACAAACCTCCCTAACACTTAAGCTGGCGCTATCTTTATCCATCCTGGTGCCTACGTTCTTCATGCCTTCATACTTCCTCCACTGATGTCACCAATAAATCTTGCACATGCCAAGCCTCACGTTAGATCAGACAGGGTGTGTCCCAATTGCAGGAGGGAGCACCTGACGCTACTGAGACTATGTGCTCTGCAAATCCTGGCACAGTAAGAATGCTAGGTACACAGCAGTAACTGGGCACGGTCAGCTCTGCGTAATCAGTCAAAAAAAACCTTGAGAAATCTTAAAACATATTGTTTCAGATAACCTGGAAACAATTTGATAATATGTAAGATGTAGTTTCACTCAGGGCTCAAGTCCTGTGGGAACGCATGGTAACGGAGTTCCTGTACTTTTTCCACAACAGGAACTCAGTTCCCATTAGCAGCCATGTCCTGCAAGACTTTGAAGTATGCAAGCTGTGTGGCAGGTGCTACACTAGCAGCCGCCGAAACAACTCGCAATAGTAAGTGCCGCACACCAGGGGTGGACTGACCATTCAGACATTGCCAGTAGGGGGCCCTATGACAGCTTCCTCTTCGATCTACCTGTCAATCACAGCTAGCTGATGGGTAGATCAGGTCCCTGCTGCTAAGAGATTGTATTTAGTCAGACCTCTCGTGATGCGCTCCTCCCCACCGGCCCCTCCTGATTTTCTGTCTCCTCACCCGCCCCCCCCCCCCAAGTCTCCTGCATACTTGCTGTGTGTACTGCTGAATCCCCCCCTCCTCTATCTTCAGTGACATATGATGAGAGAACCCATAGGAGGAGCACAGCTATTCTGCTCACAGGACATGCAGGGAGAGAGGTGAGCTGAGGAACATCAGTTTGGGGGGGTAAGCTGAGCACAATACTTGGCAAAGTTTAATGCCAGGAGGGAAGTTTATGTGGAAATATGTGAAGGGTTGGAATAGCAGCGAGTGCGTGTTGGAGCCCTGCAGAGTTTGCAGCCCCCCAAACTAACATACATCTTCTAAGCAGGAACACATCACTATCTCCCCAAGCATTCTGTCCAGATAATGTGCAGTTCATTTATGACCTTTCCGTTTAACCCTGTGTTATCCAAACTCTGTTCAATGAAAAGTGTAAACTCGCCACATAAACACTCTATATACAAAATAACATTCCCCAATAAAGCTTTGCATGGAAGCACAATTGAATGAATGCTGATTATTCAGACAATTACCGTATTTATGTTTATTGAGGATTTTTTTTTTATGTACTAACTGTTAAGCTTCATACACACAATACGAAAATTGGATGAAAAATACCACTTTTGAATAGTTTGTGCATATGAGCGTATAATATATATATTTTTTTGGTGGGGGAGTGGACCTTGGATGGGAGTTCCCACACTTTTTTCCCCAGGACTTGACCCCTGGTTTCACTATTACTATTAAAAAAATATATACAGACACTCACAAATCATCATGGAGCAGAATTGAATTATCGTTTATTATGTATATTAATGTCATATACAGGTGTAGCGATGGTGGACTACAGTTATAACATGCAATTTTCCCAGTCATTCTTCATCTATCGTAATATCCCTCTAGTGCTGGGTACCAGTGACTGTCATTATATCTGTGAGCCCAACCAAAATTATTGTGGGAATAGTAGTTTTTCAGACTGGCGATTCTGTTGCGTTACAGTACACCTGGACTACACATCCCAGGGATTCTTGCTACAGCCCGAGTAGATTTCTGGGAGGAACTATAAAAGAGTCAGCAGATCTATCTGTGCTCTCTTCTTCCTGGGCCTTGCCGAGCGCACACCTTGGTGTGGCGGAGAAAGGAGGCTGTGGTCTATGACGCGGTGCTCGAGTGATTCCCACCTGGCCCCGAAGGGCCTAACTTTGCTTGCTGTTCGTCAGACATCTATGCGACACCAACCCATCAGATCAACACTATGATCGTCCGCATTCAGCAGCTGTGGGTCATCGCTAGTCTCGTTACTGAAGGACTTCTCTTCCAGGGTGTCTGTCTGCAAGGTATCTAGGTGGTCCAGTCGTTGGTGAGAGGGCAATTGCCCATTTTATGTGATCCTTCCCTATTTATCTTATTTGATCACTGTGTACAGACACCTTTACCTTGGAAACACTTTACTGCGATTCTATTTGAACACTGTACATAGATACCTCTACCTAAAAACCACTTCAAGGAATACCACTAACCTGTTTAAGCTATTCAGCTTGCTATCACATCACTGTGCCTTATTGGATATAATCTAATGAGCTCCAACTGCTGGTGAAGACTATCAGACCTGCATCTTTTCTTTTCAAATGTTTTTATTGAGATTTTTAGCAGAGTTAGTTACAACAAGGGTTACAAAAAAAAATAATATATAGTAACAAAAGTAACATAACACAGTATAATGTAGTGACAGGGTTTTCTCAGCACAATATAGCATAGTAACAAATAGTCCACAATAAAGAATAAAGTAGTATTCCCAAGTATCTAATATTCATAGTCATAAAGGGACTCGAACAAGAGTAAGTCTCTTAGAACTTGTATAATAAAGTCCGTAATATAATTATTGTAAGATTTATAAATAGCGATATGGATAACGGCCACTTCTGGGTCCCAAGACACCCCTCACAGGGATCTATCTGTGTCCTGGAGTACCTAGGCCAACATCCTAAAGGAAATTCAAACACAGTAGTTATCTTTTATGAAGGAAAATAAAGAACTATTCTTACTCCGCAGCTCAATTCAGATAAACAGACATGTGATACATTTGTCACTTTGCTATGAAATTATTTTTAAAGCCATCCAAAAAATATTAAAACGCACAGGAGTTCTTACTTCTATATGATTAAAGAATCAGCATTACCTAAATTGTGGAAGTATAATTTTTGGACCATGTACTCCAAGGTTCCCATAGTTGTTGTTCCTTAATATATAGGGATTTGTCATTAGGAAATAACAATTCGTAGGAGTGATGGAGTTGGGTTAATTCTATAACTTCTGTCATAGTAGGAAGAGAGTCAGTTTTCCATTTTCTAGTTATGGATAGTCTCGCAGCTAAAAGTATATGTGTTACTACTTTACGATATTGTTTGGGAATCGTATGTGAAAGACATTTTGTGCTCTACAAACTATTATTACCTTGTCTCTTCCCATAGTTATCTAGTTTATAAAACCCTACTAGGCATACTGATATAAAACACACACATTGCTGTTAGTAAAACACTATCTTATTTATTTCCCAAGAAATTAGGAACGCTAACATAAAGTATTAAAAAGACATTACAATATCACACAGCTTACAATCAGAACATATGATACAAGAATATTAAAGATACTTATCACACGGTCCTCCGTGAGGCTTTGCTGCTTCGGCTAGGCTCAGATCAGGAGAGGGCCTTCACCATGAGGTTTAGGCCGGAGCCATCACCCAGGGTAGGCCGAAATCACCACCTGGCAGGCTCTTACAGCAAACAGAGAGAGACAGCTCTCCTTGATGAATCCCTTTTTGATAAACACACACCATCCAAACCACATCCTACTGCCAGTCCCATTTGCTTTGGACCAATCAGTGTTCACATGAGAGCCCTCCTAATATTACTGACTGTCCTGCCATAGTTGACTTCTGTGGCCAGTATTGCAGTCGATGTGCCCTGGGCCGTCTTCGTCATCAATCTCTTTAAAGCTTTGTGCACACCAGGTGGGCTGAAGATAACTCCTTTGCTATGCAGATTCTGCCACATTCCTCTATACATTCTAAACATGTGGGACTGCAAATATCAATATGGCTGAGTTCGGTTGTACAAACAGATGTGTAGAACTTTAGATATATAACATTACTTCTTGTTCACTTCCAACAAAGGCCGCTTTGCGCCTAAAAGGCGCATACCACCCTTCTTCAGACACGGCTCCTATTGAACAGTCCATAACTGTCTTAACGTGTGTGGTTCCCCAACATGTGCTTCCGAACCAGTACCTGTGGCACAGTCCTTAGCTTGTGTAATGTGTGTTGGTTTTCAACATGTGCTTCCGAATCAGTACCTGTGGCACAGTCCTTAGCTTGTGTAACATGTGGTGGTTTTCAATGTGTGCTCTAGAGACATCTCCCATGGAACAGTCCATAATGGTCTTACCGCGTTGTGCTTCCCAACACGTGCCGCTTTGCTACTGCGTGACATACCACCATCCTTCTTCAGCGACAGCTTCCCTGTCACCCTTCTGTATCTTTGGTATCTTCTCCTTTCCAGTATCTTCAGGACAGGATGCAGTACAGGCAAGGGATGTCCATTCACTCACCATTCACCAGCATACATTCAGAGTAACATATCAACCAGCTATCAAATACAGAGTCTTGAGGAGGGCCTTTCTTGCCCGTATTACTAGCCTACAATACCCATAGGTCACACTCTACCACAAAAATAAATCAACTTATTACCATAATATATACATATATATGTATTACGCACCCCGCTCCCAACCTCCTATAACCCTTTACTGTAAATACGGGTCGGGATTCAGCAGGCTTGCTCACAACGGTATTGCAGGGCTCTGACTTGACCGCAATGTCTCTAACTTGTACACAGAGACCTTACCGTCAAATCGTCCCTCAACTTGCATAGAGAAATGGGAGACCCTTCTAGATAAATATTGCTTATCTACACAATGACCAAACCCACACAATTCCACCCCTGTGCCTGGATTTCAGAGATCATGCCCATGGTATACCATGCCCTTCTACCTATGGTTAGGTTCAAGGAACCCTCTAGTTCCATGACTAACACTACACCGGTATTCTTTAGGACAAAGAAACAAATTTGCCTATGTCCTAAATAATACCCGGGTGCCTCCTTCCCAGCAATGAACTCTGCAATCCAGAACACAGAGAGAAATAACTTTCCAACATTATTCGTTCATCCCCATGTATTGAGCTGGCATACAAAGGACATCATGGTCATGCTTCCGACAGAGGGAAATATCCACCTGCCTCCAGCATTCATCTTCTCTGATCACATGTGTGATATAGCCTCAAATGCAACAAGATAGAATCCCCAGTCAGTAAGCCCATTGATGCCACCAAATATACAGACCGAGTCTGCACTTCTGTATATGGGAACATACAGCATAACACCTTTCACAATCCAACTTAGTACAGCCCATACAGGCATTCGACCACTACTTTGGATTAGTGTAAGCAACGTGTTTTGGCAAAATCTTACTGAGCGGTGATGCTAACTCATCAGGCCACTGCCCCTCATACAGAGACGGTACAATCAGCTTGATGTTGGCTGATATTTCCACCTGCCACAGAGTGCGCGCCAGAGCCAATGACAGGTTTCTGTCCTCTCTACCAACCTCTCAACATGGTTGACAAAATCCGGAGCCATTCTAACCTGAGTGTTTCTGCGACTCCGTCGAATGTTATCAAGGATTCCACCAATCTCCCGGGGTAACAAAGTCACGCTCCTTCTCTGAAGCTATGGCTGTGAGTTTGTTCCTCAGGAGGCTGATGTCCACTCCATTACCAACACCCATCCCAGCTATTGTTCCCCCCCAATATAGTGCTGAATACATCCCTCCTCTTTCGCGTTACTCCTCAGAAATAAGCATCCTGCATGGACTTCATCGCATCTCTGGGAGTAAGTCCCTGGTACAATGACCGCACTTGATTCAGTGTATACTCAGCCCATATAGGATGATAGGTTCTTGTCAACCACCGTGAGATGTTGCAGCACCATGTGGTGAAGTCCTACGGTACCCTGGTAGCCAGCGTTCGTTCCCTTTATTTTAACAGAGCATGCTCCTGTGTGTATTCACTGGCATTATCTGTGCAGGGTTTCAACCTCTCAGGTGAGACATCAACCAGGCGTATCTTCCCCATGTCTAGTTCTGGTGTCCCGCATGTCCAGTAACCAAAAGCTTCTCTCTAGGACTGCTAGGATTGAGACACCACCACTACGAGGAAGTTTTCACCCCATTGATGTGTCACCTGGCACCCTTTAGTCTGGCCAACAGCTACCTTATTATGCATAAGTGCCAGCCTGCCTCCTGGGTACCTGCACCATATTAACTCCGTTACATCAATACATGTCATATGTTAAAACCTTCCTTTTTTCAATTCCTCCTTCCAACAAAAAAAACACATATTTTACATTTTTCATGTTTTGATGGATTGGATGTGTCATAATTCTTCCCCAACCTCCAACCATTAATAACATGTTTGCATTCATCAGAAGAGACTTCGGTAAAAATATTTCACAAGTTCTCTTGCTAGGCACAGTCTTTCAGATTCAGCATTAGCACCAAATTGTCCATACGAAAAAACAGGTAATAATCTGAATCTTTCAGTTTTTTTCTTCTCTCCTGATGTTTATCAGAACAAATTTGTGGTATGGTGTGGCACAGACAAACTGCCAACCAGATGATCATCTGTCATCCACGTTCCAGAAGCCTCTCCAATTCTCGCTCCACCAGGATTCTGGAAGTGAAAAACAAGAGCAATATCAAATTCTTATCCACAATATCTGCTCGCTTACCATGTTTACTTATAGTTCCCTCCTTGGAACCCAGGACTTTGGCTTGGCTTCTGCAACTTGACCAAACTATCCCAACAACCATGACCTCTTTAGGCTGAACCCACTGTAAAATGGATCCCCATGGTATGATCAAAAATGTTTAAAACTGAACGTCAGTGTTGCTTCTCAAAAACTTCAAATTTTACAAGCTACTAAGACAATGTATCTATCTGTATCTTTACGTTGTATGCACCACCCCCTTTCAGGTGACTGGTTCTAACTGAGGGCATTGTCAATTACCCCCCTTTCATTTGGATTAAACCTACTACCTTTTCCACCTGAACAAAAATAAAAATAAAATAGACGACTAAACCAATATCAAACAAAAAATTTTGAGAAAAAAAAAATTAAAAATAAAAAAAAATTAAAAATCTGGCCATGATCACACAAATAACATGACAAGACAACCACCATACAACAATGACAAACACTCAACTTTTAGTTAACATCCATGGACTTTCCTCCTGAGAAGAGTGCTCATTCCAATCTGAAATACAATTAGTTAATGGGGAAACAAAACAAAAAACAAAAACAAAACAAAGCATATGTATCTCATCACAACATTGTAGCTTAATTTGTAACTCTTTAGTACTATTTATTTTTCATTGTTTGCAAACAATTACTAACTAATGAGCTCATGGTACCATGTGATAATCGATTATGCATTTACAATAACCTAACCCATGTTCTGCTATATTTTACCACTGTTGTTCTCACTTTGACAGACCTGCAAACAAACGCAAATGTTAGTATCTAAAGCCGTTTAACTTCTTCCATGGTCTCTGGAAAAGGAACACAAAGACAGTGATTACACACAATTACCATGACAATTGACTTTTTAAGTCCCCAAAGCCTTTCCCATTAATGCAATATAGTTGTCATACCTTTCTATACTACGCCGTGGTATTGGAAATCTTTGCCATGTTACTCAAGAAAAATGTCAATGCCATTTGCGTCCAATTACATACAAGCCAAAATGGTAGATTAGCCCAGGGCGCAAATATTGGAATGTTCATCCAGTCTTGTTGCTGGCTGTGCTTAGGGTGTGAACTGTCCTTTCTTCTCTCTCCTTCAGAACTGTGTAATCTGTCCTGGCTGCTATCTTTCATATCAGGCCTTTGAGTTACGCTGTCCCTGTCCTGGGTGGGGGTTTTCATTGTAGGTACCTGTACTTCTGGGGTTTCCTGTTCCATGCTAGCAATTTTAAGGGCCTTATGAAATTTATGTCTATGACTATTCCATTTACAATGTCTGAACTTTCTCTGCCTTCCTGTACCTCTGCTTATTACGGATATATCTGCCTTTGACCCATACTCCCTTTCCCTGGACTCCTGACAGAAGTCTCGGAGGATATTGACAACATTTTGGTAGGATCTAGCATTCCTCAGAGCCATTCTTGTGGGATAGCTTACATAACACTTATTGGCCATTGAGTATATGAAACTTGCATCATCCTCCAATAAGTCAGGACAGTTGAACACTTTCATATACAATGCAAGATACTCACTGCAGAACAAAATTGGGTCATCTCCTCTCCTAAATTTCATTCGTTGCAAATCACTCATACCATTATCATGACTGTCCACAATACGCTGCAACTCTTTCCTCCGCACCTCTGCATCTGCTACGTTATCATTAACTTGTGCCGATAACTGACCTACCAAAGGTCCTGGTAGCCATGCTTTCAGAAGAGAGCATGCATCCTCATTACTCAAATGGAATTTAACTACTAGAGCTTCAAATTTATTGGACAGACTCATTGGTGATTCCAGGGCATTAAATTCACCCAAAATCTGGCACAAAGTAAGTCTCTCTTGGATTGTAATCAAACTCTCATTCTGCCTTGAAGCTATAGGTGCCATAGCAGACTGTGTTTCATCACGGCCCTTCTCCTCATTGATTGTGCAGATATCGGCCAATTGGCATGTTCCTTTGTGCTCATTGAGCGATACCATAACTTTCTCTGTAGTAAGAAGCTGGTAGCGTACATTTGCTAATTCTCTTTCTAAAGACATAACCAACTCTTCCATCTCTGACAACTTAATTCGCAATGACTCTAAAAGTTTGCTCTTCATATCACAGTCCATGCTGTAACTGTGGAGCTGTTCTTGTAGCTCACTGTTTCTCTCTGACAAATCTCCTGCTTTTGCCCGCAATTCATCCATCTCATCACTGGAGACTGTTGCAATCTTTAGAAGGTTTTCACTGACTTTCGCTATGTCCTCACCCAGACGCCTCCTCTCTACTTCCCACTTCCCCCCCCATTTGCTCAGATATAACTTTAATTCTGAGCAAAACTGCAATTTCATTAGCCAACTTTTCTTTCCTAACTTTTTTTAGCCGTTTGCCCGATAATCTGCTATTATGTTGCTGACACTGAGATAATAGAACCTTATACTGGCTTTCAAGAGTTTCAGCTGCACATGAATGATACCTGGCAGAGGCATACTTTTTAACATATGTATACACAAGTTCCATTTCACAACCATACAATCCACACAATACACACTTCTATTTGTACTAACGTACCAACACTGCCTTGAGTACTAAACCAAACTCAATTATCGTTAGCTCTTACAACTCACAAAAAACAAAAACAAATCGCTCTTCTAGCATTCAATATTCTTAATTCGTTACCACTTTTACCTGATATCATTCAAAACAATTACATTTTTGCCTATCCATAGTAAAGACTCACCACACTTATTGTGGCATTATCAGCTGCCTTGTACCTGAGCACTTCTGTCCTGTAAGTTCTATGCAGCTTTTAGGATTGCCACATGTTATCTGGGGTGCCATATGAAAGACATTTTGTGCTCTACAAACTATTATTACCTTGTCTCTTCCCATAGTTATCTAGTTTATAAAACCCTACTAGGCATACTGATATAAAGTTACTTATGAAAACACACACATTGCTGTTAGTAAAACACTATCTTATTTATTTCCCAAGAAATTAGGAAAGCTAACATAAAGTATTAAAAAGACATTACAATATCACACAGCTTACAATCAGAACATATGATACAAGAATATTAAAGATACTTATCCTCCGTGAGGCTTTGCTGCATCGGCTAGGCTCAGATCAGGAGAGGGCCTTCACCATGAGGTTTAGGCCGGAGCCATCACCCAGGGTAGGCCGAAATCACCACCTGGCAGGCTCTTACAGCAAGCAGAGAGAGACAGCTCTCCTTGATGAATCCCTTTTTGATAAACACACACCATCCAAACCGCATCCTACTGCCAGTCCCATTTGCTTTGGACCAATCAGTGTTCACATGACAGCCCTCCTAATATTACTGACTGTCCTGCCATAGTTGGCTTCTGTGGCCAGTATTGCAGTCGATGTGCCCTGGGCCGTCTTCGTCATCAATCTCTTTGAAGCTTTGTGCACACCAGGTGGGCTGAAGATAACTCCTTTGCTATGCAGATTCTGCCACATTCCTCTATACATTCTAAACATGTGGGACTGCAAATATCAATATGGCTGAGTTCGGTTGTACAAACAGATGTGTAGAACTTTAGATATATAACATTACTTCTTGTTCACTTCCAACAGTATGTAAATTCATATTCAGAATGGCTAGTTCTGGTGAAAGTTGAAGGACAATACCTGTTACGGAAGTGAGTAAATGGGAGATTGCCTGCCAGTAATTATGTAAGCTTGGGCAGTCCCACATAATATGAAATAGGGTCCCCAATTGGGTACAATTTCTCCAGCAATTAGGTGACGAGTTCCCCTTGAATTTTGCTAGGATATGTGGAGTCAGGTATTGTCTTTGAACAATTTTTTGTGCCAATTCCCATAGTGTAACACATGCAGTGGCCCTATATATGCTTCGTAGAGAAGCCATCCATTGTTTAATTGAAAAGTCTTGCCCCAAATCTTGTTCCCATTTAAGGAAGGAAGGTAGTTTGCTGGGTATGTTTTTTTCCCCTAGAATTGGGTATATTGTAGCTACTCCTTTCTGTGAGGTGGCATGGTTATTGAGGAAAGACCATATTTTAACCGAGATTGAAGCTCTGAGTTGTGGATTGTGTAGCAGACACTTTTCTATTTGAATATATGTAGATCGCTCAGATTTCGGAAGTTGTAATTCATTACTTAACTGAGAAAAAGACTTTAATGAGCCATGTTGGAAGAAGGAACCAAGTTTGATATCCCGACCCATATTCCAGTTGTGTATTTGTACGCCAAGAATTAATGTTGGTATGATTGTTAGAGGAGGGTTTAACACCGTGATTGGAGTTTTATCCCATTTGTATGTGATGATTCTCTGCCAAGAGTGTAACGTTGCTTTCACCGTTGGTGGGTATTGAGCTGTAATTGTGGACTTAATTTTCCTACTAAGTAACCAGAATTGCATATTAGGCTGTGATGTCTTTCTCAATTTGTCCCCATAAAGTTTTAGGAGTAGGCAAGAACCATTCTTGCAATTGAGTCAAAAGACTTGCGTCATAATAATCCTGTAGATCAGGTACGGTCGCACCACCTATATTTCTATGTTTAATCAGTATATGGTATGCGCAACGGGATTTTTTGCCATTCCATAGATATTTTCCCAAACTGCTTTGTAAGGATTTAAAGTAGTATTTAGGGATACATATTGGAAGGGACCTGAGTTGATATAATAATTTTGGTAAGGTCATCATTTTGAAAGCTGCCAGGCGACCAGCCCATGTAAATTCGAATTTACTAAGTGTTGTCAGATCTGTTTCAAAATGTTTCTTAAATGGTAAAAAGTTTGTTTTTAAATAACTGTTTTGTTTTGTTAGTGAGAGTGATTCCTAAGTAAGAAATCCCCTCGTCTTTCCAGTGGTAGGGGTATTTATTAGACAATAACTGCCTGGTTGTGTTATCTAATCCTAGGTCTAAAATATGGGACTTGGTTTCATTGATTTTATAATATGATGCTGCTCCAAATGTCGTTAGTATATTTTGGAGATTCGGGAGAGATGAAATAGGATCAGACACTATAAGCACTATGTCATCTGCGAACAGACTTATTTTATTATCTATTTGCCCAATTTTTATACCAGATAGTTTTGTGTCAGATCGTATACGTTCTGCTAGAGGTTCGATGGCTAAATTAAATATTAAAGGAGATAAGGGGCAACCTTGTGGTGTTCCATTCGAGATGCCAAAGGGCCTAGACATCATATCATTTGTGTATACTCTCGCTGAGGGGCCCTTATACAGTGCAAAAATTGCCGATAAAATATTTCCATGAAAGCTGAATTTTAAAAGCACTGAGGCCGCGTACACACGGGCGGACTGTTCGCCCAACTTTGTCCGTCCAACAGTTTCGGCAAACAGTCCGCTCAAAATTAGCATGGACGGACATGGCCACACACGACGAACGAACAGTCCGCTGAAACCGCGCGCGATGACGTGAACGGCACGTACGACGGGACGAAAAATACGACGTCCTATACACTGCATTATAACTTTCGGCGTGTAAATCCTTTCTGAGAATGCGCGGAACTTAGTTTGTCGAACAAGCCTACACACGGGCGGACTGTTCGCTGAAACAAGGTTTCAGCGGACAGTTTTTCGGAATTTCCGAAAAACCTTGTTCGTCCAACTGTCCGCTGAAACTGTCCGCTGAAAGCCCACACACGAGCGGACTGTCCGCCCAAACACTGTTCAGCGGACAAGGTTGGGCGAACAGTCCGCCCGTGTGTACGCGGCCTGACTGTAAATAGCTCAGACCTGCATCTTGAACATGGCTGTTGTTACTATTTAAAGGGCCCTATCTTAACCCTATTCTGTCTGTTCTCTCATTAGGCTATAAAGGTTGAATAGACCGGCGTGGGGTCCCCCTTTAGTGTGTGTGACTGCCTGAATTAAATAGCTAACCCTTTACTGTCTTTACAGGTTATGCTCCAGGTGGTATTTCATTGTACATATATGTATATTGTGCTCTTGTACCGTTGAACTGTTCCTAAGCTGTCTTGTTCAATGAATTCCTGTGTGTGACGTGTCATTTAAAGGTGCATGTAAAAGATGTCTGAACGCAGAGTGTCAGGTGGGTTGGAAAGTTGACAGGGTCATGGCAATGCAGATGAACAAGTAAATCCAAGCAGTCCTCAAGGGGGTCATGCTACATTTGGGGGCTCGTCTGGGATCTGTTCTACAGCCGGCCCTAGTCAACCTAGACAAGAGCCTTGATCCTCGTGGGAGGCAGCTTCTATGGCTATGGCTCCTTGGGGCAGAGCCCAGGGAGCTTAAGTGGAGCGAAGCACTGTTCTAGAGATCTCAAGAAGGGAATGCACTGAGGAGATTCGAAAATGGGTGAAAGCTCTAGCCCCAGGACGGAGGGCCTACATTGTGGATGTTGAAGTTGAGTATGACCTGGACCAAGTCAGGGTACTGTTGGAATGGCAGGAAGAGATACCTGTTTGCTTTCAGGTAGAAGAGGTACGCCTAGCTGAAGGGGTAATTGCCAGGGTGATCCCACTGAATGTGCGAGGAGAGACAGTTGAGAGGCAGCCAACATCGAGGGCCCAGTTTACACTGACATGAGCCGGCTAGTTGATAACTTAGTGAAGAATGGATCTGGAAATGCCAATCAGAGATTCCGAATTTTCTCAGGGCAGCTGCTGACCCCTATCGAAGAAGATGAGTTTGAGACCTATCCAGGCTATGGAGGAATGGAGTGTTTCAGGGGCTGTGAAACAACAGCGGCTCAGTGAGAGCCTCCAAGGCCCTGCTGCCGATGTAATCCATAACTTTAGAATGGGAAGGAAATCATGTATTGTTATGGACTACATAGATGCTTTGTATGCTGTATTCAGAAGAGTTGAAACAACTGCAGATCACACTTATCAACAAAAGGGAGGAGTCTCTCTGGATACATCTCCTGAGTAGACAGAATGTTGCACCAGATTATTCTAAAAAGGGGTATCGATCCCAAGGACGATTGATCAAGCTCGTTTATATTGGGTCTTGCAAGGGGCTCGGCCAAATCATCCCATTGTCTTAAAGTTATTACTGAAAAGAACCAAGGTTGTACCCACGTATCCTGAATTGATAAGAGAAGTGCGGGAAGAGGAAATTCTTTTGGAAGTAAAGAGTCAGGGAATGAGAGAATTGAATGCTATTGCTGCTAAGAGGGAGAAAGTAGTTGCCCGAACTGTCTATGTTGAAGCAGGTTTATCGGATGAGGACAGTGAAACTGAGTCAGAACAGGCTGGGCTGGCCATTTCTGATACTAACATGCAGCTAAGCTGATGACCCAAGTAGCTCAAGCCCAAAATCAGATGTATCATGCTCTAATGCGAGTAATGAAAACTCAAGCAAAGGTCCAAAAACAAGGACTTCACCAAAGAGGGCCAAAACTTCAGAGTGCGAGAAAAGAAATGTTATGGATGTGGAGAAGTTGGAAACTTCCGGGCTGAGTGCCCCAAGGATGGAATCAGCCCAGAATTACTCACGCAAGTTTTAAAAGATTCACAGAAGTTGCTTTTCTAAAATCCCTCACGCAACTTCAAGGGACCTCAGTGAAGGAGCTATTTGAGAGTCCCGTGGGAAAACTGCGCTCCAAAGCTAAGAAAGAATCAAAGAAGAAAAAAACAAAAACAAAAACTGTGTGATACCTCTTTCCCTTCTTTGCCTGTTAAAAAGGAAACTGGGCCCCTGGGAAGGAAAGACGGACACGGGAAATCAATTCACACCTTTCTAATCCAGTTGTTAAACAGACTCCACCGCCCTTAAGCTGATTAGGGCTCAAACTATAGTCACCAGCTGGAAAACTGCCCAAGAACTTGGTAGGACCTTCTTCGATAGTCTCGATAAAAGTAGAGGGTATCTATATTCAAGCTTTGCTGGATACAGGAGCCCAGGTGACTTTGCTGTATCGGGACTTCTATAACAAGTACTTAAGGCACATCCCTTTGTGTAAGCTCGAATAGTTGGAGATCTGGAGTATAGGTACCCAAAAGTGCCCATATGACGGTTATATCCCTATCAAGCTAACTTTAGATACTTCCTTGGCTGGAAAGCCGAAGATTTTCGGCACTTTGGCTGTTGTCTGTCCTCAACTTCCTGGGGCAAGCTGAAATTCCTTGCTGATAGGCAACAACACCAATCTTGTGAGGCTATTACTTACGCCACTGGCCCTGGAGGGAAGATCCATCCTCAGTTGCAAAAGGCTTTTCAGCATGTATTGCAGGAAAAAAAGGCCCCCACTGAAGGAGTAGGAAAATGTGGTGACTAGATACACAAGAAAAGGTGTTGCAACATGGTGAAAGAACTTGTATGAAAGCCACTGTTAAGCGATCATGGGATCAACCGGGTCTCTATGTGGTAGTAGAAGCTGATCCACTGGAGGGTAGATAGTGGAATAGAACTAGTTCCAGAGATCGTATCCACTAGGGCCTTACTGAGAAGCGGGGGATGAATCCCTGTCAGTGTGAGGAATGTCACCAGCCTATGCAATCAGCCTGAAGCCTTGTATGGTGATTGGGAAATTGAGTGCTGCCACCCCAGTGACAGGGGATGACTTAATCCAGAGGGAAAATGGAAGAGAGACCACTATCCAGTGTCCAAATCTGTCCCCCAGATGGGAAGAGAGGATTAAAGCTCAGTTAGCCCGATGGGAGACAAATGTACTCCAAGAATGACTTTGATGTGGGTTGCACCAAGAGTGCTCAACACAGAATTCGGCTGAGTGAAGATACTTTCCAAGAAAGAGCTAGACAAATCCCTTTGTGTGACCTGGTGGACCTTCGGGAACAATTGGCTAAACTGAAGAAGTTGGGGGTCATTCGAGAATTCAGGAGCCCTTACGCCTCTCCTATTGTGGTCGTGAGAAAGAAAGATGGATCCCACTGGATGTGTATTGACTACCGAACTTTCAATCGACTACCCCAGATCAGTACACAACCCCTTGTGCCTATCAGGAGCTAAATAGTTCAGTGTTCCGGATCTGAAGAGTGGATATTATCAGATACCCATGCATCCGGACGACCGAGAGAAGACAACCTTTATCAGTCCTCTTTGAATTCGACTGCATGCCACAGGGGTTAATAGGGGCCCCCACCACCTTTCAGAGACTGATGGAGAACACAGTGGGCGACATGAACTTGATAGAAGTGCTCGTGTATCTGGATGATATCATCGTTTTTGGCAAAATGTTGGAGGAGCACGAAGCTCGATTGGAGAAAGTCTTCCAATGATTACACACTGAGAGGCTGAAGTTGTTGTTAGAGAAGTGTCAAATCTATCACACTTCAGTTACGTATCTTGGACATGTAGTCTCAGCCGAGAGAGTGGCCACTGATCCTCAGAAGGACAGTTTCTAATACAGTGCAGATGGTGTACACAGTATCTAGTACAGTTTCTACTACACTTCTGGTGGTGTACATAGTATACAATACAGTGCAGCCGTTGTACAGTTGCTAATACTGTGTACACCGCCTGCACTGTATCTAATACAGTGTGTACAGTTTCTACCACATTTCTGGTGGTACAGTGTTGTGGCACCACCACCCAAGGCCCAATTTTTCTGCTCCTGTTTAACAGAGGCATGTAATTACAATTTTTGATATAATATTTCACAGCAGGGCCCGTTCCTGTGCCCACCAAGAGTATCTGTAAGGGGTTACAGTGTTGTGGAGCCACCACTACCACCACCGCCCAAGGCCCAATTTTTCTGCCCCTGTTTAACAGTGGCACATAATTACAATTCTTGATATAATATTTCACAGCAGGGCCCGTTCCTGCGCCCACAACTGTGAGGGCTTAGTGTTCTAGTACCACCAACACCTAAGGCCCAATTTTCTGCAGATTATATAGGGCAGGCCGTATAGTATATATACTTCTGTTCAGAGTATATAGTTCCTGGGGGCCTGGGGGATCCCCACTCCATTTTGTAAAATATTTGGGTGCAGGGTTTTCCTTAATATCCATCCCAGACCTGAAGAACCTAGTATGGATTTTGGGGGTGACATCCACGCCATTTTTTTTTTGCTATTTTTATCTATATTGCCGGGATCCGACAATTCATTACAGCCGAGAGCAGTTTTAAATTACATTTTTTCCTTTTAGAAATGTCATTTTGCTGTGGCACAGTTAAAACATCAGAAGGATGTGCTACTTTACAGGCATACTAAGGATACCCCCAGGCACAATATATTACAGGAATATTTCACTTTTATTGTTTCACTTTAAGCATTATTAAAATCACTGCTCCCGAAAAAACATTTGTTTTTAAAACTTTGTTTGGCATTGATATATGTCCCGTGGGGCAGGACCCAGGTCCCCAAACACTTTTTAGGCAATAACTTGCATATAAGCCTTTAAAATGAGCACTTTTGATTTTTCACGTTTGTGTCCCATAGACTTTAATGGTAACTTAACTTTACATTTTTTGCCTGTTCGCATGTTCTACTGCAAACCGAACCGGAGGATGTTTGGCTCATCCCTAATCAGAACAAGATGAGTGTCACAAGCTTTCACACCTCCCATGTTCTTGTACAATAAACATCTGCCATGATACATTCTGTGCTGATTGGATGAGAGTGTCGGAATTACCTGTGTGGCTGGGGTATGTTCCCGACACTCGTTGCGGCTGAGGAAGCCACCAGCTGTGAAATGTCTCCAGCATTACAGAACAACACCAGTGACATGTGACTAACTACTATTAGTTATAGCATGACCTGGATTCATGAGAACCTTCAAAAGTATAGAAAGCACAAAATTATCATGGTGTAGATTGGAATGATCATTTATTAGTCATTGACATTGGTCATTAGTTATTTATTAGTCATTATTAGTCATTGACAGGGTGATGTCCCCACGGGAGAAAAAAAATGAATGCTGTTCTCCTCATCTGGAAGACCTTGTAACTTGTCTTGTCCTGTTGTGACTTCACTCTGGATGAGGAGACAATGAAGGCAGGTATGAGCAATATAATCCAAACAAATTACCAGTCAATATGTCATATAGACAGGGCTGTCTTTAAGGCAGGGCAAAAGGGGCAGCTGCCCTGGGCCCTGTCATTGTTGTGGGGCCCAAAACAGCTGCCTCATACTTGCCAACTATCCAGGTTTAAATTCCCTTGAAGTTTTATTCCTGTGCTGTGTCCTAATATCTGTGTGAAGTGCTGGTACTAATGCTGCCCAGTTCTGCCCTATTGTTGTGTGCAAGTGACTCACCTGCAGGCCCTGTGTTTACATATAAATAACCAGCATTCATATGTAAATAGCGACGACAATACTAACTAAATAGCTGCGGCTGGCGGCATTGATATGTAAATAAAGGTGGCATTCCTATGTATATCATGCTCCCCTGCTGTGAGGAGGTGATGTGCTGTAACCTCTAGCAACTAATCAGTGAGCCACAACCTGTGCTGTAACCTCTAGCAACTAGTCAGTAAGCAGTAATGATATGCTGTAACTGCTGACAACCAATCGCAATTGCTGCCTGATCTAATACAGAAAACTGATTTTAGGTCTATCTGCTATTTATTGTATGTTTCAGAGTAGGTGGAGAGGGAAATTGCATGGGGGGGGGGGGGCAAGAAAATTTTTGCCCAGGGCCCCATCTATATTAAAGACGGACCTACATATAGAAGCATTATTACATGAAAAATGGACACATGGTATTTCAGATCTGGGTAGACACGAGTGGGTTGAATGACTCTCCTGCTTCTTATATCAGAGTTTCCTCCTACCGCTGTGAGACTTCCCCACTGTAGCTTGTAGACTTGGAAAAGAAGGAAGGAGCACCTGATGTCCAAACAAATGCAAGCTTTAGGTAGGTTTAAAAGGTGTTTATTGAAAGTAGCGACATGTACATCAAGCCAACGCGTTTCGGGGAAAACACTCCCCTTCTTCAGGGCTGTTGTTGGTATGCTATGAGGAAGGCTGTATAAGCCGAACACATTGCATATCTGGTGCTTTGTCATTTTACATGTAGCCGCAAAAATAATTTCTTTATTAAGAGTACACTGAGTATCCGGCTTTATACATTATGGACTGTTGCTGCATGCTATTAGATGAGAATGGTTCCCAAACTGGATATATTAATTGCAAGATTTCAGATAGCAGGCTGACCGAGTCCTGACTATACAGTAGCTGCAGAGGCAACAATCTTTCCCATCTAATAGCATGCAGTAACAGCCCTGAAGAAGGGGTAGTCCTTTCCCCTGAAACACGTTGGTTTGATGTACATTATGCTAATTTCAATAAATGCCTTTTAAAGTAATAAATAGGGCATTTTTTTTTATTAAAAAAAAATAACAAACATGTTATATTTATATGCTCTATACATTGGTTTTACACACAGCAGCCACCGATCGTCTTCTTCTTCTTGGGTCCCTCACTGGTATTCCTGGCCCCTCCCTCCTGTTTAGTGCCCACATAGCAAGCAGGTTGCTACAGGAGTACCCAAGCAGACTCGCTCCTGAGCCAAAGCGCTGTATATCTAATCACAAAATCTGCCCTGCCCCTGCTCTCTTCTCATTGGCTCACTGGCTGTGATTGACAGTAGCGGGAGTCAATGGCTCCCACTGCTGTTTCAGCCCATGAGGGGGGAGAGACCCAGGTGAGCTGAGGTCCCCGTGCACAGCGCTGGAGGAAGATTGGCTCAGGTAAGTATTGGGGGGCTGCAGCACACAGAAGTTTTTTTTTAGACTGCATGAAGGTAAATAAACCTTTGAGTCTTTACAACCACTTTAAACCTACCTAAAACTCATATATCTCTCTAATTCCTGTCTGATCAATGTTTATAAACAATGTTACTTTCTATCACTATCTCCCATCTGCACTGTATCTAATACAGTATGTACCGTTTCTACTACACTTCCGGTGGTACAGTGTTGTGGCACCATAACTCAAGGCCCAATTTTTCTGCTCCTGTTTAACAGGGGCATGTAATTACAATTTTTTGATATAATAATTCACAGCAGGGCCTGTTCCTGTGCCCACCAAGAGTATCTGTGAGGGGTTACAGCGTTGTGGTGCCACCACCACCACCACCCAAGGCCCAATTTTTCAGCCCCTGTTTAACAGAGGCACATAATTACAATTTGTGATCAATGTTTATAAACAATGTTACTTTGTATCTCTCTATCTCCTGTATGATCAATGTTTATAAACAATGTTTATAAATGTTTATAAACAGTGTTCTAGATGCTTTTCTGCATGCATGTTTTTGGTGCGTTTTTGATGCAGTCGTGTGAACTTCCATCTCCTGTCTGAAAAATATTCATAAATATGTTGCTTTCTCCCTCTCTATCTTACATCTGAATAATGTTTACATCTGATCACAGTCATCCACTTACTGGTGGGTTCCGAGCAACCAAAAGAACAGCCAACGTCACAGCACTTCATTTTCCCGAGACAATCCGAGTCTCCATTACATCTCCTGGGGATGGGGCCTTTACATGGTAAAAGGGTGTTAACCACGGGACAGGTGCCCGGTTTCACCACCACTGCAGGAAAAAACACATTTATCATTATTTTTACAGGGACTTATATTTACCTAGATCTTTACAGATACATTGTACATTCATCAGTCCCGGCCCTCCAGGATATAACAAGGCAATAACTGTCTATACTGAGAATGAGTCTTTACAAACACTTTAAACCTACATAAAACTCGCATTTCTTTGGACATCGGGTGCTCTTTCCTTCTTTTCCAAATCTACATGTGGAAATGACCGTAAAGCCAAATCGGAAAAGGTAGCAGTTCAAGCCCCAAGAGAGTTCACCGCCACCATCCACCATTGGGAATAACCTAAAAAAAAGGGATTTGTTGCTACTCACCCACACAATTTCCCATCCATTACCAGTGACTGATCCAGTCAGTCCAGTGCGGTCTCCAGCACAAACCAGTTGCCACTGTAGCTTGTGTCTCTGCTTCTCCTTCTAAGCCCCTCCACCAGTTTGTCTTTGCTCATCCCAAGACCATAGCGAGGGTGTTATCCACTCACAGTTTGACTCCTACAAACTTGTCTTTATTCTACATTATGGAGAACCATTAAGGCAGGGTGACACCTTTATTTGGCTTTCTATTGGCCATGGGAGTTAGGTGAAAATGGGACATGTAAAGGGAGCCTAAAGAGGAACTTCACCCACAAGGGTAAGTTCCTGTCTTCCTCCTCTGCCCCCCTTCATCCTCCTATACATTTGTTACTTACTTTATCGTACATCAGGGGACACAGAGCCTTAAGTAATAACTTAATGAGTATATGGGCACCTTCAGGTGATGGACACTGGTATACCCAATCCAGGAAATTCACTCCCTATATATCCCCTCCTCCTTCCAGGAGCACATCAGTTTTTTTGCCAGTGTCTAAGCCCACGTACACACGGTCGGAGATTTTGCCAACCAAATCCATCGGATTTTGCCCATCGGATTTAGTCCGACGGATTGTGTCCGAAACTGTTGCATACACACGGTCAGGCCAAGTTGGCGAAAAATCCGATCTTTCAGAACGTGATGATGTAATTTCGTTACGATGGGACTACATTCAGGCTAGTAGCCAATAGCTTTTATGTAGGAATTTGATCTGAGCATGCGTGGCACTTGGTCCGATGAAAATGCTCTACACATGATCGGATTAGGTCCGTCCGGCCCAGTTGGTCGGGAAATCTTTCCAACATGTTGGAAAATTGGGTCGGACGGAGATTCGGATGGAATCAGTCCGATGCATACCACACACAGTCGGATTATCTGACGACACGGTCCGATAAGACTCATTCCGACAGATTCTCAGACCGTGTGTACAAGGGCTAAGGTGTTGGTCACGAGTGAAGAAGTGCTCTGAGGAGCTCCAGGAGGGGTCCATGCTGGATTTAAATAGCCTCCACAGACCGGATCCATCCAAAGTGCCACTGCGGCCAAAGTAGATGGTACCCGGGCCTCGTATCCGAAGCACGAGGTTTTGCCTGTAATGCCTCTTTTTGCAGGGCTGGACCCCGGGACCCAGGGCTTTGGTCATGTTACATTACCTAAAAGCTTTTCCTGGTGGGGTGCATTTTACAGGTCCAAGGGACCCGGTCCTTGAAGGTTTGCTAAATGCAGTCCACCGTGATGGGTGAAGGTTGGATTGACTGTTAATTCAGCAAATCTTGCGGTGGTGATAAGGTAAGGGAAGAAACTTAGGAACTAAAAAGTCCATCGATGCTTTCTTCTTTAAGGGAAAAAATGTTGTCATGCCTTAAAATCTCCACTAGAGAGAGTATATGCACATACCTTAAAGCGGTTGTATACTCAAAATGATTACTTTGCATGTCTTTTTGCATATTATTATTACAAACCGATTGCCAGTAGTCATTTTTACTATGTTTCCTTTTCAAGTTAGCGATATTTTGAAGAGTGGAGACGTGTAAAGCGCATGCGCCGTATCCTCGTTCATTCCGGCAAGCCGAGGCCCTGTCGGAAAAATTCATTGTTTATGTTGGGGCTGCGTAATTTTCTGTTGTAGACGTCAGCCCCGACATCCCGCGATGCTTCGTCAAGATTCTTCCCTAAGAGCATCATGGTTAACATGTGACTTGCACGTCACAGAATCAAGGAAAGACAGATGTGCGAGATACAGGGAAGAAGAGGCTTGAATATTTTGATCGTAGTGCACACGTGTGGGATTACGGAGACAAGGATGAACTGTGGGCGGAAATACAAATAGATTCAGATGCAGAAGACCACAGTGGAGATGGCGCGGGCTTATAGGATGAAAAACGGTTTACAAGATCAAGATTATCTACAGTAAGAAAAAAATTTAGATACATATATTATGATCAATCGATTTATAAACACCTTGTCTTTATGAATGTGGTACCGTAATTATAATGTTAGTATTGGAGGGGTTTCTACCACTTTAATCTGTTGTCTTCACTGTAAAGCTCAATGTCAGTCTGTGTGTGGCGGCAGCAGCTTGTGCAGAGGGATTCCTCTCAGGTAGGAGATCTTCAAAATGCTTCTTTCTCCCCCCTGAAGGGACCAGAGGGTTAGGGAAACATCGGTGGTGTACCCCCTGGCATCACCCCTCCCCCCACTGTGGGGGGTGCGGAGGTCCCGAAGTTTGCTCAGACTGTTTTCTTTACATGCTGGTGACAGGGCTCTGCCTCTACCCCCCTTTTGTTGAATCTGCGGACCGGAAAGCCGCATTTTTTTTCAAACGAAAGGAGGGGGGCGGGTTTTCAAAGGGGGTGGGGCCTAGGCGAGGATGCACGGCAAGGCTTAACAACCAGCTGGAGCAGTCTCTCCTCCGTTGATAGCGAGGAGAAGCAATCAGGCTGCACACAGGGACACAGGAGCAGTGGGGCACGTAAGGGCTGCAACTGGCATTCCTGATACAGGAAGGACATTTATTCCCAGCAGTAGGCTGAACTTAATAGCGGCCTCAATCTGTCATGACTATGTTAAGCAAGTAGTGCAATTTAATAGTACCTCTGCTTTTGTGCTTAGGACTATGCGTACCAAAAAAGACACCACAAAAAACAAAAAAACTAAAGGTTTCACCCCCAGGCATTAGGAATTCCAGTCGCAAACTGTCACCCTCTCCTGAAATACCAATTATGGCAAGCCAGGGTGAGCCATTGGAACAAATTGATGGTGCAACTGCTTCTCACATCTCAGCCCCTGTATACATGACTGAAGATGTATTTTCCTCCACCCTGCAAGGCCTGGAAGGAAGATTAGAGGCTTTAATCGCATCCTCTATTCAAATGGATAGGAAACATGCTAGATCCCCTCCCCCACTTTAGACCCTTTGCAAGGGGAAGAGTGGGCACAGGATGAGGTGTTACCCTCAGACGATCAGGAGGAAAGACAAACCGATGATTCCTCTGCGGAGAAAACAATGGTAGATTACGTTTTTTCAGCCTCGCAATATGTGAAATTGCTGATACAATCTCTTAGGGAGATGGTTCGTTCTACTTTCATGCTACCCCTAATGGAGTCTGCTGAAAGCTTGGTTTCTTCCATAGGTTCTTTAAAACCTTCACAGCCTTTGCATGCATTTCCTGTCCATGCAATACTAGAACAGCTGCGGTTTCCAAAGCGAGCAAAGTCCTTTCCTGTATTAAGAGAGGTATGGACTCCAGAGAGAGAGAGAGAGAGAGAGAGATACAATTTTGCCCCTGCTCAAATCATTAGTAAGACCTCATCTGGAATATGCAGTTCAGTTTTGGGCACCAGTTCTCAAAAAGGATATCGGGGAACTGGAGAAAGTGCAGAGAAGGGCAACCAAACTGATAAGAGGCATGGAGGAACTCAGCTATGAGGAAAGATTAGAGGAACTGCATTTATTCTCTCTTGATAAGAGGAGATTAAGGGGGGATATGATCAACATGTACAAATATATAAGGGGTCCATATAGTGAACTTGGTGTTGAGTTATTCACTTTACAGTCAACAAAAAAGGACAAGGGGGCACTCTTTACGTCTAGAGGAAAAGAGATTTCATCTCCAAATACGGAAAGGTTTCTTCACAGTAAGAGCTGTGAAAATGTGGAATAGACTCCCTGCAGAGTTGGTTCTGGCCAGCTCAGTGGATTGCTTTAAGAAGGGCCTGGATTATTTCCTAAGTGTACATAATATAACTGGGTACTAACATTTTTAGGTAAAGTTGATCCGGGGAAAATCCGATTGCCTCTCAGGGGATCAGGAAGGAATTTTTTCCCCTGCTTTAGCAAATTGGATCATGCTCTGCTGGGGTTTTTTGCCTTCCTCTGGATCAACTGTGGGTATAGAATTGGGTATATGGGATTGTATGATATTATACATTTTTATTTTTTTTATTTTTTTTGTGTGGTTGAACTTGATGGACATGTGTCTTTTTTCAACCTGACTAACTATGTAACTATGTAACAGCATATTTACGCTGAATGGGATCACCTGGATAAGCATTTTCTTTCTCCAAAGAGATTTTCAGTTCTCTATCCAATGGAGGAGAAATTCAATGAAAAATGCAAGATACCAGCAGTTGACGCTGCGATTTCCAGTGTGAATAAAAGTCTAACTTGTCCAGTAGACAATACACAAATGCTTAAGGATCCAGCAGATAAAAGGTTGGAATTCCTGTTAAAATCTGCTTTTTCCTTGGCAGGTGCCGTTACTCAGCCTGCAGTCGCTGCAATAGGCGTCTGTCAATCCCTAAAGGATCAATTTAGACAGGTCCTTAAAGAGGTTCATGCACAACAAGCCCGGAAATTGGCCGTACTACCAAAAGCATTATGCTTTGCCATTAAAGATTCTATTCACCAGGCGTCCTGCCTTATGCTTATGCTTGTACATATGTGTAGAATCCTGTGGTTAAAAAATTGATCAGCTGAAGCTCCTGACTGGGTTCCCTTTTCATGGGGAATCTGCTATTTGGGGATGATTTGGACAAATACATCCAAATTTCTAGTGGGAAAAGTACTCTTTTTTTGGTCTCTTCAGCCTGACATTCTTTGGGCTATTTGCCAAAGATGGAGGACTCTGGACGTAGATCTTCTAGCATCCAGATTCAACATGAAGTTAGTCAACTTTGTGTCCAGTACAAGGGATCCATTCGCATGTGGAACAGATGCGTTGGTGTCCCCGTGGGATCAGTGGGATCTGATCTATGCATTTCCCCCTATTCAGTTGCTGCCTCGACTTCTTTGCAGCATCAGGCTGGAAAGAAAGCCAGTAATTCTGGTAGCACCAGCATGGCCCAGAAGGCCATGGTATGTAGAAATCATAAAGATGGCAGTGGAGGGTCCATGATCCCTCCTACTATGGCCAGACCTACTCTCACAGGAGGCGATATTCCATCCTATATTCCAACGCTAAATTTAACGACTTGACTATTGAAATCCACATTCTGAAGAAACGTGGGCTTTCTGGGTCAGTTATCTCTACCTTGATTAATGCAAGGAAGCCAGCTTCCAGGACTATATATTATAAAGTCTGGAGGGCTTATGTTTCCTAGTGTGAATCCAAGGGTTGGCACCCTCGGAGGTATATCATAGGCAGAATTCTTGCCTTTCTACAGTTAGGAGTAGAGATGAAGTTGGCCTTGAGTACTGTTAAGGGCCAAGTCTCAGCTTTATCGGTCTTATTTCAAAGACCGCTTGCTACACATTCTTCAGTCCGGGGTTTTATGCAAGGGGTGATGTGGCTTAATCCGCCAGTCAAACCTCCTTTGAACCGTTGGGACTTGAACTTAGTTTTGTCAGTGTTACAAAAACAGCCATTTAAACCGATACAACATATTCCCTTAGTCCTTCTGACAAGGAAGTTTGTATTTTTGGTTGCTATATCCTCAGCAAGGAGGGTTTTTCAGAATTGGCTGCTCTTTCTTGTAAAGAAACATACTTGATTATTCATGAGGACAGAGTGATGTTATGCCCTCGTCCAGACTTTTTGCCAAAAGTGGTTTCAGATTTTCACCTGAACCAAGATATTGTACTGCCTTCGTTTTTTCCAAAACCATGTTCCAGGGAAGAGAAGTCACTACATTGTCTTGATGTGGTGAGAGCAGTGAAAATCTATTTAAAGACAACTGCTCAGATTAGAAAGACTGATGTCTTATTTATTCTGGCAGAGGGTCCTAAGAAAGGCCAGGCAGCATCAAAATCCACTGTCGCTAAGTGGATTCGGAAAGTTATATTTCAGATTTATAATTTAAGGGGCAAGATTTCCCCTTTCCAAGTCAAAGTGCAGTCAACCAGGGTGGGTACTGCTTCTTGGGCAGTGCGTCACCAGGCCTCCATGGCTCAGATCTGTAAGGCCACAACTTGGTCTCCGGTACATAAATTCACCAAGTTTTATCAAGTGGATGTAAGGAGGTATGAGGATATTGCCTTCGGGCCCAGTGTGCTGCAGGCAGCAGTATAGGTCCTCAGGTCTGGGGATACCCTGTGAGTTGTGTCTCCCTCCCTTCAAATAGCATTGCTATGGGACATCCCATTAAGTTATTACTTAAGGCTCTGTGTCCCATGATGTACGATAAAGAAAATAGGATTTTTGATAACAGCTTACTTGTAAAATCCTTTTCTTGGAGTACATCATGGGACACAGGGGTTCCTACCCTCTTTTTGGGGTTTAAGTATATTGCTTTGCTACAAAAACTGATGTGCTCCTGGAAGGAGGAGGGGATATATAGGGAGGGAACTTCCTGGATTGGGTATACCAGTGTCCATCACCTGAAGATGCCTATATACCCATTAAGTTATTACTCAAGGCGCTGTGTCCCATGATGTACTCCAAGAAAAGGATTTTACAGATAAGCCGTTATAAAAATCCTATTTTTTTTTGGGGGGGGGTACGGGTACCTGATTTTGACAGGTATCCATTCCTCCACTTTTGGTCAGATCGCAATGTCCGCCAGCGACCCACGGTCGCTCCTCAGGGAGCCAGAACGGGGATCTGACAATGTAAACAGACAGATCCCCGTACTGTCAGGGAAGTAGAGAGAGAGATCTTCTGTTCCTAGTGATCAGGAACAGCGACCTCTCTCCTCTTTCAGTCAGTCCCCTCTCCCCATAGTTAGAAACACTTAACCCCTCGATCACCCCCTAGTGTTAACCCTTTCCCTGCCCGTGACATTTATGCAGTAATCAGTGGATATTTTTAGCTCTGATTGCTGTATAAATGTCACTGGTTAGAAAAAAGTGTCCGATCTGTCTGCCGCAATGTAGCAGTCCCACTAAAAATCCTTGATCACCACCATTACTAGTGAAAAAAAAATGAATAATAAAAATGGCATAAATATATCCCCTATATTGTAGACGCTTTAACTTTTGTGCAAACCAAGAAATATACACTTATTTTTTTTACTTCCTGCCCTTGAAGAGGAAGGGAGGTATCTGGGTAATGGTTGTCAATGTGGTAAGTGTGGATTGGCTACATATACCTCACACTTACCCCTTCTCTGTCATTCTGAATAAAGAGGACTTACAAATTATGTACACCTTTTCCTGTCATAGTCTTGTTTAATCTTCTCCTGCAACCAACCAACTTGTTATAATTTGTATTATATGATTAAAAGGGTGTCTTTGGAGACAGGAGGGGTGTCTTTTGGACTCTGTTATATGGACGTCATGCCAGTCCTGTGCCTCCTACCTTTGGTGCCTGTGCATTTATACTGGCAGCCGGAGGGGCAGCACTTCTGTTCACCTTTACAATCCTGGTCAGTGTTGGATTGACGACACTCCTTGGGTATCTCCTGCAGAGAGCAGGGCATGATGGGTATTGGCAATCTGGGACATGATAACAGCAATGTGTAGAGTCATCTTATCTGTTTTCTTAAGCCCCTTTCACACTAACGGTCTGATCGAGTCCACCTGTCCATTTTGTGGTAGGACCCGAAATGACCCTCCCTTCTCCTCTATGGAGTGGAGGGTGTAAGTAGACATGTGTCTGTTTACACCCACCTACATCTAATCTGCTAAAAATGAATGGATGAGGTTCTGTTACCCTTCATCTGGGTGGATCTGATGCAAGTCGGGATCCGTTTACATCCGACTGTCAATAGAGGAGAGCAGGCTGTGTCCGTGTCTACTCTGCATAAGCGGAGTGGACATGGACCAGCTATCCGCCTTCTCAGTGGAGGATCAGTAGACAGATTCCCCGCTGAGCAAGTGGCCTCCTGATGGAGTATGGCCCATGTGAAAGGGGCCTTAACCTCAAAAGGGTGGCCTGATGTCTCAAAAATGTATGCTGCCATCCCATCTGATCAAGGTTTATAAACAATGTTACTTTGTATCTCTCTATATCCTGTCTGATCAATGTTTATAAACCATGTTACTTTGCATTTCTCTATCTCCTGTCTGAAAAATATTTGTAAATATGTTTCTTTCTACCTCTCTATCTTACATCTGAATTTTTATAAACACTGTGTTAGAGGTCCTTTTTTGACAGCAGCAGCTTCTAAAGCTGCTGTATTTACACAGGAACTCCCTGCTGTCATTTTGACAGCCATTAGTGGCAAATGAGATGGGGAACAGCAGCGAGGAAGAAGGACAGGATGTACTACACACACCCTGTTTACTCCCAGTGTGTACAACTGGATGGACGCTTTTACAAAGCTGCTAAAATCTGGATGAAAGCTCTGCAAAGGCTTTGTAAAAACTTGCTGTACACATTGTTCTTATATAAGCTGCACTGGGAGAAGGAAAGGAAGGATCGGATTATTGGCTCCTAGGGGCAATACTGACAGTTCCACCCTCACATTTGGGGAAGATCTGGTCTGTACCGGGCCACTATATATCTTATCACAGTCATCCACTTACCGATGGGTTCCTGGCAATCAGCAGAACAGCTCGTTTTACAGCATTTCTTTGTCCCGCGACAATCCGAGTCTATGTTACAATTCCTGTGGAGGGGGAACCTACATGCTGCAAGGGTTTTAACCACGGGACAGGTGCCCGGTTTCACCACCTCTGCAGGAAAAAACACATTTATTATTATTATTACTATTATTTTTTATAGGTAGTTATATTTACCTAGCGCTTTACAGATACATTGTACATTCATCAGTCCCGGCCCTCCAGGATATGACAAGGCAATAACTGTCTATACTGAGAATGAGTCTTTACAACTACTTTAAGTCTACCGAAAACTCGCATTTCTTTGGACATTGGGTGCTCATTCCTTCTTTTCCAAATCTACATGCGGAAATGACCGTAAGGCTGAATCAGAAAAGGTAGCAGCCCAAGCCCCAAGAGAGTTCACCGCCACCATCCACCATTGGGCATAACCTACTGGAAAGGGATTTCTTCCTACTCACCCACACAATTTCCCATCCATTACCAGTGACTGATCCAGTCAGTCCAGCGCGGTCTCCAGCACAAACCAGTTACCACTGTAGCTTGTGTCTCTGCTTCTCCTTCTAAGCCCCTCCACCAGTTTGTCTTTGCTCATCCCAAGACCATAGCGAGGGTGTTATCCACTCACAGTTTGACTCCTACAAACTTGTCTTTATTCTACATTATGGAGAACCATTAAGGCAGGGTGACACCTTTATTTGGCTTTCTATTGGCCATGGGATTTAGGTGAAAATGGGACGTGTAAAGGGAGCCTAAAGAGGAACTTCAGCCAAAAGGGGAAGTTCCTCTCTTCTTCCTCTTTCCACCCCCCCTCCTCCTTTACATTTAGCACTTTTTTATGGGGGGGGGGGGCCGGGACCTGATTTTGACAGGTATTCATTCCTCCACTTCTGGTCAGATCGCAATGTCCACCGGCAAACCCGTGATCGCTCCTCAGAGAACCAGAATGGGGATCTGTCAATGTAAACAGACAGACCCCCGTTCTGACAGGGAAGTAGAGAGAGATCTGCTGTTCCTAGTGATCGGGAACAGCGATCTCTCTCCTCCTCCAGTCAGTCCCCTTCCCTCACTGTTAGAAACACCTCCCTAGGGAACACTTAACCCCTTGATCTCCCCCTAGTGTTAACCCCTTCCCTGCCAGTGACATTTATAAAGTAATCAGTGGCTATTTTTAGCTCTGATCACTGTATAAATGTCACTGGTCCCAAAAAAAGTGTCTAAAGTGTCAGATCTGTCTGCTGCAATGTCGCAGTCATGCTAAAAATCGCTGATCACCTCCATTACTAGTAAAAAAAAAAAAATGCCATAAATCTATCCCCTATTTTGTAGATGCTAAAACTTTTGCGCAAACCAATCAATATACGCTTATTGCGATTTTTTTTTTTTTATACCAAAAATATGTAGAAGAAATTTTGACCTAAACTGATGAAGACATTTTTTTGGGGGGATATTTATTATAGGAAAAAGTAAAAAATATTTTTTTTTTTTTACAAAATTGACGCAATTTTTTTGTTTATTGCGCAAAAAAATAAAAACCGCAAATGTGATCAAATACCACCAAAAGAAAGTTCTATTTGTGGGGAAAGAAGGACATCAGTTTTGTTTTGGGTACAGCGTTGCACGACAGCTCCAATTGTCAGGTAAAGCAATGCAGTGCCGTATTGCAAAAGATGGTCTGGTCATTCAAGGGGTAAATCCTTCCGGGGCTGAAGTGGTTAAGGTTGCAAGGGTGTTATGAGTGCACCTTTCAGAGGACTAACAGAAATGATCCCTACCCTTCCATGACTTCCTTCCAACAACTTGGTTTACTTCCTGCCCTGGAAGAGGAAGGGAGGTATCTGGGTAATGGTTGTCAGTGTGGTAAGTGTGGATTGGCTACATATACCTCACACTTACCCCCAGGGCCGTCTTTAATATTGATTGGACCCTGGGCAAAAAAATTCTTGCCCCCCCCCCCCCCCCCCCCCCCATGCAATTTCACTTTCCACCTGTTCTGAGACATACAATAAATAGCAGCTAGACTTAAAGTCAGTTTACTGTATCAGATCAGGAAGCAATTCGCAATTGGTTGCCAGTGGTTACAGCATATCATTACTGCTTAATGACTGGTTGCTAGAGGTTACAGCACACATTACGGCTCACTGATTAGTTTCTAGAGGTTACAGCAAATCATTTCTGCTTGTTAATTGGTTGCTAGAGATTACTGTACAGTAATACGGCTCACTGAATGGTTGATAGAGGTTACAGCACATCATCTCATTAATGCAGTGGGCAATGATATACATATGACTGCCACCATTATTTACACATCAATGCCGCCAGCCACAGCTATTTGCTATGTAATGCCGCCACCTTTTACATATGAATGCTGGTTATTTACATGTAAACACAGGGTCTGCAGGTGAGTCATCTGTACACAACAATAGGGCAGAGTTGGGCAGCTGTAGTAGCAGCACTTCACACTGAGATATCGGGACAAAGCACAGGACTAAAACTTCAAGGGACAAGGGAATTTAAACTGAGACAGTTAGCAAGTATGGGGCAGCTGCTTTGGGCCCCACAACAATGACAGGGCCCAGGGCAGCTGCCCCTTTTGCCCTGCCTTAAGGACGGCCCTGCTTACCCCTTCTCTGTCATTCTGAATAAAGAGGATTTACAAATTATGTGCACCTTTTCCTGTCATAGTCTTGTTTAATCTTCTCTTGCAACCAACTTGTTAAAAAAGTTGTATTTTATCATTAAAAGGATGTCTTTGGAGGCAGGAGGGGTGACTTTTGGACTCTGGTATATGGACGTCATGCCAGTCCTGTGCCTCCTACCTTTGGTGCCTGTGCATATATACTGGCAGCTGGAGAGGCACCACTTCTGTTCACCTTTACAATCCTGGTCAGTGTTGGATTGATGAGGCTCCTTGGGTATCTCCTGCAGAGAGCAGGGCACGATGGGTATTGGCAATCTGGGACATGATAACAGCAATGTGTAGGGTCATCTTATCTGTTTTCTTAAGCCCCTTTCACACTAGCGGTCTGATCGAGTCCACCTGTCCATTTTGTGGGAGGACGAGAAATGACCCTCCATTATCCTCTATGGAGTGGCGGGTGTAAGTGGACATGTGTCTGTTTACACCCACCTACATCTAATCTGCTAAAAATGAATGGATGGGGTTCTGTTACCCTTCATCTGGGTGGATCAGATGCAAGTCGGGATCCGTTTACATCCGACTAGACATGTGCATTTGTTTTTGTCCGAATGCATTTTCGTCCAAATTTCAGCTATTTTCGCTTTCGTTTTGACAAACGATAACGAAAGCACAGAATCCGAAAAACGAAAGATCCGACATAAATAAATGCTTTATTTTCGTTTTCATTGTTACAACAGTTCGATATAGAATAGGAGATTCAACGTGACTCTGACAATAACAATCTGTGTCTATTGAACCTGTGGTCGAATGTGCCTAACCTTACCTCTATTAGTCCAAGATTATATAGAGAAAATATTCGACAGAGAAAAAAGATTTGACAGAGAGAAAAGATTCTGCAAGTTACTGTCCTAAAAAGTGTTTGGGGTCCTGCCCCAGGGGACATGTATCAATGCAAAAAAAAGTTTTAAAAACGGCCGTTTTTTCGGGAGCAGTGATTTTAATAATGATTAAAGTGAAACAATAAAAGTGTAATATTCCTTTAAATTTCGTACGGGGGGGGGGGGGGGTGTGTGTCTATAGTATGCCTGTGAAGGGGCGCATGTTTCTGGTGCTTAGAACTGTCCCTGCACAAAGTGTCATTTATGCAGGAAAAAAAGTCCTTTAAAATCACTCGCAGCTATTATGAATTGTCGGCTCCGTAATACAGAGAACACTCATTGAAAGTCATTGATAAAAAAAAAAAAAAAAAAAAAAAAAAGCGTGGGAGTCCCCCAAATTCAATTACCAGGCCCTTCAGGTCTGATATGGATATTAAGGGGAACCCCGCGTCAAATTAAAAAAAAAATTGATGTGGGGGTCCCCCTAAAAATCCATACCAGACCCTTTATCCGAGCACGCAACCTGGCAGGCCGCAGGAAAAGAGGGGGGGGGACGAGAGAGTGGCCCCCCCTCCCTCCTGAACCGTACCAGGCCACATGCCCTCAACATTGGGAGGATGCTTTGGGGGTCTGTGACCCCTCAAAGCACCTTGTCCCCATGTTGATGAGGACAAGGGCCTTATCCCCACAACCCTGGCTGGTGGTTGTGGGGGTCTGCGGGCGAGGGGCTTATCAGAATCTGGAAGCCCCCTTTAACAAGGGGACCCCCAGATCCCGGCCACTCCCTGTTTGAAATGGTAAGGGGGTACAAAAGTACCCCTACCATTTCACAAAGAAAGTGTAAAAAATTGTTAAATAAGACAAACACACTTTTGAAAAATTCCTTTATTAAAAAAAAATAAAAATAAAAAAAAGATTCCAGCGGTGGTAATCCACTCTTGCTATCCAGCGACGGACGATCATCTCTCCGGGGTCCAGCGATGGCTCATCTGAATCAGCGCAGCGAATCCATCCATCTTCTGTCTCCACTGAGGAGACACTGCGGGGATTCTGGCGGCCTGACGTTTGTTATATGCGGAGGGCGGGGCCACCCGTCACCTGACCCCAACCCCCTCTGACGCAAGGGGAAACCCGGGGTTCCCCATGACGTATGGGTGACCCCGCACCCCTCTGATGTAACACAGGCAGGTTTCCTGCCGGAATCTCCGCAGTGTCTCCTCAGTGGAGACAGAAGATGGATGGATTCGCTGCGCTGATTCAGATGAGCCATCGCTGGACCCCGGAGATCCGTCGCTGGATAGCAAGAGTGGATTAGCACCGTTGGAATCTTTTTTTTATTTTTTTTTATTTTTAATAAAGGAATTTTTCAAAAGTGTGTTTGTCTTATTTAACAATTTTTTACACTTTCTTTGTGAAATGGTAGGGGTACTTTTGTACCCCCTTACCATTTCAAACAGGGGGGGCTGGGATCTGGGGGTCCCCTTGTTAAAGGGGGCTTCCAGATTCTGATAAGCCCCCCGCTCGCAGACCCTCACAACCACCGGCCAGGGTTGTGAGGATGAGGCCCTTGTCCTCATCAACATGGGGACAAGGTGCTTTGAGGGGGTCACAGACCCCCAAAGCATCCTCCCAATGTTGAGGGTATGTGGCCTGGTACGGTTCAGGAGGGAGGGGGGGCGCTCTCTCGTCCCCCCCTCTTTTCCTGCGGCCTGCCAGGTTGCGTGCTCGGATAAAGGGTCTGGTATGGATTTTTAGGGGGACCCCCACATCAATTTTTTTTTATTTGACACGGGGTTCCCCTTAATATCCATACCAGACCTGAAGGGTCTGGTATGGATATTTAGGGGGAACCCCATGTCAATTTTTTTTTTTAAATTTGACGCAGGGTTCCCCTTAATATCCATACCAGACCTGAAGGGCCTGGTAATTGAATTTGGGGGACCCTCTCGCTTTTTTTATTTATTTATTTTTTTTATCAATGACTTTCAATGAGTGTTCTCTGTATTACGGAGCCGACAATTCATAATAGCTGCGAGTGATTTTAAAGGACTTTTTTTCCTGCATAAACGACACTTTGTGCAGGGACAGTTCTAAGCACCAGAAACATGCGCCCCTTCACAGGCATACTATAGACATCCCCCCACTACGAAATTTAAAGGAAAAAACTGCCGTTTTTAAAACTTATTTTTGCATTGATACATGTCCCCTGGGGCAGGACCCGGGTCCCCAAACACTTTTTAGGACAGTAACTTGCAAATTAGCCTTTAAAATTAGCACTTTAGATTTTGAACGTTGGAGTCCCATAGACTTTAATAGGGTTCTAAAGTTCACACGAATTATGCTATATACTACCTCTGTCGAATCTTCTTTATACATTTGACAGACACCATAAGCCTTCAAAGACAGATTCGACCGTAATTCATGTGGATTTTCGGACGAATGCAATTTTTGAACGAAAAACTAAATAAATAAAAACTAATTTCGGGAGTAACTAAATAAATTCATTTTTCGGACGAAAACGAAATTCCGAAACAAAATTTTTTACTCTGCACATGTCTACATCTGACTGTCCATAGAGGAGAGCAGGCTGTGTCCGTGTCTACTCTGCATAAGCGGAGCAGACACGGACCAGCTATCCGCCTTCTCAGTGGAGGATCAGCAGACAGATTCCCCGCTGAGCAAGTGGCCTCCTGATGGAGTACGGCCCATGTGAAAGGGGCCTTAACCTCAAAAGGGTGGCCTGATGTCCCAAAAATGTATGCTGCCATCCCATCTGATCAATGTTTTTAAACAGTGTTACTTTGTATCTCTCTATATCCTGTCTGATCAATGTTTATAAACCATGTTACTTTGTATGTCTCTATCTGCTGTCTGAAAAATATTTGTAAATATGTTTCTTTCTACCTCTCTATCTTACATCTGAACAATGTTTATAACCATGTGTAAGATGTCCTTTTTTGACAGCAGCAGCTTCTAAAGCTGCTGTATTTACACAGGAACTCTCTGCTGTCATTTTGGCAGCCATTAGTGGCAAATGAGATGGGGGAACAGCAGTGAGGAAGAAGGACAGGATGTACTACACACACCCTGTTTACTCCCAGTGTGTACAACTGGATGGACGCTTTTACAAAGCTGCTAAAAGCTGGATGAAAGCTCTGCAAAGGCTTTGTAAAACTTGCTGTACACATTGTTCTTATACAATCTGCACTGGGAGAAGGAAAGGAAGGATCGGATTATTGGCTCCTAGGGGCAATACTGACAGTTCCACCCTCACATTTGGGGAAGATCTGGTCTGTACCGGACCACTATATATCTTATCACAGTCATCCACTTACCAATGGGTTCCTTGCAATCAGCAGAACAGTCTGTTTCACAGCATTTCTTTGTCCCGGGACAATCCGGGTCTAGGTAACAATTCCTGTGGAGGAGGAACCTACATCCTGTAAAGGTTTTAACCACAGGACAGGTGCCCGGTTTCACCACCTCTGCAGGAAAAAAACATTTATCATTATTATTATTACTATTATTTTTTACAGGTAGTTATATTTACCTAGCTCTTTACAGATACATTGTACATTCATCAGTCACGGCCCTCCAGGATATAACAAGGCAATAACTGTCTATACTGAGAATGAGTCTTTACAAACACTTTAAGTCTCCTTTCACATGGGGCGGATCAGTGATTATCCCCACCATGGATATCCGCTTGCACAGCGGGGATTGCCGGAGCGATCTCCGCTGAGCAGGCAGAGGACAGGTCCGTCTCTGCACACTGCACAGGGATGGACCTGTCACAGCGCCGCTCTCCCCTATGGGAGATCGGGTGACAACGGACCGCAGTGTCCATCGACACCCGATCTGATGACGGATAGAAAAATAGCTTTTTCCTCCGTCACACTTTTTCGGATCGGAGCGGCTCGGATGTCAGCGGACATGTCACCGCTGACATCCGACGCTCCATAGAGCTCTATGGAGCATCCGTTCAGGTCCCCCTGAAAAAACTGACAGACGGACCTGAACGGATCGTCCGTGTGAAAGGACCCTAAACCTACCTAAAACTCGCATTTCTTTGGACATCGGGTGCTCTTTCCTTCTTTTCCAAGTCTACATGCGGAAATTAACGTAAGGCCGAATCGGAAAAGGTAGCAGCCCAAGCCCCAAGAGAGTTCACCGCCACCATCCACCATTGGGCATAACCTACTAGAAAGTTTTTTCTTCCTACTCACCCACACAATTTCCCATCCATTACCAGTGACTGATCCAGTCAGTCCAGTGTGGTCTCCAGTACAAACCAGTTACCACTGTAGCTTGTGTCTCTGCTTCTCCTTCTAAGCCCCTCCACCAGTTTGTCTTTGCTCATCCCAAGACCATAGCGAGGGTGTTATCCACTCACAGTTTGACTTCTACAAAACATTATGGAGAACCATTAAGGCAGGGTGACACCTTTATTTGGCTTTCTATTGGCCATGGGAGTTAGGTGAAAATGGGACGTGTAAAGGGAGCCTAAAGAGGAACTTCACCCAAAAGGGGAAGTTCCTCTCTTCCTCCTCTCCTCCCTCCTCCTTTACATTTTGGCACTTTTTTTGGGCAGGAGCGGGTACCTGATTTTGACAGGTATCCATTCCTCCACTTCTGGTCAGATCACAATGTCCGCCGACGACTCGTGATCACTCCTCGGAGAGCCAGAATGGGGATCCGTCAATGTAAACAGACAGATCCCCGTTCTGTCAGGGAAGTAGAGAGAGATCTGCTGTTCCTAGTGATCAGGAACAGCGATCTCTCTCCTCCTCCAGTCAGTCCCCTCCCCCCATAGTTAGAAACACCTCCCTAGGGAACACTTAACCCCTTCATCGCCCCCTAGTGTTAACCCCTTCCCTGCCAGTGACATTTATACAGTAATCAGTGGCTTTTTTTTAGCTCTGATCACTGTATAAATGTCACTGGTCCAAAAAAAGTGTCACAAGTGTCCCATCTGTCTGCCGCAATGCCGCAGTCCTGCTAAAAATCACTGATCACCACTAGGGATGAGCCGAACACCCCCCGGTTCGGTTCGTACCAGAACTTTCGTACGGACCCCACGTTCGTTACGAACATTAGAACCCCATTGAAGTCTATGGGACTCGAACGTTCGAAATGAAAAGTGCTAATTTTAACGGCTAATATGCAAGATACTGTCCTAAAAAGGGTTTGGGGACCTGGCTCCTGCCCCAGGGGACATGGGTCAATGCCTAAAATGTTTTTAAAAATGGCCGTTTTGGCGGGAGCACTGATTTTAATGACGATTAAAGTGAAAAAAAAAAGTGAAATATTCCTGTAAATATGGTGCCTGGGGGGTGTCTGTAGTATGCCTGTGAAGTGCCACGTGTTTCCCGTGTTTAGAACAGTCCCTGCACAAAATGACATTAAACGGAAATAACACCATTTAAAACTGCTTGCGGTTTTAATGTTATATCTGGTTCCTGCAATATGGTTGAAAATCATTCAGAAAAATGGCATGGGTAGCCCTCCCTGCCCATTACCAGCCTATTTGGGTCTTGTACGCATATTAAGGGGAACCCTGTACCCATATTAAAAAAAAGAAATGCATGTGGCCCCCAGGCCCTATATACTCAGAACAGCAGTATACAGGCGGTGCAAACAAGACAGGGACTGTGCAGGTTTGTTGTGTTAAGTTGAATCTGTTTGTAATTTTCAACTGGTACATTTTTAAAGTGTAGCTCCAGTCAAAAAAACTATTTTTAAGCTTTTTGGAAAACATAGGGAAGGGTTATCACCCCTGTATAATTTGTTTTGTCGTCCATCTTTTTTCATCTCACTTGCTGTTGTCTCCTTCCGTTTGCAAGTAGGAGATGTTTGTAAGTTGGATGTTTGAAAGTAGGGGCCTGCCCTATATGCTCTGCAGAAATGGCGGAACAAGGTGTTGGTTTTGCCACAACATTGTAAGCCCTCAAAGTGACTCTTGGTAGGCGCTGGAGCGCCCTGCTGTGAACGATTATATCAAGAATTGTAATTACATGCCATTGTTGAACAGTGGTAGAAAAATTGACCTTTGGTGGTTGTGGTGCTGGTGCCACAACACTATAAGTCCTCACCGTTACTCTGGGTGGGCACAGGAAGGGGCCCTCCTGTGAAATATTATATCAAGAATTGTAATTACATGTCCCTGTTAAACAGGGGCAGAAAAATTTGGCCTTAGGCACTGCTGCTGGTGCCATCACACTGCAACCTCTGCCATATACTCTAGTTTTATTGCAGGAATTAGCCCTGCTGCAAAGCATTGCATCAAAAATTGTACTTAAACGCCCCTGTTAAACAGGGGCAGAAAAATTGGGCCTTAGTCACTGGTGCTGGTGCCACCACACTGCAACCTCTTCCATATACTCTAGTTTTATTGCAGGAATTAGCCCTGCTGCAAAGCATTGCATCAAAAATTGTACTTAAACGCCCCTGTTAAACAGGGGCAGAAAAATTGGGCCTTAGGCACTGGTGCTGGTGCCACCACACTGCAACCTCTGCCATATACTCTAGTTTTATTGCAGGAATTAGCCCTGCTGCAAAGCATTGCATCAAAAATTGTAATTAAACGCCCCTGTTAAACAGGGGCAGAAAAATTGGGCTGCTGGCATCACCCAGAACCAAAAATGTTCTTCCAACATATCAGCGGAGGAGGAAGAGGATAGACAATCAACATAACAGGACAGTCACTCAGCATCAGCATAGGCAGTCTTGAAGGGATGTGGTATTTCAAAAAAAATTATTCGGTTACATCAGCTTCAGGTGCTTGGTAGCTGTGGGTGATCCAAGACTGATTCATCTTGATGAAGGTCAGTCGATCAACTGATTCGGTGGACAGGCGCACCCTGTGATCGGTAACAAAGCCACCAGCAGCACTGAAGGTGCGTTCCGAAAGAACGCTGGATGCAGGACAGGCCAGTAGCTCAATTGCATACTGTGCAAGCTCTGGCCAGTGATCCATCCTCAAGACCCAGTAAGCCAGAGGATTTTCGGTGGGAAAGGTGTCCAAGTCTGACCTTGCCCCTAGGTATTCCTGCACCATGTAAATCAGACGCTGGCGATGGGTGCTGGAACCAATCATACCTTGGGGCTGCGGACTAAAAAATTGTCTGAAAGCATCAGTCAGACGGCCACCTTCTCCACCGCTCCTTCTGACCGATGCCTCAGCAACACGTTGTCCAGGAACAGGAGTTTGTAACCTCCCAGTCTCTGGGAACGCGTTGCACAGAGCTTTCTGCAAGGCCTCCCGGAGATGTCTCATCCTCTGCTCCCTCTGCGATGGCAAGATAAGGTCGGCAACCTTACCCTTGTACCGTGGATCAAGGAGAGTGGCCAGCCAGTAATGGTCCCTCTCCTTGATCCGAAGAATACGAGGATCCTTCCGCAGGCTTTGCAGGATCAGGGAGGCCATGCAGCGTAGGTTAGCTGAGGCATTCGGTCCGGAGTCCTCTGGGTCACTAAGGACAACATGATCCGCAGCTACCTCCTCCCAGCCACGTACAAGTCCACGTGTTTCTTGGGACTGTAAATCATCCCTACAAGACTGCTGCTGCTGATGCTGAGTGCCAGCCTCCACCTCCATGCTGACACAATCATCCTCCTCCTCCTCTTCCTCCTCCTCATCCTCTTCCTGTGTGATGGGTGGCACAGCAGGAACACTGTCTGGATAAAGGGGGCCTTGAGAGGCAAGGAAGTCCTCCTCTTCCTGCCTCTGTTCTGCCTCAAGTGCCCTGTCCATTATTCCACGCAGCGTATGCTCCAAGAGGTGGACAAGAGGTACAGTGTCACTGATGCATGCACTGTCACTGCTCACCATCCTTGTGGCCTCCTCAAACGGTGACAGGACAGTGCATGCATCCCTGATCATGCCCCACTGGCGTGGTGAGAAAAAACCAAGCTCCCCTGACCCTGTCCTGGTGCCGTAGTCGCACAGGTACTCATTGATGGCCCTCTGCTGCGTGTGCAGCCGCTGCAGCATGGCCAATGTTGAGTTCCATCTGGTGGGCATGTCACATATAAGGCGGTTCTTGGGCAGGTTCAACTCCTTTTGGAGCTCAGCCAGCCGAGCACAGGCATTAAATGATCGGCGGAAATGCACACAGACTTTCCTGGCCTGCTTCAGGACATCCTGTAAGCCGGGGTACCTGCCCAAGAACCGCTGCACCACCAGGTTAAGGACGTGAGCTACACAGGGCACATGGGTCAGTTGTCCCTGTCGGAGGGCGGAGAGGAGGTTGGTGCCATTGTCGCAAACCACCATTCCTGGCTTAAGCTGGCGTGGCGTCAACCACCTCTCGGCCTGCCCCTGCAGAGCTGACAAAACATCCGCCCCAGTGTGGCTCCTGTCCCCCAAACAAACCAGCGCAAGCACGGCATGGCATCGTTTTGCCTGCGTACTTGCGTAGCCCCTGGAACGCCTACGGAGCACCGCTGGTTCTGAGGACAGAGCACTGGAAGAGGCCATGGAGGAAGAAGAAGAGGAGGGGGTGGAGGAGAGAGGTGTGTCACAACCAATAGTAGCATTTTGGAGGCGTGGTGGCGGAACAACCTCCAACACTACTGCACCTTGTCCTGCATCCTTCCCAGCAGCCAGAAGAGTGACCCAATGGGCCGTGAAAGACAGGTAACGTCCCTGTCCATGCCTGCTGGACCATGAGTCAGCGGTAATATGCACCTTACCGCTGACCGCCCTGTCCAGCGAGGCAAGGACATTGCCTTCCACATGCCGGTAGAGAGCCGGAATCGCCTTCCGTGAGAAAAAGTGGCGTTTGGGGACCTGCCACTGAGGAACCGCACATTGTACAAACTCACGGAAGGGGGCCGAGTCTACCAACTGAAAAGGCAGCAGTTGAAGTGCTAGCAATTTAGCCAAGCTAGCATTCAACCGCTGGGCATGTGGATGGCTGGGAGTAAACTTCTTCCGCCGGTCCAGCAGCTGGGGCAGGGACATTTGCCTGCTATAATCGGACGTGGGTGTACCGCTAGCAGAGTTCCCGGAAGCACTTGGCTGTGACACACCTAATTCTACACCTTCATTCCTCTCAGAGCAGGTTTCAGAGAGGACTGAAGGTCTAGTGGGATTGGAGATGCCAGCTGATGAGGAGCAAGGAGAGGTCCGCTTTGTTCTTTGGTGTGGGTCTTTGAGGTACGCTTGCCAACGAGCTGCATGGCAGGTCAACATATGTCTGGTCAAGCATGTGGTGCCCAAGCGGCTGATGTTTTGGCCACGTGAGATACGCTTGAGACATATGTTGCAAATAGCAGCGGTGCGATCTGATGCACTCATCTCAAAAAAGGCCCACACCAAAGAACTTTTAGAATAACGCGCAGAGGCAGCGCTCTGCACAGGCGGAGCTCTGCGGTGTGATTCAGTCGGTGTGCTGCCCCTAAGCTGGCCCCCGGAGGGCATCCTGCCTCGTTGGACATGTGCCTCCTCCTCCTCCCTCCTTCCAGGCACCCACGTGGAGTCAGTGCCCTCATCATCCCCTCCCTCTTCATCGCTGTAGCAAACCTGGCAGTATGCTGCAGCTTGTGGAACATGACTGCCAGATTGCTGTCCTTCTTGAACATCCCCTCTCTCTGCATTCACGCTACTGCCTTCCTCTAGCTGAGTGTCATCATCAGAGCCCACCAAACACTGGGCATCCTCCTGGAGCATGAACCCAACACTGTGCTCAAAGAGTTCAGGAGACTCCTCAGGAGGACGTGGTGGGTCTAGGGAAGGAGTCACTGATGATGACATTGAGAGGAGGGAAGACCATGCATTGGCAGCTGCTTTGCGACTACCCTGAGACTGGGTGAGAGAGGATGAGGAGGATGAAGAGGGCTTGGTCATTTACTCTACCAAGTCGTTGGCATGTTCAACATGTCCAGCTGCCAAAAAGAAGGACAAGCATGTCCCATGGCCACGTGCTGATGACAATGCACCGCGTCCACGACCAGCACTGTTGTCTCTAGACACAGAGCCTGCTTGCCCTCTTTTATCGGCTCGCGCCTGTCTGCGTCTCCTTGCTGGCCTTCCAGACATGGTAATGGCCTGAAGGGAGTTGGGTAAAACAGCAGTTGGGTAGTTTATATTGTGCTGGAGGCACACAACACCCACTAACTCCTGCAGATGCCTTTTTTATAGAACAGCAGAGATAAAGGGGTATATACAGATGTATACTGTGCTGTGCTGGAGGCACACACAACTTCCAATAACTCCTGCAGATGGCAATTGGGCTCAAATAGAGAACAGCTATGTAGGTGGATTATAGCGGTATGTACTGGGTACAGAGCACGCAGACAGCACGCACAAGCTCCTAACACTACTGACTGCAAGCTCTATTATTAAAGATAGATCACTAGCTATATAGGTGAGGTGAATATAGCGGTGTATACTGCGGTCAGGGCACAGACAATAACCACTACACAACAGCAAGATAGGAAATCAGCCAAAAACGATTGGTGTGTACTGTGTTGAAGGTACACAGAACACCCACTGCTTCAGATGCCAACACACTACACGAGGCCGCCTTAATTGCGGCCTTATATAGTGTGGGGCGTGCACTACACAGAATGAGCTATGATTGGCCACAGGCATCCTGCCTGTGGCCAATCATGGCTCTCCTCGCTGCTGGCGCTGCGATTGGCCAAGCATGCGGGGTCACAGTGCATGCTTGGCCAATCATGAGCCAGCAATGCACTGCGCCATCGCAGTGCATTGTGGGCCGTGAGCGCCATGCGAATTTTGATGCGAACGGACCAAGTGTTCGGATTTCGCCGAACGGACGAACAGCCAATGTTCGAGTCGAACGTACGTTCGACTCGAACACGAAGCTCATCCCTAATCACCACCATTACTAGTAAAAAAAAAAAAAAGAATAATAAAAATGCCATAAATATATGCCCTGTTTTATAGACTAACTTTTGCGCAAACCAAGAAATATACACTTATTTTTTTACTTCCTGCCCTTGAAGAGGAAGGGAGGTATCTGGATAATGGTTGTCAGTGTGGTAAGTGTGGATTGGCTACATATACCTCACACTTACCCCTTCTCTGTCATTCTGAATAAAGAGGACTTACAAATGATGTGCACCTTTTCCTGTCATAGTCTTGTTTAATCTTCTCCTGCAACCAACTTGTTAAAAAAAGTTGAATTTTATGATTAAAAGGGTGTCTTTGGAGGCAGGAGGGGTGACCTTTGGACTCTGGTATATGGAAGTTATGCCAGTCCTGTGCCTCCTACCTTTGGTGCCTGTGCATATATACTGGCAGCCGGAGGGGCAGCACTTCTGTTCACCTTTACAATCCTGGTCAGTGTTGAATTGATGAAGCTCCTTGGGTATCTCCTGCAGAGAGCAGGGCACGATGGGTATTGGAAATCTGGGACATGATAACAGCAATGTGTAGGGTCATCTTATCTGTTTTCTTAAGCCCCTTTCACACTAGCGGTCTGATCGAGTCCGCCTGTCCATTTTGTGGAAGGACCAGAAATGACCCTCCATTCTCCTCTATGGAGTGGCGGGTGTAAGTGGACATGTGTCTGTTTACACCCACCTACATCTAATCTTCTAAAAATGAATGGATGAGGTTCTGTTACCCTTCATCTGGGTGGATCAGATGCAAGTTGAGATCCATTTACATCCGACTGTCCATAGAGGAGAGCAGGCTGTGTCCGTGTCTACTCTGCATAAGCGGAGCGGACACGGACCAGCTATCCGCCTTCTCAGTGGAGGATCAGCAGACAGATTCCCCGCTGAGCAAGTGGCCTCCTGATGGAGTACGGCCTATATGAAAGGGGCCTTAACCTCAAAAGGGTGGCCTGATGTCCCAAAAATGTATGCTGCCATCCCATCTGATCAATGTTTTTAAACAGTGTTACTTTGTATCTCTCTATATCCTGTCTGATCAATGTTTATAAACCATGTTACTTTGTATGTCTCTATCTCCTGTCTGAAAAATATTTGTAAATATGTTTCTTTCTACCTCTCTATCTTACATCTGAACAATGTTTATAAACACTGTGTGAGATGTCCTTTTTTGACAGCAGCAGCTTCTAAAGCTACTGTATTTACACAGGAACTCCCTGCTGTCATTTTGACAGCCATTAGTGGCAAATGAGATGGGGGAACAGCAGCGAGGAAGAAGGATAGGATGTACTACACACACACCCTGTTTACTCCCAGTGTGTACAACTGGATGGACGCTTTTACAAAGCTGCTAAAAGCTGGATGAAAGCTCTGCAAAGGCTTTGTAAAAACTTGCTGTACACATTGTTCTTATACAAGCTGTACTGGGAGAAGAAAAGGAAGGATCAGATTATTGGCTCCTAGGGGCAATACTGACAGTTCCACCCTCACATTTGGGGAAGATCTGGTCTGTACCGGGCCACTATATATCTTATCACAGTCATCCACTTACTGATGGGTTCCTGGCAATCAGCAGAACAGTCTGTTTTACAGCATTTCTTTGTCCCGGGACAATCCGAGTCTAGGTAACAATTCCTGTCGAGGGGGAACCTACATCTTGCAAGGGTTTTAACCACGGGACAGGTGCCCGCTTTCACCACCTCTGCAGGAAAAAAACATTTATCATTATTATTATTACTATTATTTTTTACAGGTAGTTATATTTACCTAGCTCTTTACAGATACATTGTACATTCATCAGTCCCGGCCCTCCAGGACATAACAAGCCAATAACTGTCTATACTGAGAATGAGTCTTTACAAACACTTTAAGTCTCCTTTCACATGGGGCGGATCAGTGATTATCCCCACCGTGGATATCCGCTTGCACAGCGGGGATTGCCGGAGCGATCTCCGCTGAGCAGGCAGAGGACAGGTCCGTCTCTGCACACTGCACAGGGATGGTCCTGTCACTGCGCCGCTCTCCCCTATGGGAAATCGGGTGACAACGGACCGCAGTGTCCATCGACACCCGATCCGATGACGGATAGAAAAATAGCTTTTTCCTCCATCACACTTTTTCGGATCGGAGCGGCTCGGATGTCAGCGGACATGTCACTGCTGACATCCGACGCTCCATAGAGCTCTATGGAGCATCCGTTCAGGTCCCCCTGAAAAACTGACAGACGGACCTGAACGGACCGTCCGTGTGAAAGGACCCTAAACCTACCTAAAACTCGCATTTCTTTGGACATCGGGTGCTCTTTCCTTCTTTTCCAAGTCTACATGCGGAAATGACCGTAAAGTCTAATCGGAAAAGGTAGCAGCCCAAGCCCCAAGAGAGTTCACCGCCACCATCCACCATTGGGCATAACCTACTGGAAAGGGATTTCTTCCTACTCACCCACACAATTTCCCATCCATTACCAGTGACTGATCCAGTCAGTCCAGTGTGGTCTCCAGCACAAACCAGTTACCACTGTAGCTTGTGTCTCTGCTTCTCCTTCTAAGCCCCTCCACCAGTTTGTCTTTGCTCATCCCAAGACCATAGCGAGGGTGTTATCCACTCACAGTTTGACTTCTACAAAACATTATGGAGAACCATTAAGGCAGGGTGACACCTTTATTTGGCTTTCTATTGGCCATGGGAGTTAGGTGAAAATGGGACGTGTAAAGGGAGCCTAAAGAGGAACTTCACCCAAAAGGGGAAGTTCCTCTCTTCCTCCTCTCCCCCCTCCTCCTTTACATTTTGGCACTTTTTTTGGGCAGGAGCTGGTACCTGATTTTGACAGGTATCCATTCCTCCACTTCTGGTCAGATCACAATGTCTGCCGACGACTCGTGATCACTCCTCGGAGAGCCAGAATGGGGATCCGTCAATGTAAACAGACAGATCCCTGTTCTGTCAGGAAAGTAGAGAGAGATCTGCTGTTCCTAGTGATCAGGAACAGCGATCTCTCTCCTCCTCCAGTCAGTCCCCTCCCCCCATAGTTAGAAACACCTCCCTAGGGAACACTTAACCCCTTCATCGCCCCCTAGTGTTAACCCCTTCCCTGCCAGTGACATTTATACAGTAATCAGTGGCTTTTTTTTTAGCTCTGATCACTGTATAAATGTCACTGGTCCAAAAAAAGTGTCACAAGTGTCCCATCTGTCTGCCGCAATGCCGCAGTCCTGCTAAAAATCACTGATCACCACCATTACTAGTAAAAAAAAAAAAGAATAATAAATATGCCATAAATATATGCCCTGTTTTATAGACTCTATAACTTTTGTGCAAACCAAGAAATATACACTTATTTTTTTACTTCCTGCCCTTGAAGAGGAAGGGAGGTATCTGGGTAATGGTTGTCAGTGTGGTAAGTGTGGATTGGCTACATATACCTCACACTTACCCCTTCTCTGTCATTCTGAATAAAGAGGACTTACAAATGATGTGCACCTTTTCCTGTCATAGTCTTGTTTAATCTTCTCCTGCAACCAACTTGTTAAAAAAAGTTGTATTTTATGATTAAAAGGGTGTCTTTGGAGGCAGGAGGGGGAGGTGGAGAGTATGGGGGGATGGCAGAGAGCATGGGGGGAGGTGGAGAGTATGGGGGGATGGCAGAGAGCATGGGGGGAGGTGGAGAGTATGGGGGGTGGCAGAGAGCATGGGGGGAGGTGGAGAGTATGGGGGGATGGCGGAGAGCATGGCGGGTGGCAGAGAGTATGGGGGAGGCAGCAGAGAGTATGGGGGAGGCGGAGGGCATGGGGGGATGACAGAGAGCATGGGGGAAGGTGGAGAGTATGGGGGGTGGCAGAGAGTATGGGGGAGGCGGAGAACATGGGGGAATGACAGAGAGCATGGGGGAGGTGGAAAGTATGGGGGGGTGGCAGAGAGCATGGGGGAAGGTGGAGAGTATGGGGGGTGGCAGAGAGCATGGGGGAAGGTGGAGAGTATGGGGGTTGGCAGAGAGTATGGGGGAGGTGGAGAGTATGGGGGGATGACAGAGAGCATGGGGGGAGGTGGAGAGTATGGGGGGTGACAGAGAGTATGGGGGAGGCGGAGAGTATGGGGGATGACAGAGAGCATGGGGGGAGGTGGAGAGTATGGGGGATGGCGGAGAGCATGGGTGGAGGTGGAGAGTATGGGGGGATGGCAGAGAACATGGGGGGGTGGAGAGTATGGGGGGATGACAGAGAACATGGGGGGAGGTGTAGACTATGGAGGGATGGCAGAGAGCATGGGGGGATGGCGGAGAGCATGGGGGGATGGCGGAGAGCATGGGGGGTGGTGGAGAGAATGGGGGGTGGCAGAGAGTATGGGGGGTGGCAGAGAGCATGGGCAGAGGTGGAGAGCATAGGGGGAATGGCTGAGAGCATGGGGGGAGGTGGAGAGTATGGGGGATGGCAGAGAGCATGGGAGGAGGTGGAGAGTATAGGGGGATGGCAGAGAGCATGGGGGGATGGCAGAGAGCATGGGGGGTGGCAGAGAGCATGGGGGGGGGGGTGGCAGAGAGCACAGGGGGTGGCAGAGAGCACGGGGGGTGGTAGAGAGCACAGGGGTGGCAGAGAGCATGGGGGGAGGTAGAGAGCATGGGGGGTGGCGGAGAGTTTGAGGGGGTGGCAGAGAGCATGGGGGGTGGCAGAGAGCATGGGAGGTGGCAGAGAGCATGGGGGGGTGGCAGAGGGTATGGGGGGGTGGCAGAGAGCATGGGGGGAGGCGGAGAGTATGGGGGGATGGCAGAGAGCATGGGGGGAGGTGGAGATATGGGGGATGGCAGAGAGCATGGGGGGAAGGTGGAGAGCATAGGGAGAGGTGGAGAGCATGGGGGGATGGCAGAGAGCATGGGGGGGAGGTGGAGAGCATGGTGGGATGGCAGATGGCATGGGGAGGTGGAGATCATGGGGGGATGGCAGATGGCAGATGGCATGGGGGGATGGCAGAGAGCATGGGGGGGAGGTGAGAGTATGGCAGAGAGCATGGGGGTGGCGGAGAGCATGGGGGGGTGGCGGAGAGCATGGGGGGAGGTGGAGAGTATGGGGGGGTGGCGGAGACTATGGGGGATGGCAGAGAGCATGGGAGGAAGTGGAGAGTATGGGGGGATGGCAGAGAGCATGGGGGGGTGGCAGGGAGCATGGGGGTGGCAGAGAGCATGGGGGGTGGCAGAGAGCATGGGGGGTGGCAGAGAGCATGGGAGGTGGTAGAGAGCACGGGGGTGGCGGAGAGTATGGGGGGGTGGCAGAGAGCATGGGGGGAGGTGGAGACTATGGGGGATGGCAGAGAGCATGGGGGGGGAGGTGGAGAGCATGAGGGGAGGTGGAGAGCATGGGGGGATGGTGGAGAGCATGGGGGGATGGTGGAGAGCATGGGGGGATGGTGGAGAGCATGGGGGGATGGCAGAGAACATGTGGGGGAGGTGAAGAGCATGGGGGGGACGTGGAGAGCATGGGGGGATGGCAGATGGCATGGGGGGAGGTGGAGAGCATAGGGGGAGGTGGAGAGCATGGGGGGAGGCGGAGAGCATTGGGGGAGGTGGAGAGTATGGGGGGGTGGCGGAGACTATGGGGGATGGCAGAGAGCATGGGAGGAAGTGGAGAGTATGGGGGGATGGCAGAGAGCATGGGGGGGTGGCAGGGAGCATGGGGGTGGCAGAGAGCATGGGGGGTGGCAGAGAGCATGGGGGGTGGCAGAGAGCATGGGAGGTGGTAGAGAGCACGGGGGTGGCGGAGAGTATGGGGGGGTGGCAGAGAGCATGGGGGGAGGTGGAGACTATGGGGGATGGCAGAGAGCATGGGGGGGGAGGTGGAGAGCATGAGGGGAGGTGGAGAGCATGGGGGATGGTGGAGAGCATGGGGGGATGGTGGAGAGCATGGGGGGATGGTGGAGAGCATGGGGGGATGGCAGAGAACATGTGGGGGAGGTGAAGAGCATGGGGGGGACGTGGAGAGCATGGGGGGATGGCAGATGGCATGGGGGGAGGTGGAGAGCATAGGGGGAGGTGGAGAGCATGGGGGGAGGCGGAGAGCATTGGGGGAGGTGGAGAGCATGGGGGGAGGCGGAGAGCATTGGGGGAGGTGGAGAGCATGGGGGGATGGCGGAGAGCATGGGGGGATGGCGGAGAGCATGGGGGGATGGCGGAGAGCATGGGGGGTGGTGGAGAGTATGGGGGGGGTGGCAGAGAGTATGGGGGGTGGCAGAGAGTATGGGGGGTGGCAGAGAGCATGGGCAGAGGTGGGGAGCATGGGGGATGGCAGAGAGCATGGGGGGAGGTGGCGAGTATGGGGGGATGGCAGAGAGCATGGGGGGATGGCAGAGAGCATGGGGGGGTGGCAGAGAGCATGGGGGGGGTGGCAGAGAGCATGGGGGGGGTGGCAGAGAGCACAGGGGGTGGCAGAGAGCACGGGGGGGGGTGGTAGAGAGCACGGGGGGTGGCAGAGAGCATGGGGGGAGGCGGAGAGTATGAGGGGGTGGCAGAGAGCATGGGAGGTGACAGAGAGCATGGGGGGAGGTGGAGACTATGGGGGATGGCAGAGAGCATGGGGGGAGGTGGAGAGCATGGGGGAATGGTGGAGAGCATGGGGGGATGGCAGATGGCATGGGGGGATGGCAGAGAGCATGGAGGGGGAGGTGGAGAGTATGGCAGAGAGCATGGGGGGAGGTGGAGACTATGGGGGGATGGTGGAGAGTATGGGGGGAGGTGGAGAGCATGGGGGGATGGTGGAGAGCATGGGGGGATGGTGGAGAGCATGGGGGGATGGCAGAGAACATGTGGGGGAGGTGAAGAGCATGGGGGGGACGTGGAGAGCATGGGGGGATGGCAGATGACATGGGGGGAGGTGGAGAGCATGGGGGGAGGCGGAGAGCATGGGGGGGAGGCAGAGAGCATCGGGGGAGGCGGAGAGCATGGGGGGAGGCGGAGAGCATGGGGGGTGGTGGAGAGTATGGGGGGGTGGCAGAGAGTATGGGGGGTGGCAGAGAGTATGGGGGGTGGCAGAGAGCATGGGCAGAGTTGTAGAGTATGGGGGGATGGCAGAGAGCATGGGGGGAGGTGGAGAGTATGGGGGATGGCAGAGAGCATGGGAGGAGGTGGAGAGTATGGGGGGATGGCAGAGAGCATGGGGGGTGGCAGAGAGCATGGGGGGGTGGCAGAGAGCACAGGGGGTGGCAGAGAGCACGGGGGGGTGGTAGAGAGCACGGGGGGGGGGGGGTGGTAGAGAGCACGGGGGTGGCAGAGAGCATGGGGGGAGACGGAGAGTATGAGGGGGTGGCAGAGAGCATGGGGGGTGGCAGAGAGCATGGGAGGTGGCAGAGAGCATGGGGGGAGGTGGAGACTATGGGGGATGGCAGAGAGCATGGGGGGGAGGTGGAGAGCATAGGGGGAGGTGGAGAGCATGAGAGCATGGGGGGATGGCAGATGGCATGGGGGGATGGCAGAGAGCATGGAGGGGGAGGTGGAGAGTATGGCTGAAAGCATGGGGGGAGGTGGAGACTATGGCGGGATGGCGGAGAGTATGGGCGGATGGCAGAGAGCATGGAGGGGGAGGTGGAGAGTATGGCTGAAAGCATGGGGGGAGGTGGAGACTATGGCGGGATGGCGGAGAGTATGGGCGGATGGCAGAGAGCATGGGGGGTGGCAGAGAGCATGGGGGGGTGGCGGAGAGCATGGGTGGAGGTGGAGACTATGGGGGGATGGCAGAGAGCATGGGGTGGATGGCAGAGAGCATGGGGGGGTGGCAGAGAGCATGGGGGGATAGCAGAGAGCATGGGGGGTGGCGGAGAGCATGGGTGGAGGTGGAGACTATGGGGGGATGGCAGAGAGCATGGGGGGATGGCAGAGAGCATGGAGGGGATGGCAGAGAGCATGGGGGGATAGCAGAGAGCATGGGGGGTGGCGGAGAGCATGGGTGGAGGTGGAGAGTATAGGGGGATGGCAGAGAACATGGGGGGAGGTGGAAACTATGGGGGGATGGCAGAGAGCAAGGGGTGAGGTGGAGAGCATGGGGGGAGGTGGAGAGCATGGGGGGAGGTGGAGACTATGGGGGGAGGTGGAGACTATGGGGGGTGGCAGAGAGCATGGGGGGAGGTGGAGAGCATGGGGAGATGGCAGAGACATGGGGGGATGGCAGAGACATGGGGGGATGGCAGATGGCATGGGGGGGAGGTGGAGAGCATAGGGGGAGGTGGAGAGCATGGGGGAATGGTGGAGAGCATGGGGGAATGGTGGAGAGCATGGGGGGATGGCAGATGGCATGGGGGGATGGCAGAGAGCATGGAGGGGGAGGTGGAGAGTATGGCTGAAAGCATGGGGGGAGGTGGAGACTATGGCGGGATGGCGGAGAGTATGGGCGGATGGCAGAGAGCATGGGGGGTGGCAGAGAGCATGGGGGGGGGTGGCGGAGAGCATGGGTGGAGGTGGAGACTATGGGGGGATGGCAGAGAGCATGGGGTGGATGGCAGAGAGCATGGGGGGGTGGCAGAGAGCATGGGGGGATAGCAGAGAGCATGGGGGGTGGCGGAGAGCATGGGTGGAGGTGGAGACTATGGGGGGATGGCAGAGAGCATGGGGGGATGGCAGAGAGCATGGAGGGGATGGCAGAGAGCATGGGGGGATAGCAGAGAGCATGGGGGGTGGCGGAGAGCATGGGTGGAGGTGGAGAGTATAGGGGGATGGCAGAGAACATGGGGGGAGGTGGAAACTATGGGGGGATGGCAGAGAGCAAGGGGTGAGGTGGAGAGCATGGGGGGAGGTGGAGAGCATGGGGGGAGGTGGAGACTATGGGGGGAGGTGGAGACTATGGGGGGTGGCAGAGAGCATGGGGGGAGGTGGAGAGCATGGGGGGGATGGCAGAGACATGGGGGGATGGCAGATGGCATGGGGGGATGGCAGATGGCATGGGGGGGAGGTGGAGAGTATGCCAGAGAGCATGGGGGGAGGAGGAGACTATGGGGGAATGGCAGAGAGCATGGGGGGAGGTGGAGAGCATGGGGGGATGGCAGGGAGCATGGCAGGGTGGCAGAGAGTATGGGTGCGGTGGAGAGCCCAGGGGGGAGCTGCAGAGAGAAGCAGGATAGGAGGAGGGGGGGGCGGCTGCATATAGAAGAATAATTCTCTCCATCCTCCTCCTGCAGTCTCTGAATGCTTCTTCTCTCCCTCTCGCAGGCATTCCGCTACTGCAGGAGGAAGATGGAGAGAATTATTTTTCAATATGCAGCCGCCCCCCCTCCCCGCTCCTCCTACTATGCAGTTTACAAGGGGCTGAACTCATGGTTTTTCGGGCAGTTCTGAAGGTGTCTGCTCTGGCTCCTCCCGGCACTGACGGCTGACCTATACGGGCGGCCGCGCAGCCGCTCAGCGGCCGCCGAAGGCGTCTCATCTAGCTCCTCCCCCCCGGCGCCGATGGCTGAGCTTAACTGGCAGCCGGGTGGCCGAGGAGAGGCTGGATGAGCCCGCAAGGACTTGCAGCCTGGCGGCCCCGGCGGCCGCAGCCCACCGGGCAAGTGCCCGGTTTGCCCTGTGGCCAATCAGGGCCTGCTTACAAATGATGTGCACCTTTTCCTGTCATAGTCTTGTTTAATCTTCTCCTGCAACCAACTTGTTAAAAAAGTTGTATTATATGATTAAAGGGGTGTCTTTGGAGGCAGGAAGGGGGACTTTTGGACTTTGGTATATGGACGTCAGGGGCGTAACTATAGGGGGTGCAGCAGTCGCGACCGCAACCGGGCCCTGTGATGCAGGGGACCCATGCAGCCCCCTCTACATATGGCCGGCAGCAGCATAGGCAGCTAGGGGTACCAGTGCACCATGCACACGGGTGGGTGGAGGGTGACTAGCAGAGCTCCACGCTCGACTATCGCACTGGCTGCTCTTTAGTTGTACATTCCCTGCATGACCTGTGTCCTCGGCCGACTGCTCAGAGTACCCCTCTCCTGCTCCATGCATTGCTGCTCAGTCCGATGTCTGTTCTCCCCAGCCAGAGTCCCGCCCCCCCTGAGTCCGGCCCACACTGCACTGCATACTTCTCCCGGGTAAACAAACTTTAAGCACACAGATGCAATGCAGCCCTATGAGAGCTGGCTCCCCGGAGGACACTGCAGGCCTGTCTGCCAGCCCCCCTCCTCCCCCATCATACACAGATGATGAAAGGTCTTTCTGGGAGATATGCTGATCGCCCGTCCAGCACACTGGAGATCATTCATCTTTTGTCCGATCCCCAGCCTGTTCATAGGGGCGCTTCAGTCACTTTGGGTATGTTGAATCATGCCATGAGAATTATTCCTCAGGATGGAGTCTGGCCCTCCTTCCCCTGTTTTAGGACTCTGACTCGGTTGTCAGGTTACAGGCAGAGGCACGGCCCAACTAAATCATGCGGGACTAGTTTTCTGGGTGACTCGAATGGCATCGCCATGTTTATTCCACAGCCATGAGCAGGACTCTCGGAGTGGTTCAGACGCAGCTGACTCAGTTGGATTTCGGCCATCTTGTGTCATGAGTGGTTGGCCCACGGAAGTTCATCTGCCCAAGTTTGCACATACTTCAGCTTTTTCGTTATTTGCCAATACTGGCAGTTAGTCACAAGGTGGATCAGGGTCTCTTTGAATCATGTCCTTCATGTGTTCGTTGATGTGGCTAGGTCTGACCTACAAGTTTCACTTCCTGGGAGAGTTCATCAGTGCGATTCACTTTGGCGCAGCCAGCACTGAGCTGTTGGGCAAACCGGTTCCTTTCTTACTCCCTGCTGGTCATGGTTAGTCTCTCTGGACACAAGTCATCGATCTGGGTTATGGTTATTTATCCTTGAATACTCTGTAGGCTTATACCAAGGTTTGGAAGATTTTCTCAGGTTCATGACTCCGGCTTTCGAAGCATAATTTCATCTATCAGGCATCCAGCATTTTAGACCCCTGCAAACTCCTGACAGTTTGCCCATTTTTGCGACTCACCCTATACCAAGAATAGACAGACAGGTCAAGGGTATCCGTTTTGAAGTGTTCAATCTTCTCATCAATTATTTTGCAGGGGCTCCTCGGGTTAGCCCTTACTCCCTTTTCCCCCACGTAACCTCTCACTACAAGCAGTCCATTCTAATGTCTGTATTTTCTCTGAAATTAGGCTTAATCCAAATCATTTATGAGACATTTGTTTGGGATCTGGGCAGTTTCACGGGTTTCCAAACAGGGGGTCCATTCTTATCATCAATTCATGGGACGCCGAAATTCCTCCGGTTATAGCGGATCCATATACTGAAGCCATCCGAGCGATCTCTACTTTACTAGATGGATTGTTACCTACCCTTCTTCAGGCTTTCTCATCACACCTACTTTGCAAGTTAAGACTCTTACTACAAGTGTCTGTTTACACCCACCTACATCTAATCTGCTAAAAATGAATGGATGGGGTTCTGTTACCCTCCATCTGGGTGGATCAGATGGTAGTCGGGGTCCGTTTACAGCCAACTTCCCATAGAGCAGAGCAGCCTGTGTCCGTGTCTACTCTGCATAAGTGGAGCGGACACGGACCAGCTATCCGCCTTCTCAGTAGTGGAGGATCAGCAGACAGATTCCCCGCTGAGCAAGTGGCCTCCTGATGGAGTACGGCCCATGTGAAAGGAGCCTTAACCTCAAAAGGGTGGCCTGATGTCCCAAAAATGTATCCTACCATCCCATCTGATCAATGTTTATAATTAATGTTACTTTGTATCTCTCTATCTCCCGTCTAAGGCCCCTTTCACATGTGTGGACCGTTCAGATCCACCTGTCAGTTTTTTCAGGTGGATCTGAATGGTCGCTCCATTGTCTTTATGGAGCGTCGGATGTCAGCGGTAACATCCGACCCCGCCCCAATCCGCATAATCCATATGGATGGATGCCCTATTTTCCATCTGTCTGGCGGATCGGATGAAAACAGACAGGCGGTCCGTAATCATCCGATCCCTTCATAGGGGAGAGCGTACTCTCTGACAGGTCCGTCCCTGCACAGAGTGCAGAGACGGACTTGTCATCCGCCCCGGCTCAGCTGGGATCAACGGAGCGATTCCCGCTGAGCAAGTGGAGGAGTAAAACGGACAGCCCCGTGTGAAAGGGGCCGATCAATGTTTATAAACAATGTTACTTTGTATCTCTCTATCTCCCGTTTGATCAATGTTTATAAACAATATAACTTTGTATCTCTCTATCTCCTGTCTGATCAATGTTTATAAACAATCTTACTTTGTATCTCTCTATCTCCTGTCTGAAAAATATTCATAAATATGTTGCTTTCTATCTCTCTATCTTACCATGTTTACCATGTTTACAATGTTTATAAACACAGTGACAGATGTCCTTTTTTGACTCCCTGCTGTAATTTTGACAGCCATTAGTGGCAAATGAGATGGGGAACAGCAGCGAGGAAGAAGGACAGGATGTACTACACACACCCTGTTTACTCCCGGTGTGTACAACTGGATGGACGCTTTTATAAAGCTGCTAAAAGCTGGACGAAAGCTCTGCAAAGGCTTTGTAAAAACTTGCTGTACACATTGTTCTTATACAAGCTGCACTGGGAGAAGGAAAGGAAGGATTGGATTATTGGCTCCTAGGGGCAATACTGACAGTTCCACCCTCACATTTGGGTAAGATCTGGTCTGTACCGGGCCACTATATATCTTATCACAGTCATCCACTTACCGATGGGTTCCTGGCATTTAAAAGAACAGCCAACGTCACAGCACTTCTTTTCCCCAAGACAATCCGAATCTACTTTACAACGCCTGGGTATGGGGCCCTTACATGGTAAAAGGGTATTAACCACGGGACAGGTGCCCGGTTTCCTCACTGCAGGGAAACAACACATTTATCATTAGCTGCATTTATTATTATTATTATTATTATTATTACAGGTACTTACTGTATATAGTGTTGTCAATTTACATAGCACTTTACCGACATATTGTACATTCACATCGATCCCTGCTCTCAAGGAGCTTACAATCTAAGGTCCCTAACTCACATTAATACGTACACCTGCAATAACTGTCTATAATGAGAATACAGAATGCACAGAGCGTTTCTTGGTAGTTCACATGTGACATTTTCAGGGTCTTTATTTTGGTGACGCTTCCAGATCAGAAAAAAAGCCATCATTCTTTAACTGCTTCACTACCGGGCCAATTCTGGCATTTCTTTCCTGCATGTAAAAATTACCTTTTTTTTTGCTGGAAAATTACTCAGAATATATATATATATATATATATATATATATATATATATATTTATATTTAAAATTGGATATATATATATATATATATATATATATATATATATATATATATATATATATATATATATATATATATATATATATATATATATGTATATATATATATACAATTTTAAATATAAATTGAAGAGTGTTGCCCTGCCATATGTGTAAAATACAACTCAAACATACATGTTGTATAAACCAATAATTATCACACATATATAATAATATATATATTTTAAGAAGAGGCCCTAGAGAACAAAATGGTGAAGGTTGCAGCTTTTTATGTCACAGGGAATTTGCACAGCCATTTATTTATTTATTTTTTGAAAATACACTTTAATGAATTTTAATGCAAAAAAAAAAAAAAAAACTCACAGTATAGTAGCCAATTTTTGGTGAAATATAAAAGATGATATAACGCCGATTAAATAGATACCTAACATGTCAGGCTTTAAAATTACGCACGCTCGTGGAATGGTGCCAAGCTATGGTACTTAAAAATCTCCATAGGAAATTCTTAACATTTTTTTTATATATTAGTTTTGAGTTACAGAGGAGGTCTAGCGCTAGAATTATTGCTCTCGCGATAACGTTGACTGACTGTTTACATGTTTATTTAAAAAAATATTACGTTTCCACTGTTTCTTTTTTTTTTTTTTTTTTAATGAAAGACTGTTTCTTTAATTGTTTTTTCATCACTTGTATTGCTATCACAAGAAATGTGATAGCAATATACCGGAATAGTGACACCGGAATAGTCCAATGAACTTTGGGTGATTAAGGGTAAATATGCATGATAGCGGTGACACTTTGGACAAAGTGTCATTTATGTGTAAATTTAGTTTTTGCCTCAGGACAGTAATAGGGTTCTGAGGGTTAATTATGTAGGTTAACTTTGACATCAGTTTGGCTGGGCTGTGTAAACCCTTGCACACACGGTCGGGCATTCCGACGGAAAACGTCCGATCGGACCATGTTGTAGGATAATCCGACTGTGTGTGGGCTCCATCGGACTGTTTCCGTCGGAATATCCGACCGACAAAGTTTTAGAGCTGGGCTATAAAATTTTCCGACAACATGATCCGATCGGACTTTGTCTGATCGTTTGTAGAGAATTCCGGTGGGACAAAGTGCCACGCATGCTCAGATCAAATTCCTAGACCAAAGCTATTGGCTACTAGCCAGAATGTAGTCCCATCGTAACAAAATATAGTCATCACGTTACGAACGATCGGATTTTCCGACAACTTTGTCCGACCGTGTGTATGCAACACAAGTTTCGGACAAAATCCGGCAGATTTTGTTGTCGGAATGTCCGACCGTGTGTACAAGGGCTTAGAGTTCCGCCTGGTCATGTGTACGGTGAGGGGCACATGACATGCCAGAACCAGGCCTGGTTGGACGTTTTGGGTATCAACTTCCTCGGAACCAATCAGTGGGTGTGACGGGTCCCGCTGAGGAGTCTGGGGAAGGGTACTTAAGATGTGGAAGTCACGTGTTCAACAGTCGTCGTTCGTGAGGCCCAGGCGGTCTGTTCCTGGTTCCTGGACCGGGGTAGCCCCACGAGGGGTCCCGGTCACGGAGCGTTCGACGCTCCGCAACATGCTTCTGTTGGTTAGCCCCAATAGACCCGTCTGGTCTGGGGTAGGGATCCGTCTGTTCCCGAGTCTTGGAACCGGCTGGTCTGAGGCGCAGTAACTGAGGAAGGATTCAAGGTGTCCGGGTGTGTTCTCGGCTTGGAGGGGTGCCGCAGCTCGTGTAAGTGATCGTGGGAGGACTCTTCGGAGGAGGGCCGACAAGCCAGCATCCTGAGAAGTGCCTGGTTACTGAGTTGTGAAGGACATTGATGAATCCGCACTTTTTCCCGTACTGTCAAGGAGACAGAGAACGTTCCAGGTACGGAGGAAAAAGGTTCCTGTTCGCTTTCACTTATAACTCGTTCAAGGTTAGAGATTTCTTAAGTTCTGAATCAACGTGCTGATTGCCATAATCTCTGGCTAGGGATTTGTTCAGCCTTGAAGCGCCCAGCTGCGAGTGGCTACTCTCTGGGTGGTAATAGAGACTTTGTTACACTAGCAGTTCAAGGTGCCTGAGTTCTTCACCCTTGCCCTCTGTTCCCATATGAGACTGTGTTGTTGGATGTTACCCCTGCAAATAAAAACTTTTCAAAAGGACTTTATTGGTGTCAACGCCCAAAGTTGTTGGGTATCAACCCTGGGAACCCCTAGACGTGGAAGGACAAGCCAAGCGGAGGCAACTGGTAAGCCCAAAAGGTTAAGGCTGCCCTGCCAAGGGTTATGGCCGCTACATGCATTTTGGAGTAGCCCTTATTATATCTACCCATCTTTTCCTTATTCTCTGAAATTTAGGATGATGGTACCCATACCCTTATTTTAAATTATTTTTGAGGCCAAACTCTCTCTAACAAGAAATGTAAACATCTCTTATGATACAAATAAGGCATGACAAGTCCTCATTATGGAGACATTTGGGGTCTATTAGACCCTAGATCTCTCCTCTACCCTGAAAAGTATGAGATCAAAGAAAAAAAACATTGATCTCTGCTTTACAGAAAATAAATAAAATGTTAGTATGGCATCATGATGCCTCCCAGTATCATACAGATGGCCCGGGGACCATCCGGTCCACAGCCAGCTCTGTGGAAACTCGGCAGCACTGTCGGATCGGATCCCAGGCTTCTCGATCGCACGGGAGAGACCGCAGATGCACCAGGACATTCCCTCCCGCTGCCAGTAATAGCATTCCAGTGACTAACCAGCCTTTAGGAAGGCTTTTTAGAGACGCTCTCCTGTGTTCCTGTTAAAGACTTGCTTGGCTGACATTCCTTCTGACTCCCTGACGTTTTGTCTTGTCTGACTATCCGTTCCGGTTCCTGAACTCTGGCTATGTCTTGACTATGTTTACTCTGTGTAATTTTTTTTATTATTATTAAACGAGTGTAATTTATTTTATTTATGATTCATGGTTTCTGACACTCACAAATAGGCACAAATTCCAACAGATCTGCTCCAAAATCTTGTGGATAGCCATCCACGAACAGTGGAGGCTATTATGGTGGTGAAGGGGGGGGTCAACTCTATTAATAGCCATGCTTTTGCAATGAAATGTCCAACAAGTTTATATATGCGTGATGGTCAGGGGTCCACAAACTATGGGTCATATAGTCTACAGTTCCTGCGTGTTATAAGTGGTGACACAGGTTGTGGCAATGGATGGGGGAGCTAAATGGCAGAGGACGAAATGTATCAAGAGTTGGGCCTCGTGCTTTTTATGCCAGGTAGTGTTTCCATGCTACTCTATGCAGTATCCTCTTCATATTTTTGACTATTAGTTACACATTCATGCTTTTTTTTTATTTTTATCAATATTTATTCATGCTTAGGGATTTATTTATCAATGTTTTCACCCAAGAGTCACACAACTTTCTCCAAAGATTCACCAGTTTTTAAATTAAATGACGTGAACTAAAGACTGAAAGAAGGGAATCACAAACCAGCCCAGATTCTGGAATACTTCACTGGTGATTGGGGGGGGGGGGGGGGGTGATATTTTTTAAAGCCTTTCTCTGTCTATGAACATTAGAAGGGGTTATCATCTCCTCAGAGAATGAGGGTTGCTCCCTCCTGCTCCTCTTTCGGAACCTCCACACACATTCTCATTTCTCATTTCAGTTGGTGTGCAAACATAGCGCCTATACAACCCAGGGGCTCTGTTATAATGTAAAGGCATCCTTTAGGGTCATGTATCAAACATTTTTTTATAATTGGTGCCTACAAAGTCCATTTCTGTTGTTCTTCTATTTAAAATCCTTTAGGGTCAGTTGGATTTTGTGCTGTGCTTTACTTACATGCATGAGAGTGAAAACTCCTCTGGTGCAGAGACTGGTGTGACTGGCTCAGTGTTCTCTGTACAGCACTGCGGTATATGTCAGAGCTATATAAATGTGAAATAATACTGTGACTGTGGGAGGGAAAGAGTGAAAGTTCCTCTGGTACAGCGACTGATGTGACTGGCCCAGTGTTATTTGTACAGGTACTGTGGTATATGTCAGAGCTATTGACATGGGAATTTATAGATAGGCAACTTCTATCCTCATATTGATTAGTGGTTCCAAATTAATAATAACTACTGCAATAGGGGACAGACACAAAAGATACACTCTGCATGTTTCCAAATAACTGTTCTGCTTTATTATGACGCAATTGAAGGTTTTTATACACATGATTACGTAGTTATCACATTAATATTACAATTGTACGTTTATGGTAACAAGGGGCGTAACATAGGCAGACTAATTCTAATCAGGACTTGAAAGAATGCAAACATGTACTGAAAACATTATTAATGCCGTGTGCATAGTGAGGGCAGTGTGCAATACATACAAAATAGAATACAATTATATACAGAACTTACAAATTTCCTTTACACGATATAAATGTATATTAATAATAGTGTGTGTGACTGTGGGGGGGCATTAGAGTGTAAGCTCCTCTGGTAAAGACTGATGTGACTGGCTACATGATCTCTGTACAGCACTGTGGTATATGTCAGAGCTATATAAATATATAATAATAATAGTGTGTGACTGTGGGGGGACATTAGAGTGTAAGCTCCTCTGGTGCAGAAACTGATGTGACTGGCTCAGTGTTCTCTGCACAGCACTGTGGTATATGTCAGAGGTATATAAATGTATAATAATAGACTGTGACAGTGTGAAGGACATTAGAGTGTAAGCTTCTCTGGTGCAGAGACTGTCCATGTTCTGTCTGTACACAGCACTGTGGAATATATCATAGCTATAGTTGTAGTAGCCTTAGCACAGAATCACATACCTGCAGTCACCACTTGGAGCAGTAGCACCCCCAGAAGGATGGATAGTGTCAGTCCCACCAATCTCATGTCTGCAGTCTGGATGGAATAAATCCATAAACTGCGGATGGTTCTTATATCTGTATTCTAGAAGGAAGAGATGTCAGGGCCGTGCCAGAGACCTGTCATTATCTGTTATTGCTTACCCAATTTCTCAATAAACTTTTCCCTTTGGTGACATCATACCCATCTTGCAAAAGCCTAATCCCTTATGTGTAAATCACTGGAGGTGTCACAATAAAACCTGTATTCCATTGTACATATACATCGTGTATATATGACACACGAGGAACTGGAGGGACATTCCCCATGTCAGTCCTAATATTCATAGCTAATGTCTGTTTACATCAAAAATAAAGGGTCAAGATTTGCATATTTTGCAGCAAATGTTTAAGCAAGCCCTATGTGGGATTTATTTTATTTTATTTTAACTTTTTACAAGGGAGGAACAGCAAGATTTTATTGTCAACTAAAGCACATTAACCACTTCGGCCCTGGAAAAATTTGCCCCCTTCCTGACCTTTTTTTCCCCACAATTAGAGCTTTCTTTGGGTGGTATTTGATCGCCTCTGCCGTTTTTATTTATTGCGCTATAAACAAAAAAAAGAACGACAATTTTGAAAAAAAAATGTTGTACTTTTTTGCTATAATAAATATCCCAATTTTTTTTTTTTTTTTAAAAAGCGAATTTTTTTCTCAGTTTAGGCCGTTACCGTATATACTCGAGTATAGGCCGACCCGAATATAAGCCGAGGCCCCCAATTTACCCCCAAAAAAACTGGCAAACTTATTGACTCGTGTATAAGCCGAGGGTGAGACATGCCTGTCCATCCCTGTGTGTGTGTCCGTCCATCCCTGTGTGTCCGTCCATCCCTGTGTGTCCGTCCATCCATCCCTGTGTGTGTGTGTGTCCATCCATCCATCCATCCCTGTGTGTGTGTGTCTCCATCCATCCATCCATCCATCCCTGTGTGTGTGTGTCTCCATCCATCCATCCATCCATCCCTGTGTGTGTGTGTCTCCATCCATCCATCCATCCCTGTGTGTGTCTCCATCCATGTGTGTGTGTGTGTGTGTGTGTGTGTGTGTGTGTGTGTGTGTGTGTGTGTGTGTGTGTGTGTGTGTGTGTGTGTGTGTGTGTGTGTCCAGCCTACCTTTGTCCCGAGCCTCCGTCCCGTGCCTTGCCTCCTTGCCTCCGTCCCGTGCCTTGCCTCCTTGCATCCGTCCCGTGTCGTGCCTTGCCTTGCCTTGCCCCCGTCCCGTCCCGTCCCGTGCCGTGCCGTCCCGTGCCCTCTTCGTCGGCGGCCATTGTAAAGTTCAAAAGCTGCGCCGCCGCCTTCGCCTGTGATAGGCGGAACACTGAATTTCCCAGCAGCCTGTGTTCCGCCTATCACAGACGTCGTATCATCCTCGTCCGTAGTACGAGGATGATACGATGTCCGTGATAGGCGGAACACAGGCTGCTGGGAAATTCAGTGTTCCGCCTATCACAGGCGAAGGCGGAGCCGGAGGCGCGGCTTTTGAATAGAATGGCCGCTGTCTGTCTGCTCGACACGCTGATCGAGCGGGCAGACAGCGATGACTCGAGTATAAGCCGAGGGGGGCACTTTCAGCCTCAAAAAAGAGGCTGAAAATCTCGGCTTATACTCGAGTATATACGGTAGATGCATTCTCCTACATATTTTTAGTAAAAAAATAAAAATCGCAATAAGCGTATATTGATTGGTTTGCGCAAAAGTTATAGCGTCTACAAAATAGGGGATAGATTAATAGCATTTTTATTATTATTATTTTTTTTAACTAGTAATGGCGGCGATCTGCAATTTTTATCATGACTGCGACATTATGGCAGACACATCGGACAATTTTGACACATTTTTGGAACCATTGGCGTTAATACAGCGATCAGTGCGATAAAAAATGCATTGATTACTGTAAAAATGTCACTGGCAGTGAAGGGGTTAACACTAGGGTGCGGTGAAGGGGTTAACTGTGTTCCCTGGGAGGTGATTCTAACTGAAGGGGGAGGGGACCGACTGGAGGAAGTGATGGATCGTGGTTCCTAGCTAATAGGAACAAACGATCTGTCACTTCTATACGGACCCCGCAAGCCGACATATAGCTATGTGGTTTTGCGTAGGGGAGCCAACCTGATGCAGTACAACTGCTAAGGTGACAATAAAATGAATGGTTGCTTCATGATACAATGCCTTGAAAAAGTATTCATACCCCTTGGAATTTTCCACATTTTGCCATGTTGTAACCAAAAATGTATATGTATTTTATTGGGATTTTATGTGATAGAACAACACAAAGTTGTGCATAATTGTGAAGTGGAAGGAAAATGATAAATGTTTTACAAATAAATATCTGAAAAGTGTGGTGTGCATTTGTATTCAGCTCCTTTACTCTGATACCCCTAACTAAAATCTAGTGGAACCAATTGCCTTCAGATGTCCCCAAAATAGTAAATAGAGTCCATCTGCGTGTAATTTAATCTCAGTATAAATACAGCTGTTCTGTGAAGCCCTCAGAAGTTTGTTAGAGAACCTTAGTGAACAAACAGCATCATAAAGGCCAAGGAGCACACCAGACAGGTCAGGGATAAAGTTGTGGAGAAGTTTAAAGTGGGGTTAGGTCACAACAAAATATTCCAAGCTTTGAACATTTTACAGAGCACTGTTCAATCCATCATCCGAAAATAGAAAGAATATGGCACAACTGCAAACCTACCAAGACATGGCCGTCCACCTAAACTGACAGGCCGGGCAAGTAGAGCATTCACCAGAGAAGCAGCCAACTCTGGAGGAGCTGCAGAGATCCACAGCTCAGGTGGGAGAATCTGTCCACAGGACAACTATTAGTCGTGAACTCCACAAATCTGACCTTTATGGAAGAGTGGCAAGAAGAAGGCTATTGTTGAAAGAAAGTCATAAGAAATCCCATCTGCAGTTTATGAGAAACCATGTCGGGAGACACAGCAAACGTGGAAGAAGGTGCTCTGGTCAGATGAGACCAAAATTGAACTTTTTGGCCTAAAAGCAAAACATGATGTGTGGCGGAAAACTAACACTGCACATCACCCTGAACACACCATCCCCACCGTGCAACATGGTGGTGGCAGCATCATGTGGTGGGGATGCTTTTCTTCAGCAGGGACAGGAAAGCTGATCAGAGTTAATTGGAAGATGGATGGAGCCAAATACAGGGTAATCTTAGAAAAAAACCTGTTAAGCTGCATACACACGGGCGGACTGTATGGCCAACTTAGTCCGTCGGACAGTCCGTCCTACTTTCGAATGAACGGACTTGACCACACACGGATGCAAAACAGTCCGTCGAAAGTTTGCGCGATGACGTGTACAGCACGTACGACGGGACTAGAAATAGGAAGTCCAATACACAGCAATGCAACCTTTTGCCGTGTAAATCCTTTCTGAGCATGCGCCATACTTAGTCCGTCGAACTAGCCTACTCACGAGCGGATTGTCCGCTGAAACCAAAGTACGACGGACAATATTACGGAAATTCCGAAATACTTAGTCCGCCAGACTGCACGCTGAAAAAGTCCGCTGAAGCCCACACACGAGCGGACTGTCCGCTGAAATGTGTTTCGATGGACTAAGTTGGCCAGACAGTCCGCCCGTGTGTACGCGGCTTTAGAGTTGCAAAAGACTTGAGACGGGCAGAGGTTCACCTTCCAGCAGGACAACGACCCTAAACATAAAGCCAGAGCTGCAATGGAATGCTTTTGATCAAAGCATATTCATGTGTTAGAATGGCCCAGTCAAAGTCCAGACCTAAATCCAATTGAGAATCTGTATCAGGACTTGAAAATTGCTGCTCACAGATGCTCCCCATCCAATATGACAGAGCTTGAGTTATTTTGCAATGAAGAATGGGCAAAAATTTCACTCTCTAGATGTGCAAAACTGATAGAAACATCCCCAAAATGACATGCAGCAGTGACGGACCAAAAAAAGTTCTTTAAGGAAGTGCACTGTGTTCGAGCGCCGGACACAGTGCACTATGGGAACCGCCACGTCAATGCAATCATGAGATTGCAGACGTGGCGCTTCATTTGCGGGCGTTTAGCCCGCCTTGGGACGCTTTCTGAAGCGCTGAGTAGTTTCCGCCCGGCGCTGTAGTATGTATTACTACGGCTGGGCAGTTTGATTGACATCTGACTCAGATGTCACTTCCTGTCTTCTCTCTCCCATTGCACCCGAGAGAGGAAACAGGAAGTAAGAGGAGTAGAGCACACCGCAGGAGAGGAGCGGAGAACACCGGAGAGGAGCACACAGTCATCAAGGTAAGTGCTGATCCTGTGCTCCCATGGAGAAGGGGGGTGGAGGGGGAGGCCATGCATTAAATAGGAGGAATATTTCCATTAACATACATTATTTTCATTAATTTATGTTATATATATATATTACAACCCCCTATTTTGCATTGCCTTCCATTTTCAGTGTTGGTGTAAACATCATATGAAGCACATACAATCCCATTTGACAGAAGGAAGGGAAGTGTTTGTGCAAGAAAGCCTTTTTTTTTTTTTTCTTCTTCTTCATTTTTAAGGTTAAAGTAATAGCTCCATACCAACTGCACAGATCCTGACTTAAAAAAAAAAAAAGATTTTCTCATTAGGACAAAAAGCAACATTTGAGTCCTCCATCCATGTGTGAGGAGGAGACTAGCTGGAAATCAAGCTGTAGGTTGCTAATTAGCATTAAGCGCTCAGGCTGCCATGAAGTAAAAGGCAAATAATTGGAACTGGTGTGCAGAGGGGTCTGATGGCTGCAGGCAGAGGATCTGCTCTTCTTCACCGACAAAGGATAATTATCGTCTGGTGTGGGTCTGCTGCAGCCTTCTCCATACACACAGCGCCCAGAGAGCCCTGCCATGGCATGGGGAGGACAGGGAGGGTGAGATCCCCCTCCATGGAGGTTTGTGATCTCTACAGATCGAGGAGGGCTATGTGCTGTGATACTGTGATGACCAGAGGGGACTGGAACAGGGACTACTACAACCAACATACCCGCCCCATGGTCCAAGAGAAGGGGGGCTGACTACTGAATGGTCAAAGAGGGCAAGGACTGACTACTGAATGGTCTCTAGGGGTAACAATTGATGCTGAAGGGTTGTATAGGTTACAACTGATGCCCAATGGTCACTAGGGGTAACAACTGATGATGAATGGTCGCTAGAGGGAAAAAAATGATGTTGAATGATCACTAGGGTAATATTATGCTGAATGGTATTTAATGGCAACAACCGATGTTGAAGTCGCAACTGATGCTGAATGATGACTAGGGGCAATAACTGATGCTGAATGTTTACTAGGGGCAATAAGTGATGTTGAATGATTACTGGGAGCAGTAACTGATGCTGAATGATTACTGGGAGCAATAAGTGATGCTGAATGATTACTGGGGGCAATAACTGATGCTGAATGATTACTGGGGGCAGTAACTGATGCTGAATTACTGGGAGCAATAAGTGATGCTGAATGATTACTGGGGGTAATAACTGATGCTGAATGATTACTGGGGGCAGTAACTGATGCTGAATTACTGGGAGCAATAAGTGATGCTGAATGATTACTGGGGGCAGTAACTGATGCTGAATTACTGGGAGCAATAAGTGATGCTGAATGATTACTGGGGGCAGTAACTGATGCTGAATAATTGCTGGGGGCAGTAACTGATGCTGAATGATGACTAGGGGCAGTAACTGATGCTGAATGATGACTAGGGGCAGTAACTGATGCTGAATGATGACTAGGGGCAGTAACTGATGCTGAATGATGACTAGGGGCAGTAACTGATGCTGAATGATGACTAGGGGCAGTAACTGATGCTGAATGATGACTAGGGGCAGTAACTGATGCTGAATGATGACTAGGGGCAGTAACTGATGCTGAATGATGACTGGGGGCAGTAACTGATGCTGAATGATGACTGGGGGCAGTAACTGATGCTGAATGATGACTGGGGGCAGTAACTGATGCTGAATGATGACTAGGGGCAGTAACTGATGCTGAATGATGACTAGGGGCAGTAACTGATGCTGAATGATGACTGGGGGCAGTAACTTATGCTGAATGATGACTGGGGGCAGTAACTGATGCTGAATGATGATTGGGGCAGTAACTGATGCTGAATGATGATTGGGGGCAGTAACTGATGCTGAATGATGATTGGGGGCAGTAACTGATGCTGAATGATGATTAGGGCCAGTAACTGATGCTGAATGATGATTAGGGCCAGTAACTGATGCTGAATGATGATTAGGGCCAGTAACTGATGCTGAATGATGACTAGGGCCAGTAACTGATGCTGAATGATGACTAGGGCCAGTAACTGATGCTGAATGATGACTAGGGCCAGTAACTGATGCTGAATGATGACTAGGGCCAGTAACTGATGCTGAATGATGACTAGGGCCAGTAACTGATGCTGAATGATGACTAGGGCCAGTAACTGATGCTGAATGATGACTAGGGCCAGTAACTGATGCTGAATGATGACTAGGGCCAGTAACTGATGCTGAATGATGACTAGGGCCAGTAACTGATGCTGAATGATGACTAGGGCCAGTAACTGATGTTGTGTGGTTACCAGGGCCAGTAACTGATGCTGTGTGGTTACCAGGGACAATAACTGATGCTGTGTGGTTACCAGGGACAATAACTGATGCTGTGTGGTTACCAGGGACAATAACTGATGCTGTGTGGTTACCAGGGACAATAACTGATGCTGTATGGTTACCAGGGACAATAACTGATGCTGTATGGTTACCAGGGGCAATACCTGATGCTGAATGAATACTAAGGGCAATAACTGATGCTGTGTGGTTACCAGGGACAATAACTGATGCTATGTGGTTACCAGGGACAATAACTGATGCTGTGTGGTTACCAGGGACAATAACTGATGCTGTATGGTTACCAGGGACAATAACTGATGCTGTATGGTTACCAGGGACAATAACTGATGCTGTATGGTTACCAGGGACAATAACTGATGCTGTATGGTTACCAGGGACAATAACTGATGCTGTATGGTTACCAGGGGCAATACCTGATGCTGAATGAATACTAGGAACAATAACTGATGCTGAACGATGACTAGGGTCAGTAACGGATGCTGAATGATGAGCAGGGGCAATGCCTGATGCTGTATGGTTACCAGGGGTAGGGACTATGGTTTTATTTATTTATTTTTATGGGTTACAACTGATGTTGCGTGATCCCTAGAAACAGTGGAAACTGAATGTTTGTTTGTTCTTAGGGGTAAAAACTGATCACAATGGTGGTCTTGAGATATTAATTGATGCACAATGGCTTATAGGGGTAACCACTGTCTGATGGGTTTTATATTTAGGGGTAGCAGCCACTTAGTGAATAGTAGGATTATTATTATTATTATTATTCCGGATTTATATAGCGCCACCAGTTTGCCAACTGATTACAGAATGGTCCTTATGGGGTAACAACATTTTTTTATTCATGGATTAGCAGAAATTCCTCTCCCCCCCCCCCCTTCTTTTTTTTTTCCCTTTTAGAACGATTACATGAATAATTATACAGTTTGTGGTGGGTATGTTACTGTTATTAATTTAAATTATTAAATATACCTTATATCGGATGTATGATGGTGGCATTGCAATAATAATAATTTATCGCGATGGTCATGTAATGCTGCCATAATCTTATTATCCTTTATTTATAGATTCCGCTCTTATAGCGAGAAATGTATTTGTCCCCAGCAATTTATTTTCTATAAAATGTTCTGAATGTTCCGTATAATCTGGGCTGAGGCTGATATACATTGAAGACAATGATAATTGCACATTTATGTACAAAATATAATAATCTCCGCTCTTGTCCAACATTGTACATGTATAGCTATTTGCTACAGTATAAGGCAGGGCTCGACAAACCCCGGTCGCCAGGTCGCATTTGCGCCTAGATTTCGTGTCCTGGCGACTGGGGCAACGCTGCTGGGGTATCCTGTCTCCATTTGGACCCCGAACTCCGCCGCGCAATTCCATCGGGCCGCGCCGGCCAGTAATTGAGGCCGCGGCTTTGCGGCCTAAAATCTTTCGGTAGTCTGGCGCCATCTTGTGGTGGATGTAGAAATTACACCCTATTCCAATAATGCTAATTCCTAATGGAGTGAAGCTCCCCTGCCTGTTTTTTGCCCAACGGTGAGTGTGGTGGCTGGTAAATGGCTTCTCATTATATTATATATATATATATATTATTAAATTTATTAATTTATTTATTAAATTTAATTTTATATATATATATATATATATATATATATATATATATATATATATTTTTTGTAAAAAAAAAAATTATTTTAATTAAGGAAAAAAAAATATTATTTGTAATCCTCCCTGCTTGACCCCTTTCACAAGGGCTGTCTGATCAGGTTCACCTGTCAGTTTTTCAGGCGGACCTGATCGAACCCTTAGCAGGGAAATGGCAGTAAATGAGCAGGAATATGTCGGAAATAATAGTCACATTCTTTTGTTAACCACTTCGTGCCCACGCTATAGACGAAAGATGTCTACAGCGCAGACACCAATTGCCGGGAGGGCGTCCCTAGACATCCTCCTGTTTACTTCCCCTCTGCACGCCGCCATGGACGAGCATCGGGGAAGTTCTGTGTTGGCCGTGTCCCTTGGATACAGCCAATCACAGATCATGCTAAATGACCAATCACAGCGGCCATTTAGCACTCTAGCGGTGTGTCCAATGAGAGGTGATCTCATATGTGGGGGGCTGGGGGCTATCTTCCCCTCACTCGTCTCCATGTCAGGCCAGGGACAGGTCCAGATCGCCGTCACGGACCTGGCTCCTAACTTTTTTAGCTGGCTCCTAGATTCCAAGCAAATTTGTCAACCCCTGGTATAAGGTAATGCGTGCAAGTACATCATCACTATACAAAATATAGTATATTTTTTATTAAATACCGCAGTGTTTAAATACACATCTAATATGTGTGTGTGAGATTAGTATATATCGGCTCCTATCACTGTCTGCGTGTGTTTTGAAGACTTATAATGTTATACCTGTGGCCCATGATCATAGTATGATCTCGTACTACTACACAGAATGTGCAGCCTGGTATATGATGTGCAGAGCCCTGTGTATAATGTGCAGAGCCCTGTGTATAATGTGCAGAGCCCTGTGTATATGATGTGCAGCCTGTTATATGATGTGCAGAGCCTGGTGTATAATGTGCAGCCTGGTATGTGATTTGCAGAGCCCGGTGTATAATGTGCAGCCTTTTATGTGATGTGCAGAGCCCGGTGTATATAATGTGCAGCCTGATATATGATGCGCAGAGCCCGGTGTATAATGTGCAGCCTGGTATATGATGCGCAGAGCCCTGTGTATAATTTGCAGCCTGGTATATGATGCGCAGAGCCCGGTGTATAATGTGCAGCCTGGTATATGATGTGCAGAGCTCTGTGTATAATGTGCAGCCTGGTATATGATGTGCAGAGCTCTGTGTATAATGTGCAGCCTGGTATATGATGTGCAGAGCTCTGTGTATAATGTGCAGCCTGGTATATGATGTGCAGAGCTCTGTGTATAATGTGCAGCCTGGTATATGATGTGCAGAGCTCTGTGTATAATGTGCAGCCTGGTATATGATGTGCAGAGCTCTGTGTATAATGTGCAGCCTGGTATATGATGTGCAGAGCTCTGTGTATAATGTGCAGCCTGGTATATGATGTGCAGAGCTCTGTGTATAATGTGCAGCCTGGTATATGATGTGCAGAGCTCTGTGTATAATGTGCAGCCTGGTATATGATGTGCAGAGCTCTGTGTATAATGTGCAGCCTGGTATATGATGTGCAGAGCTCTGTGTATGATGTGCAGAGCTCTGTGTATAATGTGCAACCTGGTATATGATGTGGATTATATAAGGGGTGTGGCTTATGAGAAGTGGGAGGGGCCAACTGTGGAGGGGCGGGGTCTTGCGCCCCCCCATCCTAAAACTTCACCAGCCGCCACTGACTTGCAGCTGTAATTGCAGGCAAGGGTGGTTCTACAAAGCCTCCCCCCCTCCCCCGGCTGAATACAAATGCACACCACACTTTTCACATATTTCTTTGTAAAAAAATATTGAAAACTATTTAGCATTTTCCTTCCACTTCACAATCACGTATGTGTCACTTTGTGTTGGTCTATCACATAATATCCCAACAAAATAAAATTACGCTTTTGGTTGTAACCTGACAACATGTGGAAAATTTCAAAGGGTACGAATACTTTTTTAAGGCACTGTATGTTCATCACATTTGGGTAGGTGGGCAAATAAAGAAAAGGATGATGGAGAACGTACACTAGTCTTATACATGACTACATTATCATGGTCATATTGACACTTCAAACCCAGGAAGACCCTGGTTCCACATAGGCTGGGATATTCCTATTTCTGAAAAGTTCTTAAATGGTTTGAGTTCTTAATTGTTCAACGTTTTTTTTTTTTTTTTTTATTTCAATAGATTTTTATTGGAATTATCATATATTAACAAAACAAAATACAAGGAAATAAAGAAAGGTGGGTTGGGTTGGGTTATTGGACACAGTAAAGCTAGAAAAGACCCGGGTATGGAAGATCATACAGTACCTGCAACATAAACAATGCAATAAGATAATACCATTAACAAGGTTTAAACCTAGTGGTCCACAATTTCCAATCATTATCAAAGGTTTTACATGAAAAGGAGTTAAGTGCCAGCAGTCTTTCAAAGGAGTGATTTCTGTTCACGGTAGCAATCACCTCAGAGAAGTTAAGGGCTAGAGCACTCTTCCAGTTACGGAGAATCAGGTTACGTGTTGCCAGGAGAATATGTGTTACCATGGCCCTAACGCCACGTGGAAACATATCAATACCAATGTGTAAGATGGCTAAATTGGGGTTTGGGGGAGTTAGGATACCTGTAAGGTCGGAGATCGTTTGGAACGTCTTGTTCCATAGGCTTCTTAGGCACCTGCAGTCCCACAGAACGTGTATCAGGTTCCCAATTTGGCCGCAGTTCCGCCAGCATAGAGGTGAGGAGGCCGGGAACATGACAGACAACCTGTAAGGAGTATAATGCCATCTATGCAGGATTTTTAGGGTCATTTCCCAGTGACTCACACAGTGAGAGGATTTTTGGATGGTTTGGAAGGCAGAAAGCCATTGGTCTTCAGTGAAGGTAGTTGCTAAGTCCCTTTCCCATTTACTAAGGGCAGATTGTTTGTGAAACCGTTGTTTGTCCTGGAAGATATTATAAAATAGTGAGATACCTTTGGCATTGGGTTTCGATTTAGAGTAGAAATCCCAGGCTTTGGTGGGCAGTGAAATGGAGGGTATCGGGCGTGATTGCAAAAAGTGATGGACGTGAGTGCAGGAGAACCACATGGAGTGCGATAGGTCAAATTCTGACATAATGTGGTTTACCGATTTAGGCACTGTGCCCTGGAATAGATCCTGGACACAGCATATGTTTTCCGCTTTAAGGCGCGACGTCTGTAGTGAGGGGAGTTTGGCTTGTAAGATTTCTATAGGTAAGTCATATTGTAACTCAGTCGCTTCCGCGCTCTTATATATAAGGATATAACGCCACGCTTGCAGTGACACCTTTATAGTCGGGGACATATGACTAGTAACCCAGGGATCCCATGCGTCGCTGAGTAAGAAGACTGAGGGGTTGTCTACGGGGAGTATAGAAGTTTCTATAGCTACCCACTGTGGGCTTTCCGCAGAGTGGAACCAGTGTTTGAGTTGATCAAGTCTGGTGGCCCACATATAATCTTTGAGATCTACATATCCAGCTCCCCCAAACAATTTATGGGGCAGGAGAACCCGACGAGGACATCTGGCTTTTTTACCCCCCCACGTGAATTTCCACATACTTTTGGACAATGCATTAATGTATTGAGGGGGTATTGGAATTTGTAAGGAGCGAAAAATGTATAGTATCTGTGGCAGTATGGACATTTTATAGGCTGCAATTCTGCCCAACCAAGATAGCTCTTTCTTCCCAATGTCCGTGAGTTGTCGATCTATGTTTGTCAATAACGGTATAACAATTTTCTCAGCTAGGGTGGATAGTGTACTCATCAACGTCAGGCCTAAGTAAGTGATACCTTTGTCAGACCAGGAGTATGGAAGTGTAGTTTGCAGGAGCAGTTTAGCAGTTGGGTGGACTCCCAGGTCAAAGATCAACGATTTGGTGTGGTTGACTTTATAATAGGATATGTCCCCAAAGTCCGATAAGATTTTGTGGGCTTGAGGGAGGGAATGTATAGGGTCTGTCAGTAATAGTATGATGTCGTCAGCAAACAGGTTTATTAAATGTGATTTATTAAATGTGAAGCCCTTGATGAGATCATTCGCCCGTATAGATTCTGCTAGCGGTTCTATGATTAGGTTGAATATGGTAGGGGAAAGAGGGCACCCCTGGCGAGTGCCGTTGGTAATGGCAAAGGATTTGGATAACAGGCCTGCCGTGTACACCTGTGCAGATGGGCAGGAATAAAGTGCCAAGATGGCATTAAGTATTGGTCCCTGGAAACCAAATTTATGTAACGCAGCCTTCATATAGGTCCAATGCACTCTATTGAACGCCTTCTCTGCGTCTACGGAGAGAAGCAGAGAAGGCGTACGCGATGACCTCGCATGTTGAATAACATTAACAATTTGCCTGGTGGCGTCCGAGGTTTGCCGCCCCCTCACAAAGCCCATCTGGTCTTTAGATATAAGGTCTGGGATGATGGTCATCAGCCTATTGGCTAGTAATTTCGCATAAATTTTTGTGTCAGAATTTAGGAGAGAAATCGGCCGAAAGTTGGAGGGAGTGTTAGGATCCTTCCCCGGTTTCGGTAAAGTCACTATATGAGCTCTCAGCATCTCAGGGGGGAAGGAAGATGTCAGTTCAGCTTTGGTGAAAACTTCCAGAAGGTGTGGGGATAGTGATTCTTGGAAGGTTTTATAATATTCATTCCCAAAGCCATCTGGACCTGGGGATTTGCCAGTGGGCATCGAACTAATTGTTTTTTGTATCCCCTGAATTGTGAACGGAGCGTTTAAGCAGGTGATATGATCTGTTGATAGGGAGGGGAGATTAATATTTTGCAAGAAAGTTTGAATGCCTTGTATAGATGGTTGGGGAGTGTCCACGTCATTGTGGAGGTTGTAGAGGGCCCCGTAATATTCTGCGAATTGGTCCGCTATGTCTTGGGGGTTCACAATTTTATGGCGGGTGAGTGGATGCAGTAAGTGAGCGATTTTAGAACGGGTACGTGCCGCTTTGATTCTATGGGCTAGGTATTTCCCCGCATGATTGGTGTTTGCGTAAGAATTAAGTTGTAACTTGCGTAGGTGTCTATCAAATTTTTGAGTAAGGAGGTTCTTTAATGTATTCCGGAGGTCAGTGAGTGTAGCCGCGGTAGCGGGTGAAGGGAAGGCTTTGTTGCGTGTGTCTAGTAAGTGTATTTCCTTCAGAACTCCCTGAAGTAGGGCATTATATTTTTTCTTCTCCCTAGCCCCTAATTGTATGAGAATGCCGCGCATGAAAGCTTTGTGAGTGTTCCAAAGGAGAAATGGGTCAATACCTAGGGTAGAATTGTTGTGGAAAAAATCCCTGAGATGCTGAGAGATAAGTGATGCGAGCTTAGGTTCCTGAAGGAGCCGAGTGTTGCAACGCCAGATAGGTGGTGAGGAGGCGGCACCATGTGAATCAAGAGACAATGAAATTGCAGCATGGTCTGACCATGATATATCATGTATCGTAGTGGATCGGACCCTCTGCAAAAGCCATTTGTCAGTCAGGAACATATCAATACGTGAATAGGTGCAATGTCTTGTTGAAAAAAAAAGTATAGTCCCGTTCCATAGCATGATGACATCTCCAGACATCGAAAAGGTCTTTTGTATGTAAAAGATTAGGTAGAGGTGATGACCTGCGTTGATGAGTAGGCGTTGTATCCAAGTTGTGATCCGCAATGAGATTAAAGTCCCCTCCAATGAGGAGGTTGCCATAAAGCATAGATTCGGCCTTTTTGAGTACACGCCTGAGAAATCTCAGTTGGTGAAGATTGGGGGCGTACAGCGTCACTAATGTGAGGGGCTGGGAATCAAAGTCACCTGTTAGTATTATAAATCTACCTTTAGCATCGATGAATGATTCTTTATGGCTATCATGACCCCTCCTGTTTTTTTGTTAGGAGTACATGCTAAGAAAATGTGCGGGTAGTCCTTGTGTGTGCAAGTAGGTGTTTTCATTAGTTGGAAGTGAGTCTCTTGAATGAGGAGAATGTCCGCCTTCTGGGTGTGAGCTTCCCGCCATAGGGAAAAAACATTTGGCAGGGTGGTTCAGTCCGCGAACGTTAAGGGACAGACACTTAATGGTCATTGAAGTGGTGCGGGTAAAGTTTGTAATGCGACAGATGTAGGGTACTCACTGTGGCTGCATCCTGTCAAAGCAGGAAAGGGTGTTGGTGGTCCATCCACACGGGTATTCATGTTCCAGGCGTATTGTCCACCAAGAAGAAAGAAAAAGAAAAAACAAAAACATGAGGTAAAAACAAGCAACTGTTGTAGAGTAAAAAAGGATCTTACAACTGATCCGCGTGCAGACATGTCTGCTGAACTAAGTAACAGGGCGATCGGAGACTGGTAAATGACTCCGTTTGCCAGAGAGATATAACATGAAAGTCAGTGTATTTAGGAGCTGCTCCCGGCCTGATGTTTGCTTTGGCGCCTACGCGTGACTAACTGCCATTCCCCCCTGAGGGAGGGAGGATGTGGCGGGGGAATTGAAGCGGGGTGTGGGTCATGTAGGATTCCCCATTGTGTCAGGGTTGCTATGCCATCCTCCAAGGTGTTAATGGATTTCGTGACCCCATTGTATGTGATGACAAGTGTGGCAGGGTATTTCTACTTATGTGGAATTTTGTGGTTCCTCAAAGCTTTAGTAATGGTGGCCAGATTGCGCCTTCTCTGCAGGGTATGTCTTGAGAGATCCGGAAGGATGATCAAGTCAGCATACTGAGGAGGTATATTGTCAGGGTTGCGTGCTGCTTGAAAGATTTGTTCCTTAACGTGGTAAAAATGAATCCGCAAGAGAGAGTGTATCTAGGGGTACCCTCTGGTAGAAAGGAGGGTTTAGGGATCCTGTGGATGCGGTCCACTATCAGGTCTTGTGCAGTCAGGTTAGGTAGCAGGGAAGAAAATAGCGTTTGTGCGAATTGTAAAAGTTGCTGTGTAGGGACCGATTCGGGTATGCCCCGCAGTTTAATATTGTTACGTCTGCTTCGGTCTTCAAGGTCTGCGACCTTATCCTTTAACCAAGCTATGTCCTCTCCCTGTGCTGAATGTGCATCCACCATTACATTGTATGTGGCTGAGAAATCTTCCATCCTGCTCTCAACTCTGTCCACCCTGGCTCCCATAGCCTGCACTTCTCTGTGACATTGATTGATGCCTTGTACCATGTCACTGTGAAGAGCTGACCGAAGTGAAATCAACATTTCCTTCAGTACAGTGTCTGAAATTGGCTGGTCAGTTTTGGGAAAGTCCACTATAGGATCAGGGGCCTGTGTGGCTGTGGCAGCGCTTACCTCCATTTCTTGCTGTCTGTCAGGGGAGAGCAGTCTGGGCTTAGACTTGGCTGGGCTCCTTGTCGTGGGACTCGGTGTGCCTGAGGATGGACCGCTGCGAAGGTCTGCATGTCCCTTGGACGTGAGGGGGCCTCCTTCCTTCGTGCTGCTGTGTACGGCCTGTGACACCTGTCATTTGGGTACAGCTCTCCCACATTGGAACCAACAGGTCATGGCACACATGCCATTCTGTTTGTATGGGGATCCTTGACATTGGTGACAGTGGTGGGATTGTGCTTCCTAGCTGTGAACACGTCCAAGCCACCACCGGGATCCAAGGTTCGGATAGCAGGAGAGGACAGGTACAGATACCAGCCGTCATGGAAGAGGAATTCAAAAGGAGGTAGCGAGAGATACAGCACAGGGGACCAGTGTCAATGCAGGTCTTGCTGGGATGGTATGATTCTGTCCACCTGCAACTCTGGAAAAATACGCTAGCTTGGGAGCAGTGCCACGAGGTAAAATGGAGCATTGTAATCTCCACCACCTTTCTCCAGACCCCAACCCCTTTATTTTGGTTTGCAGGAAGTGGGCAGCTCTAGTTCAATGTTGTGGCCTAATACTTTTCCAGAAGGTGCTCAAGCAACTTCCCCTCTGTACATCAAATACAGAGAGTTGTTTGCTCCTGCACCTCCACCACTCAGGAGACGCCTTGTCTTTTTCAGTGAATACAAGGTGTTTTCCAATTGGAGAGGTGTTGCTGATGAAATCACAATTTCATCTTTGAGAATGCTGAATTCCCAAAGATTAATAGCCTTACCATACACAAGACTGCACCCTGCACAACTCTCCCTCTGGCTTAAGCCGGCGCTATCTTTATTCATCCTGTTGCCAAAATTCTACATGCCTTCATACTTCCTCCACTGATGTCACCAATAAATCTTGCACATGCCAAGCCTCACTTTCAATCAGACAGGGTGTGGCCCAATTGCAGGAGGGAGCACCTGACGCTCTGCAAATCCTGGCACAGTGAGGATGCTAGCTAAACAGCAGTAACGGCATGGTCATCTCTGCGTAATCAGCCAAAAATAAGCTTCAGAAATCTGAAATCATATTGTTTTTAGATGACCTGGAAACAATTTGATAAAATGTATGTATCACCCTGATGTTTAGGCAGGGTTGCTAACAAATTTAGTTTGCCAGGTAGTAGTTATCCTGGTCAATTGTTAGTAGATCTACTGATTCCTCTCTAATTCTAGAATTGCTGCACCTTTTCTCTTCTGTCACTAGGTGACACTGTGGCTGGTGACATTAGAATGACAAGGGCTCTGCAAGGTCAGATTATAAGTGGATGGGCGTCTCACCCAATTGGCAGGGGTTTCTTTAGTCCCTTTGCCTGCTGGGAGAGCCTATTTATTGCGGTGAAGTAAAGGTGATCGGGGTTCTGTGCTGTCTGGGTGGACGTGTGTTATGTCGCCCCGGGCTGCTAGGCTGTAAGACTAAGGCCTATCCCAGGGACACCTGGCTGCTAGGCTGCCTGAGGGCTATCCATGAGCAGGAGAAGCAGTGCAGAGTTGGGACTGCAGGATTGAAGTCCAACCAAGTTGCGAAGGTTCAGCCAGGCGGGAAACCAGTTGTGGTCAGAGGTAAAAGGGAAGCAGTCACCGCTAAGGGACCATCCACCTTGTTACCGGAGACTACTGTGAGTAAGCTTGAGTAAGTACCAGAGCAGTCTTCTCACCAGCCGTGGACAGGATGAAGTTGGAAAGCTTCAGCAAGTGTCAAGCTATGGACCCAGCAGGTTAGCGGGAGTGACACTTGAGGAGTATACAGCAAGATAGTTGTGTAAGAGCTCAGGAGATTCAGTGAGGATTGGATCTGGAAATCTAGTGAGAGACTGTGAGCTCAGTGATTGAAGATCTACAGTGGGATACTGTAAGATAAGAGAATAAACATTCTGGGTTACCAAGAGTTGTGCAAATACCTTTAGTGACTGTTACAAGTTCAGTTGCCATATGAGACAGCGGTCCTACCTATACAGATGTAAGTGCTGCCACTTGTATCCGATGGTTGGATGGAGAAAATGGCACAGTTTGGAGACTGTAAAAAGTGTGTTTCGGGGATATCGGGCCTGGTCTGCACGGACACATACACTGCAGCCTTCCCCTGTATATGGCTGGAGGCTCTGAAGCTTTGGGACTGATCTGCAGGAAGTATTCTGGTTTGGCCATGCATCTGCGGCCTTGGATTGTCTGTAAACGTTGCGGGGTAGGGATGAGCCGAACACCCCCCCCGGTTCGGTTCGCATCAGAACTTTTGAACGGACCGCAAATTCGTACGAACTTTAGAACCCCATTGAAGTCTATGGGACTCGAACGTTTGAAATAAAAAGTGCTAATTTTAATGGCTAATATGCAAGATACTGTCCTAAAAAGGGTTTGGGGACCTGGCTCCTGCCCCAGGGGACATGGATCAACGCCTAAAATGTTTTTAAAAATGGTCGTTTTGGTGGGAGCACTGATTTTAATGACGATTAAAGTGAAAAGAAAAGTGAAATATTTCTTTAAATATCGTGCCTGGGGGGTGTCTATAGTATGCTTGTGAAGTGCCATGTGTTTCCCGTGTTTAGAACAGTCCCTGCACAAAATGACATTTAACGGAAATAACGTAATTTAAAACTGCTTGTGTTTTTAATGTAATATCTGGTTCCGGCAATATGGATGAAAATCATTGAGAAAAATAGCATGGGTAGCCCCCCCTGTCCATTAACCTTTGGGTCTTGTACGGATATTAAGGGGAACCCCGTACCCATATTAAAAAAAGGAAAGACGTGGGGCCCCCAGGCCCTATATACTCAGAACAGCAGTATACAGGCGGTGCAAACAAGACAGGGACTGTGCAGGTTTGTTGTGTTAAGTAGAACACAACAAACCTGCCAAAGAAATCCAGTCAAATCCAGTCAAAGAAATCTATTTTTAAGCTTTTTGGAAAACATAGGGAAGGATTATCACCCCTGTATAATTTGTTTTGCCGTCCGTCTTTTTTCATCTCACTTCCTGTTGTCTCCTTCCAATTGCAAGTAGGAGACGTTTGTAAGTTGGATGTTTGAAAGTAGGGGCCTGCCCTATATGCTCTGCAGAAATGGCCGAACAAGGTGTTGGTGTTGCCACAACATTGTAAGCCCTCAAAGTGACTCTTGGTGGGCGCTGGAGCGCCCTGCTGTGAACGATTATATCAAGAATTGTAATTACATGCCATTGTTGAACAGTGGTAGAAAAATTGACCTTTGGTGGTTGTGGTGCTGGTGCCACAACACTATAAGTCCTCAATGTAACTCTCGGTGGGCACAGGAACGGGCCCTGCTGTGAAATATTATATCAAGAATTGTAATTACATGCCCCTGTTAAATAGGGGCTGAAAAATTGGGCCTTAGGCACTGGTGCTGGTGCCACGACACTGCAACCTCTCCCACATACTCTAGTTGTGGAGCAGGAATGAGCCCTGCTGCAAAGCATTGCATAAAAAATTGTAATTAAACGCCTCTGGCAGTCTTGAAGGGATGTGATATTTAAAAAAAAAAATTATTCGGATACATCAGCTTCAGGTACTTGGTAGCTGTGGGTGATCCAAGACTGATTCATCTTTATGAAGGTCAGTCGATCAACCGAGTCGGTGGACAGGCGCACCCTGTGATCGTAACAAAGCCACCAGCAGCACTGAAGGTGCGTTCCGAAAGAACGCTGGATGCAGGACAGGCCAGTAGCTCAATTGCATACTGTGCAAGCTCGGGCCAGTGATCCATCCTCAAGACCCAGTAAGCCAGAGGATTTTCGGTGGGAAAGGTGTCCAAGTCTGACCTTGCCCCTAGGTATTCCTGCACCATGTAAATCAGATGCTGGCGATGGTTGCTGGAACCGATCATACCTTGGGGCTGCGGACTAAAAAATTGTCTGAACGCATCGGTCAGACGGCCACCTTCTCCACCACTCCTTCTGACTGATGCCTCAGCAACACGTTGTCCAGGACCAGGAGTTTGTAACCTCCCAGTCTCTGGGAACGCGTTACACAGACCTTTCTGCAAGGCCTCCCGGAGATGTCTCATCCTCTGCTCCTTCGGCGATGTCAAGATAAGGTCGGCAACCTTACCCTTTTACCGTGGATCAAGGAGAGTGGCCAGCCAGTAATGGTCCCTCTCCTTGATCCAAAGAATACGAGGATCCTTCCGCAGGCATTGCAGGATCAGGGAGGTCATGCAGCACAGGTTAGCTGAGGCATTCGGTCCGGAGTCCTCTGGGTCACTAAGGACAACATGATCCGCAGCTACCTCCTCCCAGCCACATACAAGTCCATGGGTTTCTTGGGACTGTAAATCATCCCTACAAGACTGCTGCTGCTGAGTGCCAGCCTCCACCTCCATGCTGACACAATCCTCCTCCTCCTCCTCCTCCTCCTCTTCCTGTGTGATGGGTGGGACAGCAGGAACACTGTCTGGATAAAGGGGGCCTCCTCTTCCTGCCTCTGTTCTGCCTCAAGTGCCCTGTCCATTATTCCACGCAGCGTATGCTCCAAGAGGTGGACAAGAGGTACAGTGTCACTGATGCATGCACTGTCACTGCTCACCATCCTTGTGGCCTCCTCAAACGGTGACAGAACTGGCATGGTGAGAAAAAGCCAAGCTCCCCTGACCCTGTCCTGGTGCTGTAGTCGCACAGGTACTCGTTGATGGCCCTCTGCTGCGTGTGCAGCCGCTGCAGCATGGCCAACGTTGAGTTCCACCTGGTGGACATGTCACATATAAGGTGGTACTTGGGCAGGTTCAACTCCTTTTGGAGCTCAGCCAGCCGAGCACTGGCATTAAATGATTGGCGGAAATGCACACAGACTTTCCTGGCCTGCTTCAGGACATCCTGTAAGCCCGGGTACCTGCCCAAGAACCGCTGCACCACCAGGTTAAGGACGTGAGCCACACAGGGCACATGGGTCAGTTGTCCCTGTTGGAGGGCGGAGAGGAGGTTGGTGGCAATTTTGCAAACCACCAATCCTGGCTTAAGCTGGCATGGCGTCAACCACCTCTCGGCCTGCCCCTGCAGAGCTGACAAAATACATGCCCCAGTGTGGCTCCTGTCCCCCAAACAAACCAACGCAAGCACGGCATGGCATTGTTTTGCCTGCGTACTTGCGTAGCCCCTTGAATGCCTATGGAGCACCGCTGGTTCCGAGGACAGAGCACTGGAAGAGGCCATGGAGGAAGAAGAAGAGGAGGGGGTGGAGGAGAGAGGTGTGTCACAACCAGTAGTAGCATTTTGGAGGCGTGGTGGCGGAACAACCTCCAACACTACTGCACCTTGTCCTGCATCCTTCGCAGCTGCCAGAAGAGTGATCCAATGGGACGTGAAAGACAGGTAACGTCCCTGTCCATGCCTGCTGGACCATGAGTCAGCGGTAATATGCACCTTACCACTGACCACCCTGTCCAGTGAGGCAAGGACATTGCCTTGCAGATGCCGGTAGAGAGTCGGAATCGCCTTCCGTGACAAAAAGTGGCGTTTGGGGACCTGCCACTGAGGAACCGCACATTGCACAAACTCACGGAAGGGGGCCGAGTCTACCAACTGAAAAGGCAGCAGTTGAAGTGCTAGCAATTTAGCCAAGCTAGCATTCAACCGCTGGGCATGTGGATGGCTGGGAGTGAACTTCTTTCTACGGTCCAGCAGCTGGGGCAGGGAAATTTGCCTGCTACAATCGGACGTGGGTGTACTGCTAGCAGAGTGCCCGGAAGCACTTGGCTGTGACACACCTAATTCTACACCTTCATTCCTCTCAGCGCAGATTTAAGAGAGGACTGAAGGTCTAGTGGAGTTGGAGATCCCAGCTGATGAGGAGCAAGGCTGATGTTTTGGCCACGCGAGATACGCTTGAGACATATGTTGCAAATAGCAGCAGTGCGATCTGATGTACTGGTCTCAAAAAAGGCCCACACCAAAGAACTTTTAGAATAACACGCAGAGGCAGCGCCCTGCACAGGCGGAGCTCTGTGGTGTGATTCAGTCGGTGTGCTGCCCCTAAGCTGGGCCCCGGAGGGCATCCTGCCTCGTTGGAGATGTGCCTCCTCCTCTCTCCTACCAGGCACCCACGTGGAGTCAGTGCCCTCATCATCCCCTACCTCTTCATCACTGAAGCAAACCTGGCAGTATGCTGCAGCTTGTGGAACATGACTGCTAGATTGCTGTCCTTCTTGAGCATCCCCTCTCTCTGCGCTCACGCTACTGCCTTCCTCTAGCTGAGTATCATCATCAGAGCCTACAAAACACTGGGCATCCTCCTGGAGCATGTACCCAACACTGTGCTCAAAGAGTTCAGGAGACTCCTCAGGAGGACGTGGTGGGTCTAGGGAAGGAGTCACTGATGATGACATTGAGACGAGGGAAGAGGATGCGTTGGCAGCTGCTTTGCTAGTACCCTGAGCCTGGGTGAGAGAGGATGAGAAGGTTGAAAAGGGCTTGGTCATCCACTCTACCAAGTCTTCGGCATGATGCGGCTCAACACATGCAGCTGCCGAAAATAAGGACAAGCGTGTCCCATGGCCACGTGCTGATGACGATGCACCACGTCCACGACCAGCACTGTTGTCTCTAGACACAGAGCCTGCTTGCCCTCTTTTATTGGCTCGTGTCTGTCTGCCTCTCCTTGTTGGCCTTCCAGACATGGTAATGGCCTGCAGGCAGATGGGAAAACCAGCAATTTGGTAGTGTATATTGTGCTGGAGGCACAAAACACCCACTAACTCCTGCAGATGCCTTTATTATAGAACACCAGCAATAAAGGGTAGATATAGGTGTATACTGTGCTGTGCTGGAGGCGCACAACACCAACTAACTCCTGCAGATGGCTCAATTAGAGAAGAGCAATATAGGTAGCTACAGGTGTATCCTGCGCTGCAGGCACGCTACACCAACTAACTCCTGCAGATGGCAGATTAATTAGAGAACAGCAATAAAGGGTAGATACAGGTGTATTCTGCGGTGAAGGCACACAGACAACACCCAGTCACCCACTAACTCCTGCAGATGGCTCAATTAGAGAACACTCAGAACAGCAATAAAGGGTAGATACAGATGTATTCTGCAGTGAAGGCACACAGACAACATCCACTAACTCCTGCAGACGCCGGAACACTACACAAGGCCGCCGCGCTGGCAGCCTTATATAGTGTGGGGCGTGTAATCCTGCCTGTGGCCAATCATGGCTCTCGTCGCTAGTGATGACCGAACGGTTCGCCCGGCGGTCGTTTCGCGCCGAATTTCGGCTGTTCGCGGTCCGCCCGTTCGGCGGACTATTGGCGCCGTTCGCCCGGCGGACTTCCGCGTTTACTGTGTAAAAGAACTTTGACCTATGATGACACATCCATCATGGGGTACAGGAAAGCCAATTGAGACATTACAGCACATGGACACTTGGACATTCCCCCTAACCTATAAATACACCCAATCCGGCGGCCATTTTACATTCTAGCTTCTGTCACTATAGGGAGAGGTTGCTGTGTGGAGCAGGGAGAGATTACAGTGACCCAAATCGCTAGCTATTTGGTACACAAAAGTTCTTTTCAGGTCTGGTGTAGGTGTTAGGTGTAGTTCAGGATAGGCAGTGCTGTGCTAGTGATTGTTGCAGCAGCCTGAGTGTCTTTTGTCAGTTTAGAGAAAGGGACAGGACGGTGTGTCTGCTGTAGGGACAGTCAGTTTAGTCATCATCATTAGCTGTTACTATCAGGTCCACAAAAATGCTATTCCAGTTATTGTTCCACTAGCCTCTGTTTTGTCAGTTTATATAGGGACAGGCAGGAAGCAGTGTGTGAGGCAGTGAGGGTCAGTTTAATCAGTAGCTGTTACTATTAGTTCCACAAAGGTTCTTTTCAGGACTGGTATCAGGGGTATGGTAATAGGCTTGTACACGTATAATATTCTTTCTTCCAAATATAGAAAGAATATTATACTTGACTGCTGCCCTTCTGCTGCAGTCTGCTAATCATTCACAACCCACTTGTTCCACAAAGCTCCTTATAAGGACTGGTAACTTGGTCTGTCTAGGGTGCTACAGTACATAGGGTTGAGTGAGGTACAGTCTGCTATTCTATAAGGACTGGTATCGGTCCACAATACATAGGGTTGAGGTGTACTACTGCTGACCGCTGCCCTATACTGCAGCAGTCCTTCATCGGTATAGGGACTGACGTACAGTCTGCTAATCACTCACACACAACCTACTTGGTCCACAAAGGAACGTATAAGGACTGGTAAGGTATAGGGTACTACAGTACATAGGGTTGAGTGAGGTATAGTCTGCCATTCTATAAGGACTGGTATCGGTCCACAATACATAGGGTTGAGGTGCACTACTGCTGACCGCTGCCCTATACTGCAGCAGTCCTTCATCGGTATAGGGACTGACGTACAGTCTGCTAATCACTCACACACAACCTACTTGGTCCACAAAGGAACTTATAAGGACTGGTAAGGTATAGGGTACTACAGTACATAGGGTTGAGTGAGGTATAGTCTGCCATTCTATAAGGACTGGTATCGGTCCACAATACATAGGGTTGAGGTGCACTACTGCTGACCACTGCCCTATACTGCAGCAGTCCTTCATCGGTATAGGGACTGACGTACAGTCTGCTAATCACTCACACACAACCTACTTGGTCCACAAAAGTCCTTATAAGGACTAGTAACTTGGTCTATCTAGGGTGCTACAGTACATAGGGTTGAGTGAGGTACAGTCTGCTATTCTATAAGGACTGGTATCGGTCCACAATACATAGGGTTGAGGTGCACTACTGCTGACCACTGCCCTATACTGCAGCAGTCCTTCATCGGTATAGGGACTGAGAGTTTTGTCACAGGGTCATTTAAAAAAATGACAGGCAGAGGAAGAGGCAGGCCCTTCCGCAGGTGTGGTAGGGGTAGGGCAGCAGCAACAGGCTTGAGCAAAAGTGGGAAGTTGCAGAAGGTGCGTTCAATTACTTTAAAGGACGCACCAGACTTGGTTGAGTGGCTCGCTCAGCCTTACTCTTCTGCACCCTCCTCATCCTCTCGATCTGCACCCTCTTCTTCACTCTCTGCTATGTGCACCCCCAAAGACACTACCACCACCAACACCACCACCACCACATACCTTCCTCTTGAGTCACAGGAATTATTTTCCGATCCATATCAAGAGGACATTTCTGATGCGCAGCCACTCTTGGTATTGGATCAGGAAGAGGAGGTAGCAACAACCGCTACTCAGCAGTCTGACGACAGTACCCAGATCAGCCCAAGGAGGAGGTTGGTCCCCGGTGTTGCTGCCTACTCCGAGATCTCTACTTATAGCGGTGGGGAAGGTGACGTTGATGATGACGTGTCTAGTGATGTCACGTGGGTGCCCACAAAAGAGGAAGAGGAGGGGAGTTCAGAGGGAGATATGGACCAGCAGATAGGGAGGAGAAGCAGGAATAACTTGCATTGCACAGGAGGGACAAAGCAGACTGCAAATGTATCAGGAGCGAGTCATCGACCATGTACGGTCACATGTGGCGCTCCCAGGACACCGGCACATGGCTCCGCAGTGTGGGCTTTTTTTAACGTGTCCGCTGCTGACAATAGTGTTGCCATCTGCAATCTTTGCAGTCAACGCATTAGTCGCGGTAAGCCCAACACTCACCTAGGGACGACCGCCTTAAGAAGGCACATAAGCAGCCATCACTGAGCCGAGTGGGAGCAACGGAACACACAAAGCCACACTGCAGGCTCTCACCGTCCAGCCTCGTCTTCTACTTCTCCTTCTCCTCACAATTGTCCTCCACTCCACCTTCCATCACGCCAAGCTCACGTTTTTCTGCAAAAAGGCAGGCTTCCGTGGGCCTAATGTTCGAGCGTAAAAAAATGATCACGCCGGATAACCCTCTTGCCCAACGGTTGACTGCTGGCTTGTCAGAACTCATAGCCCACCAACTACTGCCATATAAACTGGTGGACTCGGAGGCCTTTCGCAAATTTGTGGCCATTGGAACACCACAATGGAAGGTCCCAGGAAGGAAGTATTTCTCAGAGAAGGGCATCCCAGAGCTATATGGCCATGTTCATCGGCAAGTGAATGTATCTCTGGCACACAGTGTCGGTGCCAAGATACATCTGACCACGGACACGTGGTCTAGCAAACAGGGCAGGGAAGGTATATCACTTTTACTGCCCACTGGGTGAACCTTCTGACGGCTGTCAAGCATGTAACCCGTGGCACCCGTGTAGATTTGGTTTTACCGCCACGGATTGCATGCAGGCCTGACTCTTCTTCTCCTCCTCCTCCTCCCTCTCCTCCTCAGCTGACTCCTCCTTTTCCGCTGCTAGCGTCTCTTCTGCTGCGCTGCCCAAGCTCCCCAGAACCTATTCGACATGCCAGGTGAGACGTTGCCATGCCGTGCTGCGTCTGTTGTGCCTGGAAGCCAAGAGCCACACTGGCCCGGCACTCCTTTCAGCTTTGCGTTCACAGGCAGATCAGTGGCTAACACCCCTCAATTTGACAGTTGTTAAAGTGGTGTGTGACAACAGTGTCAATCTGCTTAGCGCATTGAAACTGGGCAAAATCACGCACGTGCCATGCATGGCACACGTCTTAAACTTGGTCGTGCAGCGATTCCTTGCCAAATACCCTGGGGTCCAGGACATCTTGCGGCAGGCAAAGAAAATCTCGGCTCATTTCAGAAGATCTTACACGGCCATGGCTCGCCTTGCTGACATTCAACGGTGACACAATCTGCCGGTCAGACGTCTTATTTGCGATTGCCCGACGCGATGGAACTCAACCTTCTATATGCTTGATAGGCTGCTCCAGCAGAAATGTGCAGTTAACGTCTACCTGTATGAACTCTGCGGCAGAACCGGTTCTGGGGAGCTGGGTTTTTTTTCACCGCGCCAGTGGCTGCTCATGCGCGATGCATGCAGACTTCTGCACCCATTTGAGGAGATCACCAAACTGGTCAGTCGCAGCCATGGCACCATCAGTGACATGGTACCTTATGCCTTATTTATGGAACGTGCATTGCGTCGTGTCATTGATCAAGCTGTGGAGGAGCAGGAGCGGTAAGATGAGGAAGTCGCAATGCTGGATGAATTCCCAGGGGGGGCTACTCTATCTGAGACAAGTGAACAACAGGAGTCTGAAGAGGAGTCAGAGGAGGGTGGTGCCGGGGCGGATGAGGAGGAGCAAGAAGAGCATGCTTTAAACCTTTCTGGGATCCCTGTTGTGCGTGGATGGGGAGAGGAGAATGAAGAGGACGACATTATCCTGGATGATTAGCAGGAGCCAGGCCACCACACCGCTTCCAGTTTAGTGCAAATGGGGGCCTTCATGCTCCAGTGTTTTAATAGGGACCCCCGTATAAAAAGCATAAGGGTCAAGGACCAGTACTGGGTGGCAATGTACTTAGACCCCCGATACAAACACAAAATGGCGGAGATGTTACTGCCGTCACAGAGGGCTGTCAGAATGCAGCACTTCCAGGCCTTGCTTCGAGAAATGCTGCATTCTGCTTTTGCGTGCGCTGGCAGAGGAGCAATTCCCACTCCCAGAGAAGAAGTTGCGGGTACCAATCCAACAGCACCTGCTAGAAGAGGCCGGTTTGAAGATGTGTTGGTGACTTCGGATATGAGGTCATTCTTTCAGCTGACCCATTGACAGGTGTCATCTGGATCCAGCATCAGGTGTCCGACTACATCGGGTTAACGGCCGATGTGGACGCTCTGAGGAGTGATGAACCCCTGGACTACTGGGTGGGCAGGCTTGACCTCTGGCCAGAGCTTGCCCAATTTGCAATCGAACTGTTGGCTTGCCCCTCATCCAGTATCCTGTCCGAAAGGACGTTCAGCGCAGCAGGGGGGATCGTGACCGATAAGCGTACTCGCCTAGCTCACGACAGTGTTAACTACCTCACATTTCTAAAAATGAATGAGGCATGGATCTCGGAGGAATTCAACACATGTGACCAGTAGACCATGTATATGTCAATAAACAATTTTTTTAATCGAGCACAGAGACCTTCTTTCTAAATTTGGCTCACTTCTTTGTCCAAAAAAAGCACACCGTACTATATGCCCGTACCCTCCTCTTTGAAGAGGTTGAGCTGTTTCATATTTCTACTGGGGCTGCTTATTATGAGGGGCTTAAAGCATATGAGCATAGCACAGAGATGGTGGGAGCCCCTCATAATAAGCAGCCCCAGGAGTAAGTCAGCACAGCACAGGGATGGTGGGAGCCCCTCATAATGAGCATAGCACAGGGATGGTGGGAGCCCCTCATAATGAGCATAGCACAGGGATGGTGGGAGCCCCTCATAATAAGCAGCCCCAGGAGGATGTCAGCATAGCACAGGGATGGTGGGAGCCCCTCATAATAAGCAGCCCCAGGAGGATGTCAGCATAGCACAGGGATGGTGGGAGCCCCTCATAATAAGCAGCCCCAGGAGGATGTCAGCATAGCACAGGGATGGTGGGAGCCCCTCATAATAAGCAGCCCCAGGAGTAAGTCAGCACAGCACAGGGATGGTGGGAGCCCCTCATAATGAGCATAGCACAGGGATGGTGGGAGCACCTCAAAATATGCACAACAGAGGTACAGCCCCAGGAGGAAGTCAGCACAGCACAGGGATGGTGGGAGCCCCTCATAATAAGCAGCCCCAGTAGAAATATGACACCGCTCAACCTCTTCAAAGAGGAGGGTACGGGCATATAGTACGGTGTGCTTTTTTTGGACAAGGAAGTGAGCCAAATGAAAAAAGAAGGTCTCTGTGCTCGATTAAAAAAATTGTTTATAGACCTATACATGGTCTACTGGTCACATGTGTTGAATTCCTCCGAGATCCATGCCTCATTCATTTTTAGAAATATGAGGTAGTTAACACTGTCGTGAGCTAGGCGAGTACGCTTATCGGTCACGATCCCCCCTGCTGCGCTGAACGTCCTTTCGGACAGGACACTGGATGAGGGGCAAGCCAACAGTTCAATTGCAAATTGGGCAAGCTCTGGCCAGAGGTCAAGCCCGCCCACCCAGTAGTCCAGGGGTTCATCACTCCTCAGAGCGTCCACATTGGCCGTTAACCCGACGCAGTTGGACACCTGACGGTCTAGGCGTTCCCTGATGCTGGATCCGGATGACACCTGTCGATGGGTCGGCTGAAAGAATGACCTCATATCTGAAGTCACCAACACATCTTCAAACCGGCCTCTTCTTGCAGGCGCTGTTGGATTGGTACCCGCAACTCCTTCTTCTCTGGGAGTGGGAATTGCTCCTCTGCCAGCGCACGCAAAAGCAGAATGCAGCATTTCTCGAAGCAAGGCCTGGAAGTGCTGCATTCTGAGAGCCCTCTGTGACGGCGGTAACATTTCCGCCATTTTGTGTTTGTACCGGGGGTCTAAGTACGTTGCCACCCAGTACTGGTCCTTGACCCTTATGCTTTTTATACGGGGGTCCCTATTAAAACACTGGAGCATGAAGGCCCCCATTTGCACTAAAGTGGAAGCGGTATCATCCAGGATTAGGGATGAGCCGAACACCCCCCGTGAAGTCTATGGGACTTGAACGTTCGAAATGAAAAGTGCTAATTTTAACGGCTAATATGCAAGATACTGTCCTAAAAAGGGTTTGGGGACCTGGCTCCTGCCCCAGGGGACATGGGTCAATGCCTAAAATGTTTTTAAAAATGGCCGTTTTGGCGGGAGCACTGATTTTAATGACGATTAAAGTGAAAAAAAAAAGTGAAATATTCCTTAAAATATGGTGCCTGGGGGGTGTCTGTAGTATGCCTGTGAAGTGCCACGTGTTTCCCGTGTTTAGAACAGTCCCTGCACCAAATGACATTAAACGGAAATAACACCATTTAAAACTGCTTGCGGTTTTAATGTTATATCTGGTTCCTGCAATATGGTTGAAAATCATTGAGAAAAATGGCATGGGTAGCCCTCCCTGCCCATTACCAGCCCCTTTAGGTCTTGTACGCATATTAAGGGGAACCCCGTACCCATATTAAAAAAAGGAAATGCGTGTGGCCCCCAGGCCCTATATACTCAGAACAGCAGTATACAGGCGGTGCAAACAAGACAGGGACTGTGTAGGTTTGTTGTGTTAAGTTGAATCTGTTTGTAATTTTCAACTGGTACATTTTTAAAGTGTAGCTCCAGTCAAAAAAACTACTTTTTGGAAAACATAGGGAAGGGTTATCAGCCCTGTATAATTTGTTTGGTCGTCCATCTCACTTGCTGTTGTCTCCTTCCATTTGCAAGTAGGAGATGTTTGTAAATTGGATGTTTGAAAGTAGGGGCCTGCCCTATATGCTCTGCAGAAATGGCGGAACAAGGTGTTGGTTTTGCCACAACATTGTAAGCCCTCAAAGTGACTCTTGGTGGGCGCTGGAGCGCCCTGCTGTGAATGATTATATCAAGAATTGTAATTACATGCCATTGTTGAACAGTGGTAGAAAAATTGACCTTTGGTGGTTGTGGTGCTGGTGCCACAACACTATAAGTCCTCACCGTTACTCTGGGTGGGCACAGGAAGGGGCCCTCCTGTGAAATATTATATCAAGAATTGTAATTACATGTCCCTGTTAAACAGGGGCAGAAAAATCGGGCCTTAGGCACTGGTGCTGGTGCCACCACACTGCAACCTCTCCCATATACTCTTTGATTGCAGGAATTAGCCCTGCTGCAAAGCATTGCATCAAAAATTGTACTTAAACGCCCCTGTTAAACAGGGGCAGAAAAATTGGGCTGATGGCATCAACCAGAACCAGAAATGTTCTTCCAACATATCAGCGGAGGAGGAAGAGGATAGACAATCAACATAACAGGACAGTCACTCAGCATCAGCATAGGCAGTCTTGAAGGGATGTGATATTTCAAAAAAAATTATTCTGTTACATCAGCTTCAGGTGCTTGGTAGCTGTGGGTGATCCAAGACTGATTCATCTTGATGAAGGTCAGTCGATCAACTGATTTGGTGGACAGGCGCACCCTGTGATCGGTAACAAAGCCACCAGCAGCACTGAAGGTGCATTTCGAAAGAACGCTGGATGCAGGACAGGCCAGTAGCTCAATTGCATACTGTGCAAGCTCTGGCCAGTGATCCATCCTCAAGACCCAGTAAGCCAGAGGATTTTCGGTGGGAAAGGTATCCAAGTCTGACCTTGCCCCTAGGTATTCCTGCACCATGTAAATCAGACGCTGGCGATGGGTGCTGGAACCGATCATACCTTGGGGCTGCGGACTAAAAAATTGTCTGAAAGCATCAGTCAGACGGCCACCTTCTCCACCGCTCCTTCTGACCGATGCCTCAGCAACACGTTGTCCAGGACCAGGAGTTTGTGACCTCCCAGTCTCTGGGAACGCGTTGCACAGACCTTTCTGCAAGGCCTCCCGGAGATGTCTCATCCTCTGCTCCCTCTGCGATGGCAAGATAAGGTCGGCAACCTTACCCTTGTACCGTGGATCAAGGAGAGTGGCCAGCTAGTAATGGTCCCTCTCCTTGATCCGAAGAATACGAGGATCCTTCCGCAGGCTTTGCAGGAACAGGGAGGCCATGCAGCGTAGGTTAGCTGAGGCATTCGGTCCGGAGTCCTCTGGGTCACTAAGGACAACATGATCCGCAGCTACCTCCTCCCAGCCACGTACAAGTCCACGTGTTTCTTGGGACTGTAAATCATCCCTACAAGACTGCTGCTGCTGATGCTGATGCTGAGTGCCAGCCTCCACCTCCATGCTGACACAATCATCCTCCTCCTCCTCTTCCTCCTCCTCATCCTCTTCCTGTGTGATGGGTGGCACAGCAGGAACACTGTCTGGATAAAGGGGGCCTTGAGAGGCAAGGAAGTCCTCCTCTTCCTGCCTCTGTTCTGCCTCAAGTGCCCTGTCCATTATTCCACGCAGCGTATGCTCCAAGAGGTGGACAAGAGGTACAGTGTCACTGATGCATGCACTGTCACTGCTCACCATCCTTGTGGCCTCCTCAAACGGTTACAGGACAGTGCATGCATCCCTGATCATGCCCCACTGGCGTGGTGAGAAAAAACCAAGCTCCCCTGACCCTGTCCTGGTGCCGTAGTCGCACAGGTACTCATTGATGGCCCTCTGCTGCGTGTGCAGCCGCTGCAGCATGGCCAATGTTGAGTTCCATCTGGTGGGCATGTCACATATAAGGCGGTTCTTGGGCAGGTTCAACTCCTTTTGGAGCTCAGCCAGCCGAGCACAGGCATTAAATGATCGGCGGAAATGCACACAGACTTTCCTGGCCTGCTTCAGGACATCCTGTAAGCCGGGGTACCTGCCCAAGAACCGCTGCACCACCAGGTTAAGGACGTGAGCCACACAGGGCACATGGGTCAGTTGTCCCTGTCAGAGGGCGGAGAGGAGGTTGGTGCCATTGTTGCAAACCACCATTCTTGGCTTAAGCTGGCGTGGTGTCAACCACCTCTCGGCCTGCCCCTGCAGAGCTGACAAAACATCCGCCCCAGTGCGGCTCCTGTCCCCCCAAACAAACCAGCGCAAGCACGGCATGGCATCGTTTTGCCTGCGTACTTGCGTAGCCCCTTGAACACCTATGGAGCACCGCTGGTTCTGAGGACAGAGCACTGGAAGAGGCCATGGAGGAAGAAGAAGAGGAGGGGGTGGAGGAGAGAGGTGTGTCACAACCAATAGTAGCATTTTGGAGGCGTGGTGGCGGAACAACCTCCAACACTACTGCACCTTGTCCTGCATCCTTCCCAGCTGCCAGAAGAGTGACCCAAAGGGCCGTGAAAGACAGGTAACGTCCCTGTCCATGCCTGCTTGACCATGAGTCAGCGGTAATATGCACCTTACCGCTGACCGCCCTGTCCAGCGAGGCAAGGACATTGCCTTCCACATGCCGGTAGAGAGCCGGAATCGCTGAGAAAAAGTGGCGTTTGGGGACCTGCCACTGAGGAACCGCACATTGTACAAACTCACGGAAGGGGGCCGAGTCTACCAACTGAAAAGGCAGCAGTTGAAGTGCTAGCAGTTTAGCCAAGCTAGCATTCAACCGCTGGGCATGTGGATGGCTGGGAGTAAACTTCTTCCGCCGGTCCAGCAGCTGGGGCAGGGACATTTGCCTGCTATAATCGGACGTGGGTGTACCGCTAGCAGAGTTCCCGGAAGCACTTGGCTGTGACACACCTAATTCTACACCTTCATTCCTCTCAGAGCAGGTTTCAGAGAGGACTGAAGGTCTAGTGGGGTTGGAGATGCCAGCTGATGAGGAGCAAGGAGAGGTCCGCTTTGTTCTTTGGTGTGGGTCTTTGAGGTACGCTTGCCAACGAGCTGCATGGCAGGTCAACATATGTCTGGTCAAGCATGTGGTGCCCAAGCGGCTGATGTTTTGGCCACGTGAGATACGCTTGAGACATATGTTGCAAATAGCAGCGGTGCGATCTGATGCACTCGTCTCAAAAAAGGCCCACACCAAAGAACTTTTAGAATAACGCGCAGAGGCAGCGCTCTGCACAGGCGGAGCTCTGCGGTGTGATTCAGTCGGTGTGCTGCCCCTAAGCTGGCCCCCGGAGGGCATCCTGCCTCGTTGGACATGTGCCTCCTCCTCCTCCTCTCTCCTTCCAGGCACCCACGTGGAGTCAGTGCCCTCATCATCCCCTCCCTCTTCATCGCTGTAGCAAACCTGGCAGTATGCTGCAGCTTGTGGAACATGACTGCCAGATTGCTGTCCTTCTTGAGCATCCCCTCTCTCTGCGCTCACGCTACTGCCTTCCTCTAGCTGAGTGTCATCATCAGAGCCCACAAAACACTGGGCATCCTCCTGGAGCATGTACCCAACACTGTGCTCAAAGAGTTCAGGAGACTCCTCAGGAGGACGTGGTGGGTCTAGGGAAGGAGTCACTGATGATGACATTGAGAGGAGGGAAGACGATGCGTTGGCAGCTGCTTTGCTAGTACCCTGAGGGAGGATGAGGAGGATGAAGAGGGCTTGGTCATCCACTCTACCAAGTCGTTGGCATGTTGCGGTTCAACATGTCCAGCTGCCGAAAAGAAGGACAAGCGTGTCCCATGGCCACGTGCTGATGACAATGCACCGCGTCCACGACCAGCACTGTTGTCTCTAGACACAGAGCCTGCTTGCCCTCTTTTATCGGCTCGCGCCTGTCTGCCTCTCCTTGCTGGCCTTCCAGACATGGTAATGGCCTGAAGGGAGTTGGGTAAAAAAGCAGTTGGGTAGTGTATATTGTGCTAGAAGCACACAACACCCACTAACTCCTGCAGATGCCTTTATTATAGAACACCAGAGATAAAGGGGTATATACAGATGTATACTGTGCTGTGCTGGAGGCACACACAACTTCCAATAACTCCTGCAGATGGCAAGTGGGCTCAAATAGAGAACAGCTATGTAGGTGGATATAGCGGTATGTACTGGGTACAGAGCACGCAGACAGCACGCACTATCTCCTAACACTACTGACTGCAAGCTCTATTATAAAAGATGGATCACTAGCTATATAGGTGAGGTGAATATAGCGTTGTATACTGCGGTCAGGCCACGCAGACAATAGCCACTACACAACAGCAAGATCGAAAATCGGCCGAAAACGATCGGTGTGTACTGTGTTGAAGGTACACAGAACACCCACTGCTTCAGACGCCAACACACTACACAAGGCCGCCGCGCTGGCGGCCTTATATAGTGTGGGGCGTGCACTACACAGCCTGAGCTATGATTGGCCTCAGGCATCCTGCCTGTGGCCAATCATGGCTCTCCTCGCTGCTGGCGCTGCGATTGGCCAAGCATGCGGGGTCACAGTGCATGCTTGGCCAATCATGAGCCAGCAATGCACTGCGCCATCGCAGTGCATTGTGGGCCGTGAGCGCCACACGAATTTGGCGCGAACGGACCAAAATGTTCGGACTTCGCCGAATGGACGAACAGCCAATGTTCGAGTCGAACACGAAGCTCATCCCTATCCAGGATAATGTCGTCCTCTTCATTCTCCTCTCCCCATCCACGCACAACAGGGATCCCAGAAAGGTTTAAAGCATGCTCTTCTTGCTCCTCCTCATCCGCCCGGCACCATCCTCCTCTGACTCTTCTTCAGACTCCTATGTTCACTTGTCTCAGAGTAGCCCCCCCTGGGAATTCATCCAGCATTGCGACTTCCTCATCTTCCCGCTCCTGCTCCTCCACAGCTTGATCAATGACATGACGCAATGCACGCTCCATAAAGAAGGCATAAGGTACCATGTCACTGATGGCGCCATGGCTGCGACTGACCAGTTTGGTGATCTCCTCAAATGGCCGCAGAAGTCTGCATGCGTCGCGCATGAGCAGCCACTGGCACAGTGAAAAAAAACCCAGCTCCCCAGAACCGGTTCTGCCGCAGAGTTCATACAGGTAGAGGTTAACTGCACATTTCTGCTGGAGCAGCCTATCAAGCATATAGGAGGTTGAGTTCCATCGCGTCGGGCAATCGCAAATAAGACGTCTGACCGGCAGATTGTGTCACCGTTGAATGTCAGCAAGGCGAGCCATGGCCGTGTAAGATCTTCTGAAATGAGCCGAGATTTTCTTTGCCTGCCGCAAGATGTCCTGGACCCCAGGGTATTTGGCAAGGAATCGCTGCACGACCAAGTTTAAGACGTGTGCCATGCATGGCACGTGCGTGATTTTGCCCTGTTTCAATGCGCTAAGCAGATTGGCACCGTTGTCACACACCACTTTACCAACTGTCAAATTGAGCGGTGTTAGCCACTGATCTGCCTGTGAACGCAAAGCTGAAAGTGCCGGGCCAGTGTGGCTCTTGGCTTCCAGGCACAACAGACGCAGCACGGCATGGCAACGTCTCACCTGGCATGTCGAATAGGTTCTGGGGAGCTTGGGCGGCGCAAAGGAAGAGATGCTAGCAGCGGAAAAGGAGGAGTCAGCCGAGGAGGAGAGGGAGGAGGATGGAGTAGGAGGAGGAGGAGAAGAAGAGTTAGGCCTGCATGCAATCCGTGGCGGTAAAACCAAATCTACACGGGTGCCACGGGTTACATGCTTGACGGCCGTCAGAAGGTTCATCCAGTGGGCAGTAAAAGTGATATACCTTCCCTGCCCGTGTTTGCTAGACCACGTGTCTGTGGTCAGATGTATCTTGGCACCGACACTGTGTGCCAGAGATACATTCACTTGCCGCTGAACATGGCCATATAGCTCTGGGATGCCCTTCTCTGAGAAATACTTCCTTCCTGGGACCTTCCATTGTGGTGTTCCAATGGCCACAAATTTGCGAAAAGGCCTCCGAGTCCACCAGTTTATATGGCAGTAGTTGGCAGGCTATCAGTTCTGACAAGCCAGCCGTCAACCGTTGGGCAAGAGGGTTATCCGGCGTCATCATTTTTTTACGCTCGAACATTAGGCCCATAGAAGCCTGCCTTTTTGCAGAAAAACGTGAGCTTGGCGTGATGGAAGGTGGAGTGGAGGACAATTGTGAGGAGAGAGGAGAAGGAGAAGTAGAAGACGAGGCTGGACGGTGAGAGCCTGCAGTGTGGCTTTGTGTGTTCCGTTGCTCCCACTGGGCTCGGTGATGGCTGCTCATGTGCCTTCTTAAGGCGGTCGTCCCTAGGTGAGTGTTGGGCTTACCGTGACTAATGCGTTGACTGCAAAGATTGCAGATGGCAACGCTATTGTCAGCAGCGGACACGTTAAAATAAGCCCACACTGCGGAGCCATGTGCCGGTGTCCTGGGAGCGCCAGATGTGACCGTACATGGTCGATGACTCACTCCTGATACATTTGCAGTCTGCTTTGTCCCTCCTGTGCAATGTAAGTTATTCCTGCTTCTCCTCCCTATCTGCTGGTCCATATCTCCCTCTGAACTCCCCTCCTCTTCCTCTCTTGTGAGCACCCACGTGACATCACTAGACACGTCATCATCAACGTCACCTTTCCCCACCGCTATAAGTAGAGATCTCGGAGTATGCAGCAACACCGGGGACCAACCTCCTCCTTGGGCTGATCTGGGTACTGTCGTCAGACTGCTGAGTAGCGGTTGTTGCTGCCTCCTCTTCCTGATCCAATACCAAGAGTGGCTGTGCATCAGAAATGTCTTGATATGGATCGGAAAATAATTCCTGTGACTCAAGCGGAAGGTATGTGGTGGTAGTGGTGGTGTTGTTGGTGGTAGTGTCTTTGGGGGTGCACATAGCAGAGAGTGAAGAAGAGGGTGCAGATCGAGAGGATGAGGAGGGTGCAGAAGAGTAAGGCTGAGCAAACCACTCAACCAAGTCTGGTGCGTCCTTTAAAGTAATTGAATGCACCTTCTGCAACTTCCCACTTTTGCTCAAGGCTGTTGCTCCTGCCCTACCCCTACCACCCCTGCGGAAGGGCCTGCCTCTTCCTCTGCCTGTCATTTTTTAAATGACCCTGTGACAAAACTCTCAGTCCCTATACCGATGAAGGACTGCTGCAGTATAGGGCAGCGGTCAGCAGTAGTGCACCTCAACCCTATGTATTGTGGACCGATACCAGTCCTTATAGAATAGCAGACTGTACCTCACTCAACCCTATGTACTGTAGCACCCTACACCAGGTTACCAGTCTTTATAAGGACCTTTGTGGAACAAGTAGGTTGTGAATGATTAGCAGACTGTACGTCAGTCCCTATACTGATAAAGGACTGCTGCAGTATAGGGCAGCGGTCAGCAGTAGTGGACCTCAACCCTATGTATTGTGACTGATTAGCAGACTGCAGCAGAAGGGCAGCAGTCAAGTATAATATTCTTTCTATATTTGGAAGAAAGAATATTATACGTGTACAAGCCTATTACCATACCACTGATACCAGTCCTGAAAAGAACCTTTGTGGACCTAATATAGTAACAGCTACTGATTAAACTGACCCTCACTGCTTCACACACTGCTTCCTGCCTGTCCCTATATAAACTGACTAAACAGAGGCTGCTGGAACAATAACTGGTTACTGGAATAGCACTTTTGTGGACCTGATAGTAACAGCTAATGATTAAACGGACTCTCCCTGCAGCACACAGCGTCCTGTCCCTTTCTCTAAACTGACAAAAGACACTCAGGCGGCTGCAACAATCAGTAGCACAGCAAACCTATCTACACCTAACACCTATACCAGTCCTGAAAATAACTTTTGTGTACCAAATAGCTAGCGATTTGGGTCACTGCAATCTCTCCCTGCTCCACACAGCAACCTCTCCCTATAGTGACAGAAGAAAGAATGTAAAATGGCCGCTGGATCGGGTGTATTTATAAGTTAGGGGGAATGTCCAAGTGTCCATGTGCTGTAATGTCTCAATTGGCTGTCCTGTACCCCATGATGGATGTGTCATCATAGGTCAAAGTTCTTTTTCACAGAAAACACAGAAGTCCGCCGGGCGAACGGCGGCAATAGTCCGTCGATCGGGCGAATCGCGAGCAGCCGAAATTCGCCGCGAAACGACCGCCGGGCGAACTGTTCGGCCATCACTAGTGTTGGTGACTTCGGATATGAGGTCATTCTTTCAGCCGACCCATCGACAGGTGTCATCCGGATCCAGCATCAGGGAACGCCTAGACCGTCAGGTGTCTGACTACATCGGGTTAACGGCCGATGTGGACGCTCTGAGGAGTGATGAACCCCTGGACTACTGGGTGGGCAGGCTTGACCTCTGGCCAGAGCTTGCCCAATTTGCAATTGAACTGTTGGCTTGCCCCTCGTCCAGTGTCCTGTCCGAAAGGATGTTCAGCGCAGCAGGGGGGATCGTGACAGATAAGCACACTCGCCTAGCTCACGGCAGTGTTGACTACCTCACATTTCTAAAAATGAATAAGGCATGGATCTCGGAGGAATTCAACACATGTGACCAGTAGACCATGTATATGTCTTTTTTTTTTTTTTTAATTGTTTTTTATTGAAAAATAAATTTCACTTATACATACATAAATAAAACATGATTTTGCATACATAGAGGGGGTATACATATCAGCCAAAATACCGAGTTTTTCTTCCAAAGAAACTGCTTAACGCCAATGACGTAGTCATATCTATCCCTCTAATTATCGCTAACGCCCCTATAGGGCTAACCCCTCCTCCCCCCCCATACCCCTGTTCTTCAAACACACGCTGCTAAATCCAAACAAACTTATCTGGATAGCCAATAACGGAGTGGCGAATCCATTCAGGGACAGAAATAAGGAGCTTCCAGTAGGCTCCCAGGCCGCCCCATCTAGGGGGAAGCCGATGTCCCTCAACCATGGATTCCATAGCAGCTTGAATTTTTTAAGGTTATTTTGTCTAATATACACTGCCCGTTCGCACCAAATTATGGAATTGATGGCATTTATCCATGCTTGCAGTGCTGGAGGATTCTTTGCCTGCCAATTCATCGCGATTAAGCGTCTGGCCTGGTACAGGCATCTTAATATAGATGTTTTTGTTGCAGCAGAGATTCCACCCCTTTCCATAATCCCTAATAGACAAGTCCTAGCTTCAGGTTCTAAGGTGGTATTGAAAATTCTATTTATTCTGTGCACAATTTCTATCCAGTACCGATACAGTTTTGGGCACTTCCATACCATATGGAGCAGATCTCCTGGTGCTCTACATCTAGGGCACTCCCCGTTGGACTTATTGCTTATCCTCCGCATTTTTTTGGGGGTATAGTAGGCCCTATATAGGAAGAGCTTATGGGACATACGCTGCGATGGGGAGATAGACACCAAATTCCCCTGTGCTAGGATCTCGTCCCATTGTTCCTGCTCAATTGGTCCCAAGTCTTCCTCCCATCCCCTCCTGCTCTTGTCCGGTCCTTCTCCATTCAAAACTTTATCCCTGAGTTTTGTATACAAGCTAGAGATTTTGCCCTTTGTTTGTCCTTGCTCAAGAAATCTCTGTAACAAGGGGTTCTTTATCCTCTCAATAGTAAGTGTGCCAAACTGTGAATGTATCCCATGCCTCACTTGCAAATATATATAAAATGTTTTATTGGAGATGTCGTATTCCTGGCGGAGGTCTTCGAAAGATTTCATAGTGTTCCCCTGGTAGAGATGCACCAGTCTTCTAATCCCCCTCCTCTCCCACTCCTGGGACCGGGCTATACAGTTTAGTTCAGCCAGTTCTCCGTTGTTCCATAGGGGGGTATACTCAGTTACCCCCCCATAGGCCAAGAGTTGCTTAGCTATCTGCCATACTTTCCTCGCCAAGGTATTGGTGGGGCATTTACAAGCGAATGAATTAGCCTCCAGAACTTCAACTAGAGTTCTATGATATGCCTTATTAATCATCAATTTATGATTTGGACAGCCACCCTCTTCCAGTCCAGCCCCAGTCAAATGCTGGAGCTGGGCTGATAGAAAGTATGTTCTTAAATGTGGCAGCGCTACTCCTCCCTTTTCCACCGGGAGCTGCAGCGTTCGCAGCCGAATCCGAGGCTGTCGCTTTTTCCATATTAATTCTCTAATTAATCCCTCCAGTCTGTTAAACCATTTCTGGTTGATCCAGACCGGGGAATTGTGGAGGATATATAGGATCTGTGGCTGCCAGATCATTTTTACTAAATTACAACGCCCCGCCACCGACAGGGGAAGGCGACACCAGCTATTAGGAAAAAGAGGGGAAAAACTGCGCTACGGGAAAAAAGCAAATAGTGTTGAACGGAAGCTGCAATTCAAATGTATACCAAAAATACACCAAACAAAAAATAGAAAGAAGAAGAACTGCGCTAGCCACAAAATACCCAATATGATTAGGGTATATGAAAGTACCAGACCCACGCTGTGGGTCTTAGTATCTAGTGTCTCAAAAGACCACCTCCAAAGTGTGGTATAAACCATATACGGATAAGTGCAATTAAATTCAAAAAACAAACAAAAAAATAAATGCGTATCAATAATGTGAATTCCCCAAACACAATATGTGTGTATCAAACTCTGTGTATAAACCCCTAAGCCATAAAGGTAAGGATATAAAAAATATATATTCGCTATTAAGCATAAATGACCTATCGAGAAAATAATAAATCTGTGTTCAGAGACACTCTATGTAATGTCCATACAGTCATATATCAAAAAAATGAAAAATTAAAATAAAAATAAAAATAAAAATAAATGTCCATATAGTGAATGAACACCAGTGAAACAAAACTTCAAATGAGGTACGGCAGTGAAGAAAAGTTCCAAACGGCTGGATTGCAAATACACAAATTGAAAATCTTCTCCAAAGATGTGGTGTGCTTATCCCATCACCGAAATAAATGAATCAGCTCCTTACCAGATCCAAGCGACCCCCCGTTACAGAGGGTCACCACAAGCAGCAGCAGTCAAAGGGTATCCGGATAGCGCCTCCTCCTCAGATGGTCACGAATCTTCCACGCGATGGGGTTATGGCTGTTACTCACTCCCAACTTTTCCTCTTCACCAACCAACATGGTCTATATGTCCCAGGCAGAGACACCAGCTATTAACCTTCTGTTTCAGCTTTGCCAATAATGGTGCCAGATTCTCCTCAACATACTGGCCTATCTCTCTGGGAATCCAGACACCCAAGTATTTCAGCTTGGTTACCACTTCTAGTCCCTCAACTATAGACGATGTTTGGTCTTCAAACTCCGATAGTGGCATAAGGGCTGATTTACTCCAATTGATGACCAAACCTGATTGCTGCCCAAATTCATCCATCAGCCGTACTACCCTATTCAGAGTGAAGCGCACATCATCAAGGAAAAACAAGACGTCATCTGCAAACAAAGCCAGCTTCTCCTCCTCTAGTCCGCGCCGGAATCCCCGGATGTCCGAGCGTGTTCTCGCCATCACAGCCAGGGGTTCCATAGCTAGCGCGAACAGGAGGGGAGACAGCGGGCATCCCTGTCTCGTACCTCTTTCTAGATAGAACACTTCAGAAAATAGGGTCCCCATTTTAATCTTGGCCCTGGGTCCCCTGTATAGTAGTTTTACCCACTGGATGAATTTGGGGCCAAAGCCAAAACGTTCTAATACACCCCAAAGATAGTCCCACTCCAGGCTGTCGAAAGCCTTAGCGGCATCCAACGCTAGTATGGCACCTGGGTTATCACTATCTCTAGGTATTTGTAGGTTTACAAAAACCCTTCTAATATTAGTATTAGTTGTTCTGCCTGGGACAAACCCAGACTGGTCTGGATGTATTAATTTATGTATACAACTATTTAAACGAATTGCTAGGGCCTTGGCTAGAATTTTTATATCTGAGCATAGCAGAGATATCGGCCGGTATGACGAGACCTCATGTTGTTCCTTCCCCTCTTTAAGAATTAAAGTGATATTAGCCTCGCTCATTGAAGCGGGGAGTTCCCCCGCCTCTAGTGCATAGTTTAACGTTTCCAGTAGTGCCAGGATCAGCTGTTCGCTGTATCGCTTATAAATTTCCACTGGAAGGCCATCGGGACCAGGAGATTTACAATTGGGCATACTATTCATTGCACCTTTTAGTTCTTCCAAAGTAAGTGATAGATCTAAATTCAATTTATCCTGGTCTGAGAGCACGGGAATACCTGTTTGCTGCAAAAAGTTAGTGTCCAGAGCCTCCCGTCCCTGTGTGTTTGATTTATATAAGGTTCTGTAATACTCACCCAGCACCTTCATAACCTCGGAGGGCCTAGAGACAAGGTCACCCTTCTGTGTTTTAATTGCCTGTATTCCTGTGGTGGGGCTATTGGTGCGAGTCAATAAAGAAGGAGCTCGACCCACCTTCTCCCCTTCGCCAAAATAATATTGGCGTTGGAAAATGCGTTGATTTTCTACCCTTTTTAGAAGTGCCATTTTATATATCTGTTGGCTATCCTCCCAAATCTGTTGTTTCCCCGGCGATGGATCCTCCACGAACTCTCTCTCAGCCTGAATAACGTCATTTCGGATTTTCCCCTCTTGGTCTCGGGATTCCCGTTTTGTCCTTGCAATATTCTGTATGAGTATTCCTCTAAGAAAGGCTTTTAGGGAATCCCAAACCACTCCAGATGCCGCTGTCCCCCTGTTAGTCTGGAGAAATTCCCCTATTTGATCTCCTAAAAGATTGGATCTATCAATTAGTTCCAGCCAAGCGGGGTTTATTCTCCATTCTCTCAGGGGGGCGCACTCTCCTGTGTTCAAAGTTATAACCAAAGGGGAATGGTCTGAGATCGCCCGTACCCCGTATTCTATGTCTACCACCACTCCCACTGCCTCATTGTTCCCCAAGCCCATGTCTATTCTTGACAGCGTCTGATGGGTACTAGAGAAACAGGAGTACTGCCTATCCTGGGGGTGTCGCATACGCCAGATGTCTCTTAAACCAACTTCCATAAGAAGTTCGTATAATCGACCTGTTCTATTCCCAGTTGGACAAGGAAATCTATCTAGGCATTTATCTATAGTTTCATTAAAATCCCCAGCAATTATCCATGGGACACCCATTTTACCCAGGCTGAACATGAGAAATTTATCCATAACCTCTAATTTGAAAGGAGGGGGTATATAGATATTTGCTAGAATACATTCTTGCCCAGCCACCTGACAGTGCAAGAAAACAAATCTCCCCTCCCCATCTATCTGGGACTCTTTACATAAAAAATCCGTGCCCTTCCATACCAACACGCTCACGCCGCGGGAGTACGATGAATAAAAGGAGTGGTAGTATGCCTGGAATTTCCGATCATGGAGCAGAGGGGCCATAGTTGGAGTCAGATGGGTTTCCTGCAAAAAGAGTAAACCAGGTCCTCTTCCTTCCAGCTCCAACATCACAGACCTCCGTTTCTTAGGGTCTCCCAAGCCCCTCACGTTCCACGAGGTTATATTCCACCTACCCATCGACTCCAATGATATTCCTCCCACTCATCGACTCCAGTGGTTAATATGCCCATGAAGGGGAGGGGGTAGGGGGAGAGGGAACCGCTTCCTCCCCCCATCGCCACTCCCCTTCTCAACCTGCCCCTCATCGCTGCCCCGTTACTCACAGCGTGTGTTCGAAGACTCCCCTCCCTCCCACCCCCCACCCAACCCTGCCCATCTGAGCCACCCTTAGGGGTCTCAATTGTAGCGGGTATAATCATACCCCATTCAAAAAGTGTCCGAGCTCACCATCCCCCCACGTGATCTTATCACTTCCCATTAAAATTCTTATAGGGTGGGATCGTAATCCCTCCGTAGCACCCATCATGCCCTACCGAAAAAAAAAAAAAAAAAAAAAGCTTATATATAGGTCCCCCCCCCCCCCAACCCACCCCCCCAAATCCCACACACCCAACTCAACTATAAAGTCTCATTACCCCTTCTAGTGTAGAATTGTGTGTGCTATTTTTTCGCCATATGGCATCACAGTGTTCTATATCCATAGTACTATACCTCAACTTTAATCATTTCATTTTTCCCCCACCCTGCTCGAGCAGCGGGCGGCAACAATTTAACCCCCCGTCCCTTTACCAAGATGGGTTCACAAATAGAATTGTTTCCAATAGCATACCTACATATAATTATATTCTCTCATACAACCCCCCCTCCAACCCCCACACCCCCACCGTGTCTATAACCGTGTCTTTATATACAAAACAACTCATCTTATAGTACTCAATTTCTCGTAGTGCAAAAAAGGGGGGAAAAAAAAAAAAGGGGGGGATGTATCCTCTTCCTTTTTACTCCTCCCCCTCCCTCAGCCCCCCCTCCCAACTCTTCCATAACACCTTGTTTACTGCTTCAAATGTGAAATTATATAAGCTATTAATTTACTTTGTGATATCGCAGTGCTCTATACTCCATAGTATTTTACCCCATTACTAATCAATTTATCATATCGTTTTGCCCATCTCACCAAAACAACCAGCTGTAGCATTAAGACTCCCCAATCCTTCAGCGAGATGGGTACATAAACAAAATTATTTTCAAAAATACATATACAAAAATTTACATTCCCCCTTACAACCCCCCCTCCCCAACCCCCACACCCCCCTCTTCCCGCTTTTCCAGAAAAAACAACCTCTCCTCCCCCCCCCCCAATAACAAAAAAAAAAAAAAAAAAAAGGGCTAATACAGGCCGACTCTAAGTATCATTAAAGGGCCTCTTTGTGTTCCTCCAGCCAGTTCACGGCCTCGTGCGGGGAGTTAAAGAAAATTGTTGAGCCCAAAGCAGACACTCGGAGTCGGGCTGGATACAATAGGGCATACATTATCTTATGCGATTTCAGGGTGCGTTTAACAGGAATAAACTCCTCTCTCAGTTTCTGTAAGTCCGGTGAGAAATCTGGATAGAATGACACCCTAGTCTCCTTGTAGAAGATGTCTCCCAATCCCCTAACCCTCCGCATCAAGATCACTCGATCGTTATAATTGATAAATTTCAATATCATTGGCCTACAGCGTCCCTCTGAGAAGTGAGACCTAGGAGGAACTCTGTAGGCTCTTTCGATGCTGGAGGGCGAGGAGAAGGAGACATCTCCCAGTAATTCCTTAAACCAATTTTCCAAAAAAATTACGGGGTCTGAGCCCTCACTTCCCTCTGGCAAGCCAATTAGTCGCACATTGTTCCTGCGGTTCTTATTATCCATGTCGTCAATTTTGGATGCCTGTGCGACAATTTGTTTCTGAAGAGTGGCTATTTTTTCCTGGAGGGGAGATAATTCATCTTCCACCGTGCTTAATCTTCCCTCTAGGGCGTCTATTCTGTCGATGGTATTGCTTAATTGTTGACTCATAGCGTGCAGTTCATTTTGGATATTACTCAGTTGACTGTCCAGCCCAGAAATAGAATTCTTACAGTCATTAACCGCCAGCAGTATCTCTCGTAAAGTCGGTTCCCCACCCCCCCAGGTTTTTGGGCCGTACTACTGTCCTCCTGGGATGGCTCACCTACCCCACCTCCCGGCAGTGGGGTACCAGGATCCAGTGAGGGGCGACCTGCACTCCTTCTGTCCCCCACTGGCCCCTGCGTTTTAAATTGACCTGGTGGATGGTGTTGAACTTTGCTGCCTGGGGAAGTTGCATGAGCAAAACGCTCGAGTTTCAAGGCCGCAGAGGCTTGATTTAGCTTTTCTTTGGCAGCACGTGTTTTTTTATTTCCCTCTCCATGGGATGTATCTTCTATCGCTCTTTTGCTAAGCATGGTAAAGTCCACGTAAAGGAGTCACCAAACCAGCGGAAGGTAGTAATAAAGCAGTTTGTATCGCTAAATCAATGCTCCCAACAAAAAGGCCCGATTTTTCAGCAAAGGGACCTTGAGGGGGGGCCAGCCAATTCACCAAGTGCGCGGCACCTGAATCCTACATTAATTGTATTTATATTTATGGGGTAGACTTGCTTCAGCCAGCGATTATCAAAAGTAAAGCAGATAGGGAGAGGCAAATATTAAGAAATAACCAAGTCTCTACTACACAGGTTCTTAACTTTCATCCCGCTAAGTTATATAGCGTTTCTCACCACACTGCAACCAAAGTTCTTTCATCCATAGAGCTGGCGGATGTCTCCGGGAGATTTGCTCGTCCGAGGCGATCGTAGTGCTCTCTCCGCGTGTCCTCGTGCGGCGTTGTAAGCGTTCGTCTATCCTCGGATCTCCGGTCGGATCTCCGACCGGGCTCCCACGGTAGCGAAACCTAGCGCGGAGTCCTCCTCGGGTTCTTCCAATGATCTCTGTCCGTGCTGGGCAGCCGTCGTGATAACGCACGCTCCAAGTCAATCGTTCGTTACGGAGCTACGATAGAGGGAGCCAGGGAGCGGCAGCTGTATCCACCAGCGAGCTACGTTACTTGCATCGCAGGGCGGAGGCTAGGAGCTCGGACACACTCGCACTCCTGCTCACTCACTCACGCCCATCTCCATCCGGACCATGTATATGTCTAGAAACGATTTTTTTAATCGAGCACACAGACCTTCTTTCTTCATTTGGCTCACTTCCTTGTCCAAAAAAAGCACACCGTACTATATGCCCGTACCCTCCTGTTTGAAGAGGTTGAGCGGTGTCATATTTCTACTGGGGCTGCTTATTATGAGGGGCTCCCACCATCCCTGTGCTGTGCTGACTTCCTCCTGGGGATGCTTATTATCAGGGGCTCCCACCATCCCTGTGCTGTGCTGACTTCCTCCTGGGGATGCTTATTATCAGGGGCTCCCACCATCCCTGTGCTGTGCTGACTTCCTCCTGGGGCTGTGCCTCTGCTGTGCATATTATGAGGGGCTCCCACCATCCCTGTGCTGTGCTGACTTCCTCCTGGGGCTGCTTATTATGAGGGGCTCCCACCATCCCTGTGCTATGCTGACATCCTCCTGGGGCTGCTTATTATGAGGGGCTCCCACCATCCCTGTGCTGTGCTGACTTCCTCCTGGGGCTATACCTCTGCTGTGCATATTATGAGGGGCTCCCACCATCCCTGTGCTATGCTCATTATGAGGGGCTCCCACCATCCCTGTGCTATGCTGACTTCCTCCTGGGGCTGCTTACGGTGCAGGTGTCAATGCAGGTATCATATATATATGGTGCAGGTATCGTATCGTATCGTATATGGTATACGTATACGTATACGTATCGTATATGGTGCAGGTATCAAGGTGCTGGTGTCAGATCACTCTATCACTGTGCAGGTGTCTTTGCTGTATGTCATGCTGCTGATGTCAGTGCTCTCTATCATGGTGCTGCTGTCAGTGCTGTATATCACGGTGCTGGTGTTAGTGCTTTATGTCACGCTGCTGATGTCAGTGCTCTCTATCACGGTGCTGGTGTCAGATCACTCTATCACGGTGCAGGTGTCATTGCTGTATGTCACGCTGCTGGTGATCATCTCCTGCACCCCCTTCTTTGCCTACCCTGACCTTCCCTCTCCTCCATTGCCTTCATGCACTCCACAGTCCTGAATTGTCACAACAATTTCACATATAAAAAAAGAATGCTTGTAGTTGTCGATCCCAGATTCACCTTATAAATGTGTTATGTCATTGGCCATGTGGTGGGACTATGTTTGCACAGCTAGTAATTATTTTGTGGCTGCAAATTTGACCTGTAGGTTTGCAAAGTTCGCCTCCCATTGAAGTCAATGGGGCCCGCCGCGAACGTTATGGTTCGCGAACTATCGGCCGCGTTCGCGAAACGTCCCATCGGAAGTTCGTCCATCACTAATTACCGATACTTTTTTTAATGTCATGTGACAGTGGCACTAAAATGCAGCACTGATGACGCGTGGACTGTGTCAGTAGTTTTTTTTTGTTGTTGTTTTTTTTACAATTTTTTTTTTAAATGATTTTTACAATTTTTCTCTTCTTTTGTTATTTATTTATTTTTCTACAATGCTTTCTTTTTTGGAGGGGTGGAGGATTGGACAGTGTCAGTGTGTTTTTAATTTTATTTTTTATTATTTTTACAATTTAACCTTTTAAATATTGATTACAATTCTTTTTTTTCTTTATCAGCCCTGTTGGGGGGGTTTGGTGAGATATCAGGGGTCTTAACAGACTCCTGACACTTTGGGACACAGAAAGGGACTGAGGATAGTCCCTTTCTCAGCAGCCTCCACCGCACTGAAGATGAAGGGAGAGGAGACAGAGGCCTCTCTCTATTCATAAACTGAAGCATCATAAACACTGATGCTGTGCATTTGGAAAAGGAAGGAGCTTGTAACTCCCCCCACTGCTGCACCGATCGCTGCTGACTGCCCAAGTATCGGGTCAAGCATCAGAGCATTTGCGTGAGTACAAGTACTCACGCAAATGCTCAATATCGTTACCGGTATTAGTATCGGTATCGGGACAACCCTAGTAGTAAGTGATGCAAAGTTCAGGGGTCAGTAGCAGTGTTGGTCATCTTACTTTAAAAAAGTAATTAGTTAAGTTACAAATTACTTCTCCCAAAAAGTAATTGCGTTAGTAACTCGGTTACTACATTGGAAAAGTAATAAGTTATTCAGCAAAGTAACTGTGACGGGGTGGCAGCGTTGGTACTTGAGGGGGTGGCAGCGTTGGTACTTGAGGGGGTGGCAGCGTTGGTACTTGAGGGGGTGGCAGCGGTGGTACTTCAGGGGTGGCAACAGTGGTACTTGGGGGGGTGGCAGTGGTGGTGGTATACTTGGGGGGTGGCAGTGGTGGTGGTGTACAGTACTTGGGGGGTGGCAGCGGTAGTACTTGGAGGGGATGGCAGCGGTGGTGTACTTGGGGGGGGTTGGCAGGCAGTGGTGGTGGAAAACAGAGGAACGCCGCGCTTGACAAAAGAAATTGAACAAAAAACTAAAAAGAGAAGCAGCAACCCAAATGTTATACTACATTTGGCATAAGAGAAAAAAAGAGTGGGTTGCGCTACAGAAAATAACTGAACTAAGAAAATATACCCATGTGAAACAACTCACAAAAAAGTTTGAACTTAGTGGTGTGTTTGTCGCATACTAAAAAGGGATTAGAATGCGACAAAAAATAGACTATCTAATAAAGATAGAAAATGCTAAGTCAGTAAAAATAGCAGATACTTCTTAGGCCGCATACACACGCGGGGACTGTTCGCCCAACTTTGTCCGCTGAACAGTGTTTCGGCGGACAGTCCGCCCGTGTGTGGGCTTTCAGTGGACAGTTTCAGCGAACAGTCTGCTGAACAAAGTTTTTCGGAAATTCCGAAAAACTGTCCGCTGAAACTTGGTTTCAGCGAACAGTCCCCTCGTGTGTAGGCTTGTTCGTCAAACTAAGTTCCGCGCATGCTCAGAAAGGATTTACACGCCGAAAGTTGTAATGCAGTGTATAGGACGTCGTATTTTCCGTCCCGTCGTACGTGCCGTTCACGTCATCGCGCACGGTTTCAGCAAACTGTTCGTTCGTCGTGTGTGGGCAAGTCCGTCCATGCTAATTTTGAGCGGACTGTTTGCTGAAACTGTTTGACGGACAAAGTTGAGCGAACAGTCCCCGCGTGTGTACGCGGCCTTAGTGTGGTTATACAAAGAATACCCTTAATAGGAGTGAATAATCAAATGAATGTGGAATAATGCAAGCAAAACTCTGCTAACAAAACCCAAACGCATAAAAATAAATGGAAAAAATATATTACACCAATGATACCTAAAGATTGAAATCGTATTGGGTATCAGAAAATATATGTAGTGAAAATAAAAAATAAAAAACACCTTAAGTAATGTTCATAATATAAAGTGAACCTGCAAAAAGATCAAACAATATAACATCCAAAGGTCTGTTGTCTTAGAACAATAGTGAAACAATGTAACATCCAATGGTCCGTTATCTTATAACATTAGTGAAACATGAATATGGAAATTGTTTGAGAACATAATGAGAATGGAGCAATGTTCAAAAAGTCCATATACAGTCTCTATTTGCAAGGTTTCCCACAGTGAAGTAGTGACAGTAGAAATATCCAACACGAACGTGACTTGTGCTCAGCCTCCACCAATGATATTATTGCCGCTTACCAGAAACGAATGGTTCCTTATTACAGAGAACCATGTAGAGCAGTTGACTGATTCCCCCAGTCCAGGGTCTACACGAATTAAATGTAAGGGACTTCAGAGCCCGCTCGTCTCTCGATACACTCCCGTTCGTGGGTTTACATAAAAGGCAATGAGACTCACAATAGTGTAAAACCCAAATATAACTTTAATCGAACGTAAAAGACAAATGCGCACTTACAGAAATGAAGATTAAAACGATCGTTACAGCAAAACCAAGCCGGCCGGTCTCGATTAGCGCCCGTTACACCGAAAACCTACAACACGAGATGGTGGCGTCAGGACGTCGCTCCTCCTCCCTATACATATTGAGCCACGTTACTCACTACTAATCAGACGCTACTTTGCAGATACCAGTCTACATGAATTGTTTAGCAGTGTTGGGAAACATGTTCATGAGCTCATAACTACCAACATCATAGCAATCAGTTTTACTACCGACATTTGGAGTTCAGACGTCAGTCCAACAAGCATGCTTAGCCTGACAGCACAGTGCATAGATGACAAATTTCAATTGCAAAACATCCTACTTAACGCATGCAAGTTTGTTGGATCACATACTGCAGCAGCAATAGCTGACACTTTAAAAACCACGCTTGACACTTGGCACATTGAGAAGTCTAAAGTGCGTTTGATTGTCCGAGATAATGCACAGAACATGTCAAAGGCAATGGAGGACAGTGAACTTAAAAGCATACTGTGCATGGCACACACGCTGCAATTAGCTGTGAATGAAGGATTGCTGAGTCAGCGCACCAAATTGTGAGTCACTTTAAGCATTCTCCGTTTGCTTATTCCTGATTACAAGCTTTGCAGATGCAAAGTCTTTTTGAACAAAAGCGTGTTTTAGCTGCATATATTGCAGATTACGAGCTGCTGGCAACACTGAGCGCACATCAGTGGATGTTAGTTGAAAATAGTTTGTCTCTTCTATCTCCATTGAACAGTTAACAAAAGAAATAAGCTCAACCAATGCGTCCATTTCTGAAGTTCTTCCCTTGATTGCTGCACTGAAGCGTCTGCTAGGAAAAGAGATAGAAACAGACCATGGCATAAAAACGGCTAAAACCACTCTACTGGAGGGTATCATCAAGACACCGAGTTCATCCCTTTGTACTGCATTGCAACAGTTCTAGATCCTCGATTTAAAGAGCATTATTTTCTCCAGCCATCTTCCAGGATGGCACGCCTGACAGGAAACACAATCAACAACAGAGTTTAAAAGTCCCCGCCCCTCCCTCCGACCCTCAGTTATTGATTGTATTTCCCACAGATGGCAGCAAAACCGTTTTTTGTTTTCTTCTAAGGACTAAAAGGTCGGGGACCTTGGTCACCCACCGGGGGAAAGAGACCCAGAGCAGCCAGTGGTGACTGCAGGGGTCTAGGGGGCATTGCCCTCCCAGGGGGACGTGCTAGCTAGAGACTTATTTCTGTGCTATGGTTGGGTTATCCTGTACCAGGGGCTGAGTGCAGGAAACCTTGTATTACTGTGCAAGGGGACAGGGGAGATGTCTCCATTCACAGTGCCCCCAGAGAGTCTGCTTGCCCTCATACCTGATGGTGGCGAGGGACCACTCCGGTGTTTCCCAGGTGCTGGGAGGAAGCTCTGCCTGTGTATGCTCCCAGGAGGAGAGCTAGGACTTGCCGATGGGCGCAGTGCCCGAGCGGCGTTTCGTCACTATGGGACGTGGTCACGGGTGGTACTTGGGGGGGTGGCAGTGGTGGTGGTGTACTTGGGGGGTGGCAGTGGTGGTGGTGTACAGTACTTGGGGGGTGGCAGCGGTGGTGTACTGGGGGGGTGGCAGGCAGCGGTGGTACTTGGGGGAGTGGCAGCGGTGGTGGTGCCATCCTCTCCCACCATAACCCCTGCCTCTTACTGATCCCATCCCCCACCACCACTGATCTCATCCCTACCATATCCCCCCCATCACATCTGTTGTAGAAGTGATGGTGGGTGGGTAGGGATGGGATCAGTAAGAAGCAGAGGTGGTGGAGGACTTGGGATGGATCGATTGCACTGCAATTCGAATAGTCGGACAGTCACTTACTTGAATGCCTCCAGGGATGCCTTTCCTCAAGGGGAGAGAGAGAGAGAGAGACCCTTCACTTCACTCGATTGGTATCAGCTGGTCAGCTGACTTCATTTTTCAGTGTCTGCCCCGCCTCCCTACATTCTATCTCTGGATGGGTGGGGCGTGATGGGGCAGTCCAGACAGTTTCTCTGAGTCTCAGCCTCTTCTCAGCTCAGTGGGTGAAAGCTCCCTTCGTCGCGGCGGAACGAATAGCCAGGCAGCGTGGCCACGGCGGGCCTCCCAGACGGTAGATGTAATTAAGGTAACTCCGCCCAAGTAATGGGAACTGAGTTAATATGAGGGGAAGAGTAATCAGTTAGATTACTCGTTACCCTCTAAGGTAACTGCGTTACGTAACTCAGTTTATTTTAACTGAGTTACTTACATCACTTGTCAGTAGTAAGTGAACCAGCATTCAGGGATCAGTAGTAATTGAGGCGTAGTTCAGATGTCAGTAGTAAGTGAGGCAGAGGTCAGTAGTAAGTGAGGCGGAGTTTAGAGGTCAGTAGTGAGGCAGAGTTCAGAGGTCAGTAGTAAGTGAGGAGGAGTTCAGGGGTCAGTAGTAAGTGAACCGGAGTTCAGAGGTCATTAGTAAATAAGGTAGAGTACAGAGGTCAGTAGTAAATGAGGCGAAGTTTAGAGGTCAGTAGTAAGTGAGGCAGAGTTCAGAGGTCAGTAGTGAGGCGGAGTTCAGAGGTCAATAGTAAGTGAGGAGGAGTTCAGGGGTCAGTAGTAAGTGAATCAGAGTTCAGAGTTCAGTAGTAAGTAAGATGGAGTCCAGAGGTCAGTAGTAATTACCAGAGAGTTCAGAGGTAAGTAGTAAGTGAACTGGAGTTCAGAGGTCAGTAGTAAGTAAGGTAGAGTTTAGAGGTCAGTAGTAATTACCAGAGACTTCAGAGGTCAGTAGTAATGAATGATCAGCTTGGCTTTTAGACTAATGTGGTGCAGCTTTCCCACACCATGGCTGCAGTGCAGTGTAACCGCGGTCTCCTTGTGGTTTAGTTGTACTTTGCCATAGACTTCTATAATGTTCCATGGTTTGTGCTTTCTGATAGTGCACCAAAACTGCCCTTTCAGTTTTTGTTTTCAGAAAGCGCACCAAAACTGCAGGATCTAATAGAAGTCTATGGCAAAGTGCAGCTAATCCACACCGAAACTGTAGGTACGCTGCGCTGCAACCATGAAAACCATACAGCATTAGCGTGAATGCACCCTACTGGGGTCGGGGAGAGAAGACCATAAAGCATATTTTCTTGGTATAGGAAGGCTTTTGTTTTATTTAACCATTCCCCTTTAAGCACCTCCCACTGTAAACACAATTTTGCAACACCCACTGTTCACCGCATCTTTGGAGGCACACCCTAATGCAATAGGCCACGCACACCCATGATGCACACAACATATAATTAATCTAAATACACACCCCAGTAGAATGTGTCAACACCTTTACCAGGAAAAATATCACCGGCACATAGCGTGTGTGCTACAAAGTCCTTTCATAATACACATTTCACATGTTCATGCACATCTCATTACCCCAAAGAAATTTATGTAGTTAAAACATTGTTGGTGTGACCAAGACCATTGGCCATAGCTCCCAACTGTCCCTGATTTGGGAACCTCGTCCTCAAGTGTATAGAAGACTGTATTCTTATGCTAATAAATAGTTACATAGTTAGTAAGGTTGAATAAAGACACCAGTCCATCCAGTTCAACCTGATTCACATCAATCCCTACCCTCAAGGAGCCCACAATCCAAGGTCCCCATTCCTTCATTAACCTACCTGCATGTCTTTGGAGTGTGGGAGGAAGCCAGAGTACCCGGAGGAAACCCACACAGGCACAGGGCGAACATGCAAAATCCATGCAGGTAGTGTCGTGGTTGGGATTTGGACCAGGGACCCTTTTTACTGCTAGGTGAGAGTGCTACCACAGAGTACACCTTCTATAGTACAGAGTTCTATTTCTGGTGTACTCCAAAACTGGTGTTGCCTGGTTCTTGGGGTAACTTAGCCAGATCCACTGGTCTCGTGTTCCAGAGCTTAGGAAGTAATATACTGACAGAAGCACTCAAGCAGAGTGTGGGACGTTCCATCACAGTATGGCACAACTGCACACCTACCAAGACATGGCCATCCACCTAAACTGACAGGCCGGGTAAGGAGAGCATTAATCAGAGAAGCAGCCATGAGGCCCATGGTAACTCTGGAGGAGCTGCAGAAATCCACAGCTCAGGTGGGAGAATCTGTCCACAGGACAACTATTAGTTGTGCACTCCACAAATCTGGCCTTTATGGAAGAGTGGCAAGAAGAAAGCCAATGTTGAAAGAAAGCCATAAGAAGTCCCGTTTGCAGTTTGTGAGAAGCCATGTGGGGGACACAGCAAACATGTGGAAAAAGGTGCTCTGATCAGATGAGACCAAAATTGAACTTTTTGCCCTAAATGCAAAACGCAATATATGGCGGAAAACTAACACTGCACATCACCCTGAAGAAACCATCCACATTGTGAAACATGGTGGTGGCAGAATCATGTTGTGCAGATGCTTTTCTTCAGTCGGGACAGGGAAGCTGGTCAGAGTTGATGGGAAGATGGATGGAACCAAACACTGGGCAATCTTAGAAGAAAACCTGTTATGCCACGTATACGCAACCGGTTTTCCCGTCGGAATAAACTCCAAAGGTTTTTCTGACGGAGTTCCACTGAAACTGTCATGCATACACACGATCACACCAAAGTCCGATCGCTAAGAACGCAGTGACGTACAGCACATATGACAGGACTAGAAAAAGGAAGTTCAAGACCCAGTGTGCCACCCTTTGGGCTCCTTCTGCTGATCTCGTGTTAGTAGGAGTTTGGTTAGAGAAGATTTGCACTTTTTCAGACTCGTGCTTATTCCAATTATTTTACTGCTGTTCAGTTTGTGCTTGTGGGTTTGTATCTGTTTTTCAGTGCGTGTAGGCAGTTCGTATCTGTTTTTTAGTGCGTTCTGGTCCGCTCGTTACTGATTTACAGCTTGTTCTTCACAAGCCTTGCTGTTCTTCAGTGCGTTTTGTTAAGTTAGTTCTGACCAGCCGACCGTTTTGAAACCATAGTGAGAGTATGTACTCGTTGTAGAGTTCGTGCTGTGAGGGGGCTTGATGTTGGGGTTCACATTTTGACCCAAGCCCAGTCCATAAACAGGGCGAGGAGGAGTTTACGGAGCAAGAATTGTTTACTCCAGCATGACCAATTCTCACACATGCCTTTGCTTCATGAGATCCAGGAGAACAATCCTGATGATTTCAGGAATTATCTCAGGATGGCGGACCCCATTTTTCACCATATGTTGGCTTTGCTCATCCCTTATATCAGCAGGCAGGATACCTGCATGCGGCAAGCCATCACTCCGGAGCAGAGGCTAGTCGCCACCTTGCGGTACTTGGCGACTGGGAGAAGTCTACAGGACTTCAAGTTCTTAACAGGCATCTCCCCCCAAGCCCTGGGGATCATTATTCCAGAGACCTGTTTTGCCATCATTCAGGTCCTACAGAAGTACTATATTAACCACTTGCCGACCGCCGCACGACGATATACGTCGGCAGAATGGCACGGGCAGGCATATGGGTGTATATATAAGTCCCTGCCTTCCCGCGGGTGGGGGGCCCGATCGGGCCCCCCCGGTGCCTGCGGCGGTCGGCATTCGTTCGGGATCGATCCGGGATGAGGGGGCGGCCATTCATTCATGGCCACCCCCTCGCGATCGCTCCCGACGAATAGAAATGCTCCGTGACATCACTTCCTCTCCTCACAGGAGAGGAAGTGATGTAATCTCTCCTCCGTGTCGGTATTTTTCGTTCCGGCACCGAGGAGAGAGGATCGGTGAGTTGCACCAACACACCACACGTACAGTAGAACATGCCAGGCACACTCACACCCCCCTTTACCCCCCGATCACCCCCCCAATTACCCCTGCCCCCCCAGTCACAGTGACACCAATTGCATTTTTTTTTTGCATTGGTGTCATTTGTGACTGTAATAACTGTTAGGGCAGTTAGGGTTAGCCCCCTTTAGTTCTAATGTGCCCCCCTAACCCCCCCAATAAAGGTTTAACCCCGTGATCACCCCCCGTCGCCAGTGTCACTAAGGCTGGGTTCACATTGCAGCGGTTTATGAGAACGAATGTGATTCGCACCGCACTGCAGTGCAAATCACATCCGATCTCTGTGCGATTCGAGTTCAGCCATACAGATAGTATGGCTGAATTCGCGCCGCACCCGCCGCAAATTCGCACGGGACCCCTTTTTTGGTCCGCAGCAGAATCGGATCGCATGGGTGTTCACACCATGCGATCCGAGTTTGCAGATCGCACTGTGATATGCGAACTGATCTGGGGGTGTCATTAACATTTCACTGACACTCCCAGCAGTTCGCATAGGGCAGTGTGAACTGCCGCCGGGAGGTATGCGATGCGGGAACCCGCCGCGGATTCGTGGCGTTCCCGCATCGCTCCAGTGTGAACCCAGTCTAATAAGCGATCATTTTTCTGATCGCTGTATTAGTGTCACAGGTGACGCTAGTTAGGCAGGTAGGTATTTAGGTTCGCCGCAACTTTTTATAGCGCCAGGGACCCCCATATACTACCGCATAAAGCCCCCTGATTGCCCCCTAGTTAACCCTTTCACCAGTGATCATCATATAACTGTTACAGGTGACGCTGGTTGGTTAGTTATTTTTTTATAGTTTCAGGGCACCCGCCATTTATTACCTAATAAAGGTTTAACCCCCTGATCACCCGGCGGGTGTCATTTGTGACTGTAATAACTGTTAGGGCAGTTAGGGTTAGCCCCCTTTAGTTCTAAGGTACCCCCCTAACCCCCCCAATAAAGGTTTAACCCCGTGATCACCCCCCGTCGCCAGTGTCACTAAGGCTGGGTTCACATTGCATTTCAGGGCACCCGCCATTTATTACCTAGTCTTACTAGTGTACCCCTAAATTTAGGGGTGTCTACTTTCCAAAATGGGGTCATTTGGGGGGGGGTTTGTGCCATCTTGGCATTTTATGGCCTTCAAAACTGTAACGCCCTTAGAAAGCCTGAAGGCGGTGCTTGGTTTTCGGGGCCCCGTACGCGGCTAGGCTCCCAAAAAGTCCCACATATGTGGTATCCCCGTACTCAGGAGAAGCAGCAGAATTTATTTTGGGGTGTCATTTCACATATGCCTATGGCATGCGTGAGCAATATATCATTTAGTGACAACTTTGTGAAAAAAATAAATAAAATAAAAAAGTTTGTAATTTTCCCGCAACTTGTGGCAAAATATAAAATATTCCATGGACTCAACATGCCTCTTGGCAAATAGCTTGGGGTGTCTACTTTCTAAAATGGGGTCATTTGTGGGGGTTTTGTGCCATCTTGGCATTTTATGGCCTTCAAAACTGTAATAGGTAGTGAGGAGTGAAGTCAAATATTTACGCCCTTAGAAAACCTGAAGGCGGTTCTTGGCTTTCGGGGCCCCGTACGCGGCTAGGCTCCCAAAAAATCCCACACATGTGGTATCCCCGTACTTAGGAGAAGCAGCAGAATTTATTTTGGGGTGTCATTTCACATATGCCCATGGCATGTGTGAGCAATATATCATTTAGTGACAACTTTGTGAAAAAAAAATAAAAAAAAATTAAAGTTTGTAATTTTCCCGCAACTTGTGGCAAAATATAAAATATATGCTGTGAATGTCTCCTTTTATCCTCATGCATGCTGAAAGCTTTTAATGCTCCTTTTTGGGCCTATATGCATATTTGCCTTCCTGGGCCTATATACACCTATAGCCTAGTCCCTTTTAACAATGTATATTATCAGCTCCATCGTACTGCTGTCCCCGAAACAACCCCTAAAATGTGTCCAAATGTTATGTGTGTCCTTAAATTCAGGCAGCGTGCTGGAGGTTTTTGTTTTTTTTGGCTCCCAAAGTCATCTCAAACCCTCCCCCCATACAATCTTATCAATGGGCCATCAGAGGGGTAAAGAATCTGATAAGTGGGCCTTATATTTTTGTCTTTTTAGATAATCCTTCAAATAAATGTTATACTGATGTTGTGCAAGAATGTTTTTGTGTAATCTGGTTGCAATGTTATGTGCAAAAGCACTTATATTTTTGTTTCTTGTTTGACGCCACAGTTTCCTTCAACGCCACAGGAATGACCATTGGGACTTTCCCGACTCTGGAAGGGCTATAGATGGGAAGCATGTCCACATTGTGCCACCACCCCATTCGGGTCTTAATATTATAACTATAAGGGGTTTAATAGTGTAGTGTCAATGGTGGTGGTGTCGGCACACTATGAGTTCCTCTATGTGGACATGAGGACGAATGGCCGGATATCGGATGGAGGAGTCTTTGCCCAGATGGATGCGGATAACGTGGAAGGACTCCCCTTCGTCTTTATTGCAGATGAAGCCATACATACAGTAGTTCTACACAACCTAATTTCTGTAGTCCTACTGCACAGAGTCTAATCAGACCTCATCATAAATACCAATAATATTAATTGAAAATGAAAAATTATTAATAAAGTAAAAGCAAAATCCACAGTTTCTCTCTGGGATAGATCCCTCACCCGGTTTGAACCCCTCCAAGATGGGTATATATAGTCAATCCCACAGAATTGTAGTACAGAAGGGTCCTGATCGTGTTTTTCTTTAAAGTGCAGGGACACACTATGATACTTAAAACCCTTTTTAATATTCTCTAGATGTTCCGAAATATGAACTTTCAGGAGTCTTTTTGACCTCCCCACATTAAATAATCCTCAGGGGCACTACAATACTGTAGGTACACTACATGTGAAGAGTTACATGAAATAAATGCCTTTATTTCAAAGGTTTCATTATCAATATTTGTAATACTGGAATACCTCTGTTGTTCACCTTCACCGTTCTAAAATAAATACACTTTCTACAAGAGTAGAATCCTCTTGGATCAATTTCTATTGTTTGTTGACCAGGTGGATCCAAGATCTTTCTTACCACCTAATCCCCAAAATTGGGGACTCTTCTATAAAAACATTTTGGTTGATCTGGTAAATTCTCGCCCAAATGCCTATCTCTACATAGAATAAACCAATATTTTTTGAAAATGTATTAGATTTCCTTATAATGGCAGCGATAATTTGATATTAATCCCCATTGATGTTGATCATTTGGTATTTGGACATCTTTTTTCTTTAAACAGTGGTCTCTTGGATGTCTGCTACCTCCTGAATTATTTCATTTAGAGTATTTTCTTTATACCCTTTTTATATGAATTTTTCTTTAAGAGTATTTGCTTGTAGTGATGGACAAACTTCCGACGGGACGTTTCGTGAATGCGAACCGTGAACGTGACCCCATTGACTTTAATGGCAGGCGAACCTTAAAAACCTGCAGGTCATATTTTCAGCCACAAAATACTTACTAGCTGTGCACACATAGTCCCACAACATTGACACTGACATTACAAAAGTATTAAGTGAATCTGGGATCGACAACAACAAGCATTCTTTTTTTATCTGTGAAATTTTGACAATTCAGGAGCGCATGAAGGCCATGGAGGAGAAGCAAGGTCAGGGCAGGCTATGAAGGGGGTGCAGGAGATGATCAGTGCCACAGTCAGGGCAGCGCAGTCCTGTGCCAGTGTCCCAGTGTGCCAACCTGTGCTTGAGCCCCTCCCTCTGCCGGGCCCTTACCCCCACCTATGCAGGGCTCCACTGCGGTGGTCCGGAGGTGCCAGTCCAGTGCTGATCCTCAGCCATGGTGCTGGCACTGCCTGCTGATTGGCTTCTCCGCTGCTATCTCCCTCACTGTCTGAAACCAGCACTGTGATAGAGAGCACTGATACCAGCACCATGATAGAGAGCACTGACACCAACACTGAGATAGAGAGCACTGACACCAGCACCATGATAGAGAGCACTGACACCAGCACCGTGAGAGCACTGACACTAGCACCATGATAGAGAGCACTGAGACCACACCAGCACTGAGATAGAGAGCACTGACACCAGCACCGAGATAGAGAGCACTGACACCAGCACTGAGATAGAGAGAGAGCACTGACACCAGCACCGTGATAGAGAGCACTGACACCAGCACCGAGATAGAGAGCACTGACACCAGCACCGAGATAGAGAGCACTGACACCAGCACCGTGAGAGAGAGCACCGAGACCACACCAACACCGCGATAGAGAGCACTGACACCAGCACCGTGATAGAGAGCACTGACACCAGCACTGAGATAGAGAGCAGCACTGACACCAGCACCGTGATATAGAGCACTGACACCAGCACTGAGATAGAGAGAGAGCACTGACACCAGCACCGTGATAGAGAGCACTGACACCACACCAGACCTGAGATAGAGAGCACTGACACCAGCACTGATACCAGCAACTCGCTGTGGGACCCAAAAATATGACACCGCTCAACCTCTTCAAACAGGAGGGTATGGGCATATAGTACGGTGTGCTTTTTTTGTACAAAGAAGTGAGCCAAAGGTAGAAAAAAGGTCAGTGTACTAGATTAAATAAATTGTTTATAGAGTTATGCATATACATGGTCTACTGGTCACGTGTTGAATTCCTCCGAGATCCATGCCTCATTCATTTTTATAAATATGAGGTAGTCAACACTGTCGTGAGCTAGGCGAGTGCGCTTATCGGTCACGATCCCCCCTGCTGCGCTGAACGTCCTTTCAGACATGACACTGGACGAGGGGCAAGCCAACAGTTCCATTGCAAATTGGGCAAGTTCTGGCCAGAGGTCAAGTCTGCCCACCCAGTAGTCCAGGGGTTCATCACTTCTCAGAGCATCCACATCTGCCGTTAACCCAATGTAGTTGGACACTTGTCGGTCTAGGTGTTCTCTGATTCTGGATCCGGATGAGCCCTGTCGATGGGTCGGCTGAAAGAATTACCTCATATCAGAAGTCACCAACACATCTTCAAACCGGCCTCTTCTTGCAGGCGCTGTTGGATTGGTACCCACAACTCTTTCTCTGGGAGTGGGAATTCCTCCTCTGCCAGTGCATGCAAAAGCAGAATGCAAAGGATAAAGTAGGGAAAAACACTGCGCTATAACCAAATGTAAACAAAAAACAGCTGCCAACACTAAAACAAACAAAGTTCCACAATCAAAAAATAAAAATAGTGTAGCGCTTCTATAATGGTAAATGTGATCAACACATACACAAAAAATGGTCACATAACAAAAGTCATATAAATAAAACAAAGTCCAATTCGAATGGGTATAAACTTCCGTGGTGTAACTAGTGCCAAGATGGTTAGGCCGTTTCAAGGTGAGAGAGAGATCTTGCTAAACAAATATGCCCATGTAAAACAGCTTGTCTGTAGACATTTAGGAAAGTAGATAAATACTTCTTACCAACTCTGTTGGACTCACACGGTCATATGACGGTTGAGTCTATAAAGCTTGAGGTCCCAATCTAGGACCAAGGGGTGGATCGATGAGGGTCCGTCGAACTGGTGAGGAAACTCCAAACGACTGTGTGCCAAGCGATGTGTTTCACGGATGGAACATCAGGATGGTTTCTAATCCAGCTCGAACGTAGCCCAGTCCACACCAATACTCCGGTCACCCCAAAATAGGGTGAAAGATGTTAGGGGTTTAGGCCAAAAAGGAAAAAAGAAAAAAAGAGCTCCACATGGTGCGGGTCAGACGATATAAAACGGCAATTTATTAAAAGTCAGAAAATTATATAAATATTTTATGACTTGGTGATCACAAAAAGATTGAATAAAAATGAGGGTAAAAGCAATGTAGGGTGCCAACAGCTAGCCCATTGGCCCCCATTGGGCTAGCTGTTGGCACCCTACATTGCTTTTACCCTCATTTTTATTCAATCTTTTTGTGATCACCAAGTCATAAAATATTTATATAATTTTCTGACTTTTAATAAATTGCCGTTTTATATCGTCTGACCCGCACCATGTGGAGCTCTTTTTTTCTTTTTTCCTTTTTGGCCTAAACCCCTAACATCTTTCACCCTATTTTGGGGTGACCGGAGTATTGGTGTGGACTGGGCTACGTTCGAGCTGGATTAGAAACCATCCTGATGTTCCATCCGTGAAACACATCGCTTGGCACACAGTCGTTTGGAGTTTCCTCACCAGTTCGACGGACCCTCATCGATCCACCCCTTGGTCCTAGATTGGGACCTCAAGCTTTATAGACTCAACCGTCATATGACCGTGTGAGTCCAACAGAGTTGGTAAGAAGTATTTATCTACTTTCCTAAATGTCTACAGACAAGCTGTTTTACATGGGCATATTTGTTTAGCAAGATCTCTCTCTCACCTTGAAACGGCCTAACCATCTTTGCACTAGTTACACCACGGAAGTTTATACCCATTCGAATTGGACTTTGTTTTATTTATATTACTTTTGTTATGTGACCATTTTTTGTGTATGTGTTGATCACATTTACCATTATAGAAGCGCTACACTATTTTTATTTTTTAAAAGCAGAATGCAGCATTTCTCGAAGCAAGGCCTGGAAGTGCTCCATTCTGACAGCCCTCTGTGATGGTGGTAACATTTCCGCCATTTTGTATTTGTATTGGGGGTCTAAGTATGTTGCCACCCAGTACTGGTCCTTGACCTTTATGCTTTTTATACGGGGTCCCTGTTAAAACACTGGAGCATGAAGGCCCCCATTTGCACTAAACTGGAAGCGGTGTGGTGGCCTGGCTCCTGCTCATCATCCAGGATAATGTGGTCCTCCTTGTTCTCCTCTCCCCATCCACGCACAACAACAGGGATCCCAGAAAGGTTTAAAGCATGCTCTTCTTGCTCCTCCATAACCACCCCGGCACCATCCTACTCTGACTCCTCTTTAGACTCCTGTTGTTGACCTGTCTCAGATAGAGTAGCCCCCCCTGGGAATTCATCCAGCATTGCGACTTCCTTATCTTCCTGCTCCTGCTCCTCCACGGCTTGATCAATGACACAACGCAATGCACGCTCCATAAAGAAGGCATAAGGTACGATGTCACTGATGGCGCGATGGCTGCGACTGACCAGTTTGGTGATCTCATCAAATGGCCACAGAAGTCTGCATGTGTCGCACATGAGCAGCCACTGGCACAGTGAAAAAAAAACACGCTCCCTAGAACCTGTTCTGCCTAAGAGTTCATACAGGTAGTCATTAACTGCACATTTCTGCTGGAGCAGCCTATCAAGCATATAGAAGGTTGAGTTCCATCACGTCGGGCAATTGCAAATAAGACATCCGACCGGCAGATTGTGTCGCCACTGAATGTCAGCAAGGCAAGCCATGGCCGTGTAAGATCTTCTGAAATGGGCAGAGAATTTCCTTGCCTGCCGCAAGATGTCCTGGACCCCAGGTTTTTTGACAACGAATCGCTGCACGACCAAGTTTAAGACGTGTGCCATGCATGGCACGTGTCTCATTTTTCCCTGTTTCAATGCACTAAGCAGATTGGCACCGTTTTCACACACCACTTTACCAACTGTCAAATTAAGCGGTGTTAGCCACTGATCTGCCTGTGAACGCAAAGCTGAAAGGAGTGCAGGGCCAGTGTGGCTCTTGGCTTCCAGGCACAACAGACACAGCACAGCATGGTAACGTCTCACCTGGCATGTCGAATAGGTTCTGGGGATCTTGGGCGGCGCATTGGAAGAGACGCTAGCAGCGGAAAAGGAGGAGTCAGCCGAGGAGGAGAGGGAGGAGGATGGAGTAGGAGGAGGAGAAGAAGAGCCAGGCCTGCATGCAATCCGTGGCGGTAAAACCAAATCTACACGGGTGCCACAGGTTACATGCTTGACGTCCATCAGAAGGTTGACCCAGTGGGCAGTAAAAGTTATATACCTTCCCTGCCTGTGTTTGCTAGACAACGTATCTATGGTCAGATGTATCTTGGCACCGACACTGTGTGCCAGACATACATTCACTTGCCGCTGAACATGGCCATATAGCTCTGGGATGCCCTTCTGTGAGAAATACTTCCTTCCTGGGACCTTCCATTGTGGTGTTCCAATGGCCACAAATTTTTGAAAGGCCTCCGAGTCCACCAGTTTATAAGGCAGTAGTTGGTGGGCTATCAGTTCTGACAAGCCAGCCGTGAACTGTTGGGCATGAGGGTTATCCGGCATCATCATTTTTTTACGCTCGAACATTTGGCCCACGGAAACCTGCCTTTTTACAGAAAAACGTGAGGATGGCATGATGGAAGGTGGAGTGGAGGACAATTGTGAGGAGAGAGGAGAAGAAGAAGTAGAAGACGAGGCTGGACAGTGAGAGCCTGGAGTGTGGCTTTGTGGGTTCCGTTGCTTCCACTGGGCTCGGTGATCACAGCTCATGTGCCTTCTTTAGGCGGTCATCCCTAGGTGAGTGTTGGGCTTACCGTGACTTATGTGTTGACTGCAAAGATTGCAGATGGCAACACTATTGTCAGCAGCGGACACGTTTAAAAAAGTCCACACTGCGGAGCCATGTGCCGACGTCCTGGGAGCGACAGATGTGACCGTACCTGGTTGATACCTCGCTCCTGATACAATAGCAGTCTGCTTTGTCCCTCCTGTGCAATGTAAGTTATTCCTGCTTCTCCTCCCTATCTGCTGTTCCATATCTCACTCTGAACTCCCCTCCTCTTCCTCTCTTGTGGGCACCCACGTGACATCACTAGACACGTCATCATCATCACATTCCCCACCGCAATAAGTAGAGATCTCGGAGTAGGCAGCAACACCGGGGACCAACCTCCTCCTTGGACTGATCTGGGTACTGTCGTCAGACTGCTGAGTGGCGGTTCTTGCTACCTCCTCTTCCTGATCCAATGCCAAGAGTGGCTGCACATCAGAAATGTCTTGATATGGATCGGAAAATAATTCCTGTGACTCAAGCGGAAGGTATGTGGTGGTGGTGGTGTTGTTGGTGGTAGTGTCTTTGGGGGTGCACATAGCAGAGAGTGAAGAAGAGGGTGCAGATCGAGAGGATGAGGAGGGTGCAGAAGAGTAAGGCTGAGTGAGCCACTCAACCAAGTCTGGTGCGTCCTTTAAAGTAATTGAACGCACCTTCTGCAACTTCCCACTTTGGCTCAAGCCTGTTGCTCCTGCCCTACCCCTACCACCCCTGCGGAAGGGCCTGCCTCTTCCTCTGCCTGTCATTTTTTAAATGACCCTGTGACAAAAGTCTCTAGAGAAGTGCAGTATGTATGTGGAAGAAGGTATATAACACCCTTCAATCGGTCGTTTTGGGGGGCCACTGGTCTATCACACCAGTTATAATACTTTTTTTTAAATTTAGTTTGTCACTCTTTGTACTATCGCTACAGAACCGCTCAGCAGTCACAATGCTGCACAGTGGAAATGCACTATACTATGCTTTCTATATTTGCAAGTATTTTATACGTGTATTACACCCCTATATACTACACACCAAATAGTACACCTATACCAGTCCTTAAAAGGACCTTTGTGGACCTAATAGTAGCTAGCTAGTAGCTAGTGAATTGCAGACTGTCCCTGCTCCAAACACCAAACCGTCCCTCCCTACACTGAGAAATGACAGCTGCAGAATCGGTCAGCAGCACAACAGTGCAGTGCACTATAATATGCTTTCTAATATGCTTTCTCTTCTAGTATATTATATGTGTACAACCCTATATAATGTACACGTATACCAGTCCTTAAAAGGACCTTTGTGGACTTAGTAGCTAGTGATTTGCAGACTGTCCCTGCTCCAAACACCAAACTGTCCCTCAGTCCCTACACTGATAAAAGACAGCTGCAGAATCAGTCAGCACTCAGCAGCACAGCAGTCAGCAGTGCACCATAATATACTTTGTATATTTGAAAGAAAGTATATTATACGTGTACAACCCTATATACTGTACACCTATACCAGTCCTTAAAAGGACTTTTGTGGACCTAATAGTAATAGCTAGTGATTAAACTGACTGTCCCTGCTCCACACCCTATACTGAGTAACTGGGAGCATTGTGAGGACTTAGTAACTGGGAGCATTGTGAGAACTGGGTAACTGGGAGCATTGTAAGGACTGGTAAACTAGGAGCATTGGGAAAACTGAGGACTGAGTAACTGGGAGCATTGTGAGGACTTTGTAACTGGGAGCATTGTGTGGACTGGTTATTTGGAAGCATTGTGAGGACTGGGTAATTGGAAGCATTGTGAGGACTGTGCAATTGGGAGCCTTGTGAGGTCTGAGTAATTGGGAGTATTGTGAGAACTGGGGAATTGTGAGTATTGTGAGTGCTGACAACTGAGTAACTGGGAGCATTGTGAGGACTGAGTAAGTGGGAGCATTGTGAGGACTGAGGAGTAAGTAACTGGGAGCATTGTGAGAACTGGGAAACTGGGGGCATTGTGAGGACCAAGTAACTGGGAGCATTGTGAGAACTGAGTAACTGGGAGCATTGTGAGAACTGAGTAACTGGAAGCATTGTGAGGACTGGGTAACTGGGAGCATTGTGAGAACTGAGTAGCTGGGAGCATTGTGAGGGTTGAGTAACTGGGAGCATTGCGAGGACTGAGTAACTGGGAGCATTGTGAGGACTGGGTAATTGGGAGCATTTTGAGGACTGGGAGTAACTGGGAGCATTGTGAGGACTGGGTAATTGGGAGCATTGTGAGGATTGGGAGTAACTGGGAGCATTGTGAGGACTGGGTAATTGGGAGCATTTTGAGGACTGGGAGCATTGTGAGGACTGGGAGTAATTGGGAGCATTGTGAGGACTGGGGGTATAGTGAACACTGAAGACTGCATAACTGGGAGCATTAGGTGTTCTGAGGACTGGCAGTAACTGGGAGCATTGTGAGGACTGGGTATGGGAGCATTGTGAGGACTGGGTATGGGAGCATTGTGAGGACTGGGTATGGGAGCATTGTGAGGACTGGGTATCTGAGCATTGTGAGGACTGGGTAATTGGGAGCATTGTGAGGACTGGGTAATTGGGAGCATTGTGAGGACTGGGTAATTGGGAGCATTGTGAAGACTGGGTAATTGGGAGCATTGTGAGGACTGGGAGTAACTGGGAGCATTGTGAGGACTGGGAATAATTTGGAGCATTGTGAGGACTGGGAATAATTGGGAGCATTTTGAGGACTAGGTAATTGGGATCATTGTGAGGACTGAGTAACTGGGAGCATTGTGAGGACTGGGAGTAAATGGGATCATTGTGAAAACTGGGGGTAGTGTGAACACTGAGGACTGCATAACTGGGAGCATTAGGTGTTCTGAGGACTGGGAGTAACTGGGAGCATTGTGAGAACTGTGAATAATTGGAAGCATTGTGAGGACTGGTTATGGGAGCATTGTGAGGACTGGGTATGGGAGCATTGTGAGGACTGGGTAATTGGGAGCATTGTGAGGACTGAGTAACTGGGAGCATTGTGAGGACTGGGTAATTGGGAGCATTGTGAAGACTGTGAGTTATTGGCAGCATTGTGAGAACTGGGAGCAACTGGGAACATTGTGAGGACTGGGAATAATTGGGAGTATTGTGAGGACTGGGAATAATTGGGAGCATTGTGAGGACTGGGAATAATTGGGAGTATTGTGAGGACTGGGAATAATTGGGAGCATTGTGAGGACTGGGAATAATTGGGAGCATTGTGAGGACTGGGAATAATTGGGAGCATTTTGAGGATTAGGTAATTGGGATCATTGTGAGGACTGAGTAACTGGGAGCATTGTGAGGACTGGGAGTAACTTGGAGCATTGTGAGGATTGGGAGTAACTGGGAGCATTGTGAGGACTGGGGGTATTGTGAACACTAAGGACTGCATAACTGGGAGCATTAGGTTTTCTGGGGACTGGGAGTAACTGGGAGCATTGTGAGGACTGGGAGTAACTGGGAGCATTGTGAGGACTGGGAATAATTGGGAGCATTGTGAGGACTGGGTATGGGAGCATTGTGAGGATTGGGTAATTGGGAGCATTGTGAGGACTGAGTAACTGGGAGCATTGGGAGGATTGGGTAATTGGGAGCATTGTGATGACCGAGTAACTGGGAGCATTGTGAGGACTGGGAATAATTGGGAGCATTGTGAGGACAGGGAATGATTGGGAGCATTGTGGGGACTGGGAATAATTGGGAGCATTTTGAGGACTGGGTAATTGGGATCATTGTGAGGACCGAGTAACTGGGAGCATTGTGAGGACCGAGTAACTGGGAGCATTGTGAGGACTGGGAGTAACTGGGAGTATTGTGAGGACTGGGAGTAACTGGGAGCATTGTGAGGACTGGGAGTAACTGGGAACATTGTGAGGACTGGGAGTAACTGGGAACATTGTGAGGACTGGGGGTATTATGAGCACTGAGGACTGCATAACTGGGAGCATTAGGAGTTCTGAGGACTGGGAGTAACTGGGAGCATCTGCTTATGTTGGGTTGAAAATCCCATGAGAAACGACCATTTAAATTTATCATCGTCGTCTCCCAACAGTGAAGAGAGATCTATATTAAAGACTTTTTCAAGATCCTTGTCTGTATCGCTCCAGTTATACCCTTTTTCTAAAAATATAGACCTTAAAATATCTGCCTGCAGATATTAGGTATCTAATTGAAACAGCTCTCTACTGGTTGTTATATATAATTCGATATTTGATTTAATTTATGCATATAATATGCATTTTTAAAGAGTGATATTATATTATTTTAGTCTAAAGTTTTTTTGTCATATATATACATATATACACTCTGGGACGAGTACTATGGATTTAATTGTGAGTGTTTGTCTATTTTTCATTGATTCTGACATTTAGAAATGGACAGTATGGACAAAATTGTTAGTTGGGTTGTTATGATAATATAATGCCGCGTACACACGAGCGGACTGTATGGCCTACTTAGTCCGTCATACAATCCGACGGACAGTCCGTCATACTTTCGACTGAATGGACTTGACCACACACGGATGCACAAACAGTCCGTCGAAAGCTTGCGCGATGACGTGTACAGCACATACGACGGGACTAGAAATAGGAAGTCCAATACACAGCAAAGCACCCTTCCGCCGTGTAAATCCTTTCTGAGCATGCGCCATTCTTAGTCCGTCGAACTAGCCTACTGACGAGCGGATTGTCCGCTGAAACCAAAGTACGACGGACAGAATTTCGAAAAATCCGAAATACTTAGTACGCCAGACTGCACGCTGAAAAAGTCCGCTGAAGCCCACACACGAGCGGACTGTCTGCTGAAATGTGTTTCGACGGACTAAGTACGCCATACAGTCCGCCCGTGTGTACGCGGCATTAGAGTGTATTTAATATATGAACTGAGCAAGTTTTTTAAAATTAAATAAGGTTTATAAATTTTTTTAAAACAGTGACCCCTCTTTGGTACAAACATCACAATTCGTATGTTTTTTATCATTTTGTTTATTATTTTTTTAAATTATAACTAGTTATATAAATTTAAATTTAAGTTTATATACCTGCTAAAACCTCTATTTATATTTATGAGCGCTGTAGTGTCTGGCTATGAGAACGGAGTTTGGTGAATCATGCAGCTGTTGCTGTGAGATCCTCACCTCGGTTTGGAGATGAGGCTTGGCTTCCTTGGTGGAGCTTGGCCCTGCCCCATTTTTGGGGCGAGGCTTGGGTTATAGCCGTGTGGTGGTCTGACCTCGTTTTCATGACGAGGTCCAGCCTACACTCAGGTGACTTGGTTTCCTGTTTGCAACCGGATATAGATGCACTGGCCAAGCCTCGCTTTCATAGCGAGGCTTGGCTGACGTAAATACAGCGCAACCATGAAGAATTCGATATAGATGTGCCAGCCAGGCCTCGTTTTCATGGCGAGGCTTGACTAGTGTAAATACAATGCAGCCTTGAGAGATTTAATATTGATGGAACTGATAATAAAGGGACTTTTTTGGTACACACAGTAGGTAGTAAGAACCTACCGTAAATACCCTGAGACCCCTCTGGACGTTTTTAGAGTGGTGGGAGAGATTATAAAATATACATATTTCACTTCTGGCGTCATACCGGAAGTGATGTCATGTGACAATTTGGTGGTGTTTGGAACATTTTGGGTCATTGTTTCTATATAAGCGATGGTTTTTGGGGGGCTCCACACCCCAGATGATGACTGCATGAGTCGAAACGCGTCGGATGGACCTACCAAGAGACATCGCTCTACAATTGATTGATTTACAAGCTGTTTACTTTCTATGGAAATATGAGTGGAAAATATCTTTTATATTAAAAAGCTCTTTTAAACGGGGGTTACGCTATGCAAGTTTTTTTTTCTAATTTTTTGGAATATATGTTAAACTCCATACATTTACTCCCCATTCTGATGTTCGGGAAACATATGGTGCCATGTTTTGAAGATTGTGAGATGAAAATATATCTGATGGATTCATCCCAGTGATAAAGCTTGTTTTGACCTGGGCGGCATATGCCCCCCGCCAGGTTCAAACCATCTGGTAAGCCTCCTCCCTATCACGGTGACGGTGGTGGTGTCTGTTTTCGTTTTGAGGAATCACATTGTGGATTTTTTTCTATGGAAATTTATATGTCTTCCTATCACAGAAAATTATTTGGATTTGATTAAAGAGGAGCTGCACAAAAAAAAAAAATATTAAAAGCCAGCAGCTACTAATATTGCAGCTGCTGACTTTTAATAATATCACACTTATCTGTCCCAGGTTCCAGCGATGTCGGCGGCAGATGACGAGCGATCGCTCGTCTCGCTGCAGCCACCGCCGCCATCCTCTGTCAGGGAATCGGGAAGTGAAGCAAGAGGGCTTCACTGCCCGGTTCCCTACTGCGCATGCGCGAGTCGCGCTGCGCTGGTTCCCCGCTGTGTCTCTGGGAACTGTGTGTTTCCCAGAACACAACGGGGGGGGGCGGAGCCATGCAGCGGTGGGCGGAGCCATGCGGCGGTCTGGCCGGAAGTGGGTGCAGTTACCTGGATTATCCAGGTAACTGCACCCCTCTCCCCCCCGAAAGGTGCCGATTGTGGCACCGGAGGGGGGGAGGGATAATACTAGCGGAACTTCCCCTTTAGGGTGAAGAACCGCTTTAACCTTATGCACTTTTAACCACATGCACAAAAGGACTTTGTTTTGATCACTTTTTTTGTATAATAATATTTACACGTTTTTGATTTTGGGTGCTTTATATATGTTTTTATAGAACATATGTACTAATTTTAAATTGTATATTATATAAGCTCACGTTTATATTATTAGATGTAATTTTTCACTAGAGTCAGACTCATTTTGTGATAATTTTTGCGATATAGCGCTACACATTTTTTTACATAAAGTATTTTGGGAGCTATAACGAAGGGGTTTTTGATCCACTAATTTTCATACCTGCTGATATTATGGTGCTTTGCATGACTATATATGGCCAATGATGTCACCCAGCATCCCCTGCTGTCTGTTTGCATTCCAGCAGCCAGGGATCTGTTATTTTGTGATGGGAGTTATCGTGAAGTGGTGGGTCATTGTGGATGAGGGGTTATTGTGATTTAAAGTGGTTGTAAACCCCCCCCCCCCCACAACTTTGTCCCATGTAAATCAGCATAAAAAACCTAATGAACACTGCTTGTAGATATCTCCTTACTTGCTTAGTATTGTTGTAATCCTTGTTGTTCTGTAGAATGAAGTCACTGAGCATGTCCAGATCTCCCCTGATTTAAGGCACACTCTCTATGTCTTATCTATCTGTTATCAGGACTTCCTACGGCACAACACTGAACTCTGCTAATCACTCAGAGCTTCCTCCTACACCACATGTGACCATGTGACCTCACATACAGTGTAAACTTGGTCATGACTGCAGTCTTATCAGCTGAAGCTGATAAGTCTGACAAAGGGAAACATTAGACATCAGCACAAGTAAATACTATGAAATAAACAAGTAAGCTATGAACAGGGAAGCAGGGTTGCCATAGAAACGTTGGATTGGGGGGCGTGGCCTGGACATGGCGGAGTAGGGACGTGCATTGCTCGAGCTCCCGGCCGTCTCTCACCTTCTCTGCAGACGTTTACCAGTTTACCGCATTATGCCCTCCTCGAAAAAGCGGGCTGCGTTGCGGAAGAGCATCCCTGCCGGGCCGACCCTTCCCGCGCCACAGACGGGGGATATAGAGAGGCTTTTCCATCTGTCCCAGCTCCGCTCCCCGGGCCCTGTCATGGCGGCGCCACGTGCCTGCGGCAGCGGGGACCGTGCTGCCTGCGCCTCCCCGGACCTCGACCCAGAGACCTCCATAGCGGATCCCTTGATGGACACCCCCTTGGATTTCCACCGGGAAGTGCCTGACGTCCCGAGAGCAGCGGTGCCGCCGCTCCAGCTGGATGAGGAACTCCGCTCGTTGCTGCAGTCCCTCCCTACCAAGTCGGACATTGCCACGCTTATCGGAGCGGTGGAGGCTGCCCACCGCAAGGAGATATCCCTCGTCCGGGAGGAGGTGAAGGTCCTCACCACCAGAGTATCAGGCGGCGAGACGTCCTTGGCGGCCCTGGAGGGCCGGGTGGCGGCCTTGGAGGCCGTTCGGACCGCCCAGGCGGAAGCTTTGCTGGGGCAGCAATTAAAGCTGGAGGAGATGGAGGACCGCAGTCGCAGGAACAATCTGCGACTGCGAGGTCTACCGGAGGCGACGGGATCAGAGGACCTGGCGGCCACGGTGGCGGCGATATTCCGCAGCATCCCTGGAGTGGACCTGCCGCCTCGCCTGGAGTTCGATCGGGTTCATAGGGCCATGGGCCCACGATCGACGGACCCTGACAGACCACGCGATGTAGTCTGTCGACTGCACCACTACCTTCATAAGGAGGAGGTCCTGCGGAAATCCTGGGAGGCCCCTGCCGTAGAGTTTGATGGGGTGGACCTGAAGATTTTGCCGGACATTTCTCGTGCTACGCTACAGAGGCGGGCCCTGTTGAAGCCTCTACTGGAGCTAGCTCGTCGCAGGGGAGCAACTTACAGATGGGGCTACCCCCTGTCGGTCACGTTCCGAATGGACCAGCGTTTCTTCCATCTCCGCCACCCTGGCTCCTTACCGGACCTGTTTGACTTCCTGGCGGCGGACCCTATCACAATCCCGAATTGGCTAGCCCCTCTGCCCCGGGCTCAGGGTGCAGCTGCGGGCCCTGGCCGCCGCGGAGACCTGCCGCCCAGGCAGCAGAGGAACCGTCGGAGGCCCAGGGCGTCTTCTCCGGAGATCTCCAGGGAACTGTAAGGTGACTTTTATCTTTGGGTTTCCCTTCCTCCCCCCCCCCCCCCCCCGCCTGCTGATGCTGATGCCGCTAATGTTCTGGGCGGCCCCGTTTGCCTCTGTCCCTCCGGTTGCTATCCGTGTCTGGACGGCTTCCCCCTGTTGGCCGGTTGCGACCATAGTAGTTACCCTGGCTCCCCCCCCCCCCGCTGACTTGGGCCACACGCTGCGGCGGTGGCCCACTTCCTCTGCCCGACCTGCTGGGTGGCTTCCCCCGCACTGATGTTCTGTCCTGCCCACAGCCTGCCCTGGGATGTTGATGGAGGGGGTGGTGCTGCTGAGCCCTTCCTGCCCCTGGCTTGTGGTCCTTGGGTCCCGTGGGTGCCCCGGCCTGTGTTGTTGCCTGGACTCTGGGGGGTCTTTCCGCCGCCCCTCCCGGCATCCCGTTGTACCTAGACTGTCTTTGGGTACCCCCCCCCCCCTCTTTTTGCTCTACCCTCTACCGTACGGAGCTGCTGTTCCGAAGACGACCAGGATTCATGTGGATGGGGGTTCTGGACTTGGTGGGTGGTGGGTGGGGGGCTGGTGGATCTCCCCCTGAGGTTGGTATGGGGACTCTATACCGGGCGTACCTGGTGGGACTTAATGTTTCTCTATCTGTTGGTTGTGGAGCGGGGACTTCATGGGGGGGTGGTTGGTTGCGATGGGCGGGGAGATTGGGGCTGTGTTTTATTGTGGGGGTGAGACAGACGGTACGCGGCGCCCATGCCAGTGCCCGGATTTGCACGGATGGGGCTTTGTGTCGCTCTGGTCGGCTACACGTTGTGTGCCTTCATGTCTCCCTGTGCTGTGTGGGGGGCGGGGGGATTTGGGGAGGTGCCCATTTGCCTGCGCCCTACAGACGGTGCACGGTTTTGGTTCCTGACTGCGATTTTGCATAGACTAGGCCGTGTATCGTCTGAGTTCGGTATGCTTTCACAATTATTGTGTTTCCTTGCTTGTTTGGTTTTTTTTTTTTTTTTTTTTTTTTCTTTTTCCCTTTTTTATTTTCTGCTTGATGGTTATATGTGGGTTGCTTTCTATTTTGTTATTTTTTGTTTATCCCGCTACATGTGCTCCATTCTATCTGGGGTTGCGCATTTTGCTATAGTGATACTACAAGGTGGGAGACTGGTATAGGGAACTGGTTATTTCCTTCCCTGTACGGTTTGCTCCCCCCCATAGGCTAGCATGTTCTGCTAGAGGGTATGTTTTGCCCTCAAAGCACTATATGCAATTAACTATTTTAGTCCTCTCTGGAAACATAGGGCATTAGGCCCGGTTTCCGACAACAGTTTTACTTCTTTGATTTCTTGTCTTTTCCCTTTTTTTTTTTTTTTTTTTTCCTCTCTTCCTTTCCAGTCACCCCCCCTCCCACACTTCCCCTCTGTCTTTCCCTCACCTACCCTTTCCCCCCCCTCCCTACCGACTCCCGTCCCCCCTGCGTCCCCTTCTGTCCCCCTTGTCTAGGTATGGCCTCACCTCGCCTCCGCCTTTTGTCGCTTAACGCGAAGGGCCTTAATACGCCCGAAAAAAGGCGTATTTTACTGGCGGATCTGAAAAGGCTACGCACGGATGTTGCCTTTATACAAGAAACGCATTTTAAATCTAATGCGCTACCATACCTCCGCAATAGACACTACCCGTTCTCGTATCACTCTGTCAATCCGCTGGCCAAGTCAAAGGGGGTCTCCATACTTCTCTCCCACAAACTTCCGTGGAGATGTCAAGCCTCCCTGATAGACACGGCTGGCCGTTATGTTTTTCTGAAGGGGCTCATTGGCACAGTTCAAGTGACCCTGGCAACTATATATGCACCTAATGAGCTCCAAGCCACCTTTGTGGAGGGAATTATGGAGAAACTACAGGGCTTTAGGGCAGGTCAGTTGTTGTTGGGTGGGGATTTTAATGTCCCCTTATTGCCATCTGTAGACACCTCGGCGGGTCGTACTTCCTTGCCAGTGAATCAGCTTAAAAGGGTTGCGAAGGCACTCCACAACTCCCAACTGATTGATGTCTGGAGACTCCAGCACTCTAGTGAACGGGACTATACATTCTACTCCTCTGTACATAAGGTTTACACTCGCATTGATTATTTCATGATCCCTCACTCCCAACTACATGCGGTGGAACATTCCTCCATCGGGAGCAGGACTTGGTCGGACCACGCACCGATCTTTTTGACTTACAAACTGTCTGACACCCCACACCTGACGACCAGATTTTGGCGCCTAAATGAAAGCTTGCTGCAGATCCCAGAGGTTCTGGAGGAGGTGACCGCGACATTACGTCATTACCTCCGAGAAAATGATCTTCCGGACTGTGATCCGGGTGTGCTCTGGGAGGCTCACAAGACTGTAGTCAGGGGTGTTCTTATCAAACATGGGGCACGGCTTAAACGTGAACGCACTAAACTTCTTGACCAGTTATTGGAGAACCTACACTTAGCGGAGGCCCGACATAAACATGCCCCTACACATTCCTCTGATACCGATATACAATTTCTACGGAAACAAATTACGGACATTCTTCATTACAGGGCTAAAGCGGCCATGCAATCCTGTCGTAAGATGACCTACGAGGCGGGTGACAAGTGTGGAAAGCTGCTAGCGCGGCTGATAAGGGAACGTAAACTTCTGACATATATCCCCCACGTTGTTGCACCAGGGGGACGGAAGGTTACTTTGCCTCAGGATGTCACTCAGGAATTCCGTAATTTTTATTCCGATCTCTATAATCTCCAGGCTGACCCCCCACCGCGGTCGGCCATGGTCGCTTATATTGTGGCATCCCGTATGCCCTCCATTTCGCCAGAGGCCAGTGCAGAACTGGAATCCCCAATAACTTTGGTGGAGATTCATAGAGCTATGGGGTCCATGAAGCTTGGGAAGGCCCCGGGCCCAGACGGCTATACTCTGCAGTACTATAAAAAATTGATAGATCTACTGGGTCCGCCCATGCTCACGCTATTTAATGCAATGGGCTCGGGCGGGTGCTTTCCTAGAGACTTCTTGAGTGCCCATGTCTCGGTGATACCCAAAGAGGGGAAGGACCCTACGTCTTGTGGTAGTTACAGGCCGATATCTCTTTTGAACATAGATTTGAAAATTTATACTAAGATCCTGGCCACTAGAATAGCCACCCATCTTCCACACTTAATCCACCTGGATCAGGTGGGTTTCATCCCCTCTAGAGAAGCCCGTGATAGTACCACGAAGGTTCTAAACCTGCTCCATTTGGCGACGGCCGCTAAAACCCCCTGTGTCTTGCTGAATACGGATGCCGAGAAGGCTTTTGACCGCGTGAACTGGTCATTTATGTTCGCAGTGCTCCGACATGTGGGGTTGGGGGAACAAATGCTCAACAGGATAGCGGGTGTTTATTCTAACCCCACAGCCCAAGTTAAAGTTAACGGGACTCTCTCGACCCCTTTCCCGATAACCAATGGGACACGGCAGGGTTGCCCTTTATCCCCTCTTTTGTTTGCATTATCCCTGGAACCCTTCCTCGCCATGATCAGGCTTAATCCCGATATACAAGGGGTGCGCGTTGGACAGTCTCAGCATAAAATCTCAGCTTATGCTGACGACATGCTCTTTACGCTGACTAACCCAGGGATATCGCTGCCAAATTTGCTTCGGGAATTTGAGAAGTATGGGAGATTTTCCAACATGAAAATAAATTTTACCAAATCAGAAGCTATGGGTATTATGTTACCACCCCGATTACTGCCTACTTTACAATCCGCTTTCCAATTTAAATGGACGTCTACCACACTGACATATCTGGGGACTAGCATCCCCCCGAATGTGTCGGACCTCTATGAACGAAATTTCCCTCCTCTCCTTGCTAGGGTGAGGCTGCTTTTGGACTCATGGCAGAAGGGGATCCACTCCTGGTTCGGTAGGTGCAATCTGCTGAAAATGTGCGTCCTGCCCAAATTTTTGTACCTTTTTCAGGCGTTACCGATTAAAATTCCGCCCACGTATTTTAAACAGGTACAGGCGTTGTTTACCCGGTTCGTCTGGGCCCAGAGGCAGCCTCGGATACCTCGATCCCAACTCTCTCTACCGAAACCTTATGGGGGGTTGGCGCTACCAGACGTTAGACAGTATTATTCTGCTGTACACTTAGGTAGGATCTTGGACTGGGGTCGCAATCTCGACGCTAAACTATGGGCACAAATTGAGCAACAACAGTGCTCGATCCCGTTGCAGACGGCCCTCTGGTGCTACGAGGCACTACCGCGAGCAGTGAAATCCCACCCTCTTATTGGCGTCACAATCTTTCAAGGCGCAAAGGCGGCACTGAAACAGTCTCTGACGACCACAGCGTCACCGTTGACACCTATCCTTGGTAATCCCAGCTTTACACCAGGTCTGTCACGTGCACAATTTCAACCGTTATGGAGCTCCGGTCTCTCTACGGCCTCTCATTTTGTGCTGCGGGGAAATTGGACGTCCATCCCGGATCTTATGGACCCTTTGGGTCCGTACCGTCTGGATTTTTGGAACGCCAATCGCCTACACCACTTTCTCCATTCTCTCCCGAACCCCCTAGACTACTCCAGACCGCTTACTGCTTTTGAAACATACTGTTCTGACACTGAACCGATCTCCCGAACCCTTTCTAAAATGTACGCCCTACTTAATACACCGGCACACCCGCCATGCGTCGCTGGTCTCACTAAATGGGAAGCGGACTTGGGCCACACCTTTACACAAATACAAGTTAACAACATACTGCGGTTCGCTTTGCGGTCCTCAATATGCACCAAAATACAAGAGACGAACTATAAAATTCTTGTCCGGTGGTACCTGACGCCTAGTCGCCTTCACCTTATCTACCCGGACACGTCTGAGGGCTGCTGGCGCTGTCGCGAAGAACGGGGCACTATTTTTCATATTTTTTGGTCCTGCCCTAGGCTCTCTGAGTTCTGGACCGCGGTCCGGACCATTTCTCAAAAATTTACCGAATGGCAGATCCCTAATGATCCAGCCTTTTTTTTACTGCATGTTTCGGACATACCCCCTAGGAAATACGCGCGATCGATACTACGACACTTAACGAATGCGGCCAAGTCCTGCATCCCCTTGCTTTGGAAACAGCAGACTCCGCCTTCAGCGGCAATGTGGGTAAGGAAAGTGGAGGATATTAATAAAATGGAAGACCTAGTGCTCACAGCTCAGGATCGGCAGGAGACATATCGCAAGACTTGGTCTCTCTGGAACGTGTTTGTATACTCGGATGAGGGCAAAGCCCTGTTTGGCCATTAATTCACTTACTGCTGGTAGCTGACAGACCGCATAGGTAAGGCCATTCCCACTCCGCCCCTCCCTCCTCCTTCCCTTATCCTTCGCCTCCTCCCCTTGACTCTTCCTCCCCCCCCCCCCGCCCCTCTCTTCCTTTTTTCTTTTTTCTCTTCTCTCTGCCACTCTTTTATTTCCGTCTCAGTTCTCGCTCTCTCTCTGGGTCGCAGCTCCAGACCTGCTCCCGTTGACCTTGTGCTGAGGCGCTGGTTTAGGCCTCGGCATGCCCGTTTTGTTTTTAGAGGGAGGCAGGAGCATCTCTAACAGTCCAAGTCCTCCAAGGTCGGTGGATAGGACGTGTTTTACTAATACTTCATATGTTGCCATGCCACTACATATACAGCATGTTTGTGAGGCTGCGACCTCTTTTGTTTCCTTTGTTTTCCTTATTACTGTTTGTTTTGGGGTTCTCCCCAAATGTGGTTTTTGTTTTTGTTTTCTTTGTTATTTGAAATACTAATAAAAATGATATTTGCAAAAAAAAAAAGAAACGTTGGATTGAGAAGGAGGCTTCGTTAACAGTACAGGAAGTGCTCAATGTATGGGTGGAAATACACTCCACTGTGGACTCAGAAAACAATACTTCAGATGGTGCTGCCTTATCCCTGGAAACAAATTTTTTAAAGTTTCTTTAAACAGTAAGTAATATGAGATTTGGGCTGGATTACAGTGGCTATAGTCTGATAATGACTTATTATAATGGAATAAATGAAAAGAAGCATCAGAGTGGGAGAGTTTACTTCCTCTTTAAGAGGGTTTACATTGTTGGACACTTCATTCACATCTGAAAGTAGGACCGTAGAGAATAGTGAAAGTGGCCATTGTGGCCTTCATATTGACTTCTGGAGGAATATATTTTCTCCTATGTTCCTGGAGAGGATTGGGCACGGGGTCCTGACTAGGGATGGCCGAACGGTTCGCCCGGGGGTCGTTTCGTGGCGAATTTCGGCTGTTCGCCGTCTGCCCGATCGGCGGACTATTGCCGCCGTTCGCCCGGCGGACTTCCGTGTTTACTGTGTAAAAGAACTTTGACCTATGATGACACATCCATCATGGGGTACAGGACAGCCAATTGAGACATTACAGCACATGGACAGTTGGACATTCCCCCTAACTTATAAATAGACCCGATCCGACTGCCATTTTACATTCTTTCGTATGTCACTATAGGGAGAGGTTGCTTTGTGGAGCAGGGAGAGACTTCAGTGACCCAAATCACTAGCTATTAAGTCCACAAAAGTTCTTTTAAGGACTGGTATCATGGTATAGGTGTTAGGTGTAGTTCAGGATATAGGTTTGAGGTACTGCTGTGCTAGTGATTGTTGCAGCAGCCTGTCTTTTGTCAGTGTAGAGAGAGGACAGGACGCTGTGTGCAGCAGGGACAGTCAGTTTAATCATTAGCTGTTACTATTAGGTCCACAAAAGTCCTTTTCAGGACTGGTATGGTAAAGTAGTACAGGATATAGTTTCGAGTGCTATTTAAGTTATTGTTCCAGCAGCCTGTGTTTTGTCAGTTTAAATAGGGACAGGCAGGAAGCTGTGGGTGGCAGTGAGGGACAGTCAGTTTAATCAGTAGCTGTTACTATTAGGTCCAAAAAGGTTCTTTTCAGGACTGGTATGGTAATAGGCTTGTACACGTATAATATTCTTTCTTCCAAATATAGAAAGAATATATACTTGACTGCTGCCCTTCTGCTGCAGTAGTCCTTTATCAGTATAGGGACTGAGGTACAGTCTGCTAATCATTCACAACCTACTAGTTCCACAAAAAGGTCCTTATAAGGACTGGTAAGGTATAGGGTACTACAGTACATAGGGTTGAGTGAGGAACAGTCTGCTATTCCTTAAGGACTGGTATAGGTCCACAATATATAGGGTTGAGGTGCACTACTGCGGACTGCTGCCCTTCTGCTACAGTAGTCCTTTATGAGTATAGGGACTGAGGTACAGTCTGCTAATCATTCACAACCTACTAGTTCGCCAAAAAGGTCCTTATAAGGACTGGTAAGGTATAGGGTACTACAGTACATAGGGTTGAGTGAGGTACAGTCTGCTATTCCTTAAGGACAGGTATAGGTCCACAATATATAGGGTTGAGGTGCACGACTGCTGACTGCTGCCCTTCTGCTGCAGTAGTCCTTTATGAGTATAGGGACTGAGGTACAGTCTGCTAATCATTCACAACCTACTAGTTCCCCAAAAAGGTCCTTATAAGGACTGGTAAGGTATAGGGTACTACAGTACATAGGGTTGAGTGAGGTACAGTCTGCTATTCCTTAAGGATTGGTATAGGTCCACAATATATAGGGTTGAGGTGCACTACTGCTGACTGCTGCCCTTCTGCTGCAGTAGTCCTTTATCAGTATAGGGACTGAGGTACAGTCTGCTAATCATTCACAACCTACTAGTTCCACAAAGGTCCTTATAAGGACTGGTAAGGTATAGGGTACTACAGTACATAGGGTTGAGTGAGGTACAGTCTGCTATTCCTTAAGGACTGGTATAGGTCCACAATATATAGGGTTGAGGTGCACTACTGCTGACTGCTGCCCTTCTGCTGCAGTAGTCCTTTATGAGTATAGGGACTGAGGTACAGTCTGCTAATCATTCACAACTTACTAGTTCCCCAAAAAGGTCCTTATAAGGACTGGTAAGGTATAGGGTACTACAGTACATAGGGTTGAGTGAGGTACAGTCTGCTATTCCTTAGGGACAGGTATAGGTCCACAATATATAGGGTTGAGGTGCATGACTGCTGACTGCTGCCCTTCTGCTGCAGTAGTCCTTTATGAGTATAGGGACTGAGGTACAGTTTGCTAATCATTCACAACCTACTAGGTCCACAAAAATGTCCTTATAAGGACTGGTAAGGTATAGAGTACTACAGTACATAGGGTTGAGTGAGGTATAGTCTGCTATTCCTTAAGGACTGGTATAGGTCCACAATATATAGGGTTGAGGTGCACTACTGCTGACTGCTGCCCTATACTGCAGCAGTCCTTTATCAGTATAGGGACTGAGGTACAGTCTGCTAATCATTAACAACCTACTAGTTCCACAAAGGTCCTTATAAGGACTGGTAAGGTATAGGGTACTACAGTACATAGGGTTGAGTGAGGAACAGTCTGCTATTCCTTAATGACTGGTATAGGTACACAATATATAGGGTTGAGGTGCACTACTGCTGACTGCTGCCCGTCTGCGTGCCCTGACCGCAGTATACACCGCTATATTCACCTCACCTATATAGCTATTGGTCTATCTTTTATAATAGAGCTTGCAGTTAGTAGTGTTAGGAGCTTGTGCGTGCTGTCTGCGTGCTCTGTACCCAGTACATACCGCTATATCCACCTACATAGCTCTTCTCTATTTGAGACCACTTGCCATCTGCAGGAGTTATTGGAAGTTGTGTGTGCCTCCAGCACAGCACAGTATACATCTGTATATACCCCTTTATCTCTGGTGTTCTATAATAAAGGCATCTGCAGGAGTTAGTGGGTGTTGTGTGCCTCTAGCACAATATACACTACCCAACTGCTTTTTTACCCAACTCCCTTCAGGCCATTACCATGTCTGGAAGGCCAGCAAGGAGAGGCAGACAGGCGCGAGCCGATAAAAGAGGGCAAGCAGGCTCTGTGTCTAGAGACAACAGTGCTGGTCATGGACGCGGTGCATTGTCATCAGCACGTGGCCATGGGACACGCTTGTCCTTCTTTTCGGCAGCTAGACATGTTGAGCTGCAACATGCCAATGACTTGGTAGAGTGGATGACCAAGCCCTCCTCATCCTCCTCATCCTCTCTCACCCAGTCTCAGGGTACTAGCAAAGCAGCTGCCAACGCATCGTCTTCCCTCCTCTCAATGTCATCATCAGTGACTCCTTCCCTAGACCCACCACGTCCTCCTGAGGAGTCTCCTGAACTCTTTGAGCACAGTGTTGGGTATATGCTCCAGGAGGATGCCCAGTGTTTTGTGGGCTCTGATGATGACACTCAGCTAGAGGAAGGCAGTAGCGTGAGCGCAGAGAGAGGGGATGCTCAAGAAGGACAGCAATCTGGCAGTCATGTTCCACAAGCTGCAGCATACTGCCAGGTTTGCTACAGCGATGAAGAGGGAGGGGATGATGAGGGCACTGACTCCACGTGGGTGCCTGGAAGGAGAGAGGAGGAGGAGGAGGCACATGTCCAATGAGGTAGGATGCCCTCCGGGGGCCAGCTTAGGGGCAGCACACCGACTGAATCACACCGCAGAGCTCCGCCTGTGTAGGGCGCTGCCTCTGCGCGTTATTCTAAAAGTTCTTTGGTGTGGGCCTTTTTTGAGACGAGTGCATCAGATCGCACCGCTGCTATTTGCAACATATGTCTCAAGCGTATCTCGCGTGGCCAAAACATCAGCCGCTTGGGCACCACATGCTTGACCAGACATATGTTGTCCTGCCATGCAGCTCGTTGGCAAGCGTACCTCAAAGACCCACACCAAAGAACAAAGCGGACCTCTCCTTGCTCCTCATCAGCTGGCATCTCCAACCCCACTAGACCTTCAGTCCTCTCTGAAACCTGCTCTGAGAGGAATGAAGGTGTAGAATTAGGTGTGTCAAAGCCAAGTGCTTCCGGGAACTCTGCTAGCGGTACACCCACGTCCGATTATAGCAGGCAAATGTCCCTGCCCCAGCTGCTGGACCGGCAAAAGAAGTTCACTCCCAGCCATCCACATGCCCAGTGGTTGAATGCTAGCTTGGCTAAATTGCTAGCACTTCAACTGCTGCCTTTTCAGTTGGTAGACTCGGCCCCCTTCCATGAGTTTGTACAATGTGCGGTTCCTCAGTGGCAGGTCCCCAAACGCCACTTTTTCTCACGGAAGGCGATTCCGGCTCTCTACCGGCATGTGGAAGGCAATGTCCTTGCCTCGCTGGACAGGGCGGTCAGCGGTAAGGTGCATATTACCGCTGACTCATGGTCCAGGAGGCATGGACAGGGACATTACCTGTCTTTCACGGCCCATTGGGTCACTCTTCTGGCAGCTGGGAAGGATGCAGGACAAGGTGCAGTAGTGTTGGAGGTTGTTCCGCCACCACGCCTCCAAAATGCTACTATTGGTTGTGACACACCTCTCTCCTCCACCCCCTCCTCTTCTTCTTCCTCCATGGCCTCTTCCAGTGCCCTGTCCTCAGAACCAGCGGTGCTTCGTAGGCGTTCCAGGGGCTACGCAAGTACGCAGGCAAAATGATGCCATGCCGTGCTTGCGCTGGTTTGTTTGGGGGACAGGAGCCACACTGGGGCGCATGTTTTGTCAACTCTGCAGGGGCAGGCCGAGAGGTGGTTGACGCCATGCCAGCTTAAGCCAGGAATGGTGGTTTGTGACAATGGCACCAACCTCCTCTCTGCCCTCCGACAGGGACAACTGACCCATGTGCCCTGTGTAGCTAACGTCCTTAACCTGGTGGTGCAGCGGTTCTTGGGCAGGTACCCCGGCTTACAGGATGTCCTAAAGCAGGCCAGGAAAGTCTGTGTGCATTTCCGCCGATCATTTAATGCCAGTGCTCGGCTGGCTGAGCTCCAAAAGGAGTTGAACCTGCCCAAGAACCGCCTTATATGTGACATGCCCACCAGATGGAACTCAACGTTGGCCATGCTGCAGCGGCTGCACACGCAGCAGAGGGCCATCAATGAGTACCTGTGCGACTACGGCACCAGGACAGGGTCAGGGGAGCTCAGTTTTTTCTCACCACGCCAGTGGGGCATGATCAGGGATGCATGCACTGTCCTGTCACCGTTTGAGGAGGCCACAAGGATGGTGAGCAGTGACAGTGCATGCATCAGTGACACTGTACCTCTTGTCCACCTCTTGGAGCATACGCTGCGTGGAATAATGGACAGGGCACTTGAGGCAGAACAGATGCAGGAAGAGGAGGACTTCCTTGCCTCTCAAGGGCCCCTTTATCCAGACAGTGTTCCTGCTGTGCCACCCATCACACAGGAAGAGGATGAGGAGGAGGAAGAGGAGGAGGAGGATTATTGTGTCAGCATGGAGGTGGAGGCTGGCACTCAGCATCAGCAGCAGTAGCAGCAGCAGTCTTGTAGGGATGATTTACAGTCCCAAGAAACACGTGGACTTGTACGTGTCTGGGAGGAGGTAGCTGCGGATCATGTTGTCCGTAGTGACCCAGAGGACTCCGGACCGAATGCCTCAGCTAACCTACGCTGCATGGCCTCCCTGATCCTGCAAAGCCTGCGGAAGGATCCTCGTATTCTTCGGATCAAGGAGAGGGACCATTACTAGCTGGCCACTCTCCTTGATCCACGGTACAAGGGTAAGGTTGCCGACCTTATCTTGCCATCGCAGAGGGAGCAGAGGATGAGACATCTCCGGGAGGCTGGGAGGTTACAAACTCCTGGTCCTGGACAACGTGTTGCTGAGGCATCGGTCAGAAGGAGTGGTGGAGAAGGTGGCCGTCTGACTGATGCTTTCAGACAATTTTTTAGTCCGCAGCCCCAAGGTATGATCGGTTCCAGCACCCATCGCCAGCGTCTGATTTACATGGTGCAGGAATACCTAGGGGCAAGGTCAGACTTGGACACCTTTCCCACCGAAAATCCTCTGGCTTACTGAGTCTTGAGGATGGATCACTGGCCAGAGCTTGCACAGTATGCAATTGAGCTACTGGCCTGTCCTGCATCCAGCGTTCTTTCGGAACGCACCTTCAGTGCTGCTGGTGGCTTTGTTACCGATCACAGGGTGCGCCTGTCCACCGAATCAGTTGATCGACTGACCTTCATCAAGATGAATCAGTCTTGGATCACCCACAGCTACCAAGCACCTGAAGCTGATGTAACAGAATAATTTGTTTTGAAATATCACATCCCTTCAAGACTGCCTATGCTGATGCTGAGTGACTGTCCTGTTATGTTTATTGTCTATCCTCTTCCTCCTCCGCTGATATGTTGGAAGAACATTTCTGGTTCTGGGTGATGCCATCAGCCCAATTTTTCTGCCCCTGTTTAACAGGGGCGTTTAAGTACAATTTTTGATGCAATGCTTTGCAGCAGGGCTAATTCCTGCAATCAAACAAGAGTATATGGGAGAGGTTGCAGTGTCGTGGCACCAGCACCAGTGCCTAAGGCCCAATTTTTCTGCCCCTGTTTAACAGGGGCGTTTAATTACAATTTTTGATGCAATGCTTTGCAGCAGGGCTAATTCCTGCAATAAAACTAGAGTATATGGAAGAGGTTGCAGTGTGGTGGCACCAGCACCAGTGCCTAATGCCCAATTTTTCTGCCCCTGTTTAACAGGGACATGTAATTACAATTCTTGATATAATATTTCACAGGAGGGCCCGTTCCTGTGCCCACCCAGAGTAACTGTGAGGACTTATAGTGTTGTGGCAAGAGCAGCACAACCACCAAAGGTCAATTTTTCTACCACTGTTCAACAATGGCATGTAATTACAATTCTTGATATAATCGCTCACAGCAGGGCGCTCCAGCGCCCACCAAGAGTCACTTTGAGGGCTTACAATGTTGTGGCAAAACCAACACCTTGTTCCGCCATTTCTGCAGAGCATATAGGGCAGGCCCCTACTTTCAAACATCCAACTTACAAACATCTACTTGCAAACGGAAGGAGACAACAGCAAGTGATATGAAAAAAGATGGACGACAAAACAAATTATACAGGGGTGATAACTCTTCCCTATGTTTTCCAAAAAGCTTAAAAATAGTTTTTTTGACTGGAGCTACACTTTGAAAATGTACCAGTTGAAAATTACAAACAGATTCAACTTAACACAACAAACCTACACAGTCCCTGTCTTGTTTGCACCGCCTGTATACTGCTGTTCTGAGTATATAGGGCCTGGGGGCCATAAGCATTTCCTTTTTTAAATATGGGTACAGGGTTCCCCTTAATATGCGTACAAGACCCAAAGGGGCTGGTAATGGGCAGGGAGGGCTACCCATGCCATTTTTCTCAATGATTTTCAACCATATTGCAGGAACCAGATATAACATTAAAACCGCAAGCAGTTTTAAATGGTGTTATTTCCGTTTAATGTCATTTTGTGCAGGGACTGTTCTAAACACGGGAAACACGTGGCACTTCACAGGCATACTACAGACACCCCCCAGGCACCATATTTAAAGGAATATTTCACTTTTTTTTTTTCACTTTAATCGTCATTAAAATCAGTGCTCCCGCCAAAACGGCCATTTTTAAAAACATTTTAGGCATTGACTCATGTCCCCTGGGGCAGGAGCCAGGTCCCCAAACCCTTTTTAGGACAGTATCTTGCATATTAGCCATTAAAATTAGAACTTTTAATTTCGAACGTTCGAGTCCCATAGACTTCAATGGGGTTCTAACGTTCGTACGAATTTGGGGTCCGTTCGAAAGTTCTGGTGCGAACCGAACCGGGGGGTGTTCGGCTCATCCCTATTCACAACCTACTAGTTCCACAAAGGTCCTTATAAGGACTGGTAAGGTATAGGGTACTACAGTACATAGGGTTGAGTGAGGTACAGTCTGCTATTCCTTAAGGACTGGTATAGGTCCACAATATATAGGGTTGAGGTGCACTACTGCTGACTGCTGCCCTTCTGCTGCAGTAGTCCTTTACCAGTATAGGGACTGAGGTACAGTCTGCTAATCATTCACAACCTACTAGTTCCACAAAAAGGTCCTTATAAGGACTGGTAAGATATAGAGTACTACAGTACATAGGGTTGAGTGAGGTACAGTCTGCTATTCCTTAAGGACTGGTACAGGTCCACAATATATAGGGTTGAGGTGCACTACTGCTGACTGCTGCCCTATACTGCAGCAGTCCTTTATCAGTATAGGGACTGAGGTACAGTCTGCTAATAATTCACAACCTACTAGTTCCACAAAGGTCCTTATAAGGATTGGTAAGGTATAGGGTACTACAGTACATAGGGTTGAGTGAGGAACAGTCTGCTATTCCTTAATGACTGGTATAGGTCCACAATATATAGGGTTGAGGTGCACTACTGCTGACTGCTGCCCTTCTGCTGCAGTAGTCCTTTATCAGTATAGGGACTGAGGTACAGTCTGCTAATCATTCACAACCTACTAGTTCCACAAAGGTCCTTATAAGGATTGGTAAGGTATAGGGTACTACAGTACATAGGGTAGAGTGAGGAACAGTCTGCTATTCCTTAATGACTGGTATAGGTCCACAATATATAGGGTTGAGGCGCACTACTGCTGACTGCTGCCCGTCTGCTGCAGTAGTCCTTTATGCGTATAGGGACTGAGGTACAGTCTGCTAATCATTCACAACCTACTAGTTCCACAAAGGTCCTTATAAGGACTGGTAAGGTATAGGGTACTACAGTACATAGGGTTGAGTGAGGTACAGTCTGCTATTCCTTAAGGACTGGTATAGGTCCACAATATATAGGGTTGAGGTGCACTACTGCTGACTGCTGCCCTATACTGCAGCAGTCCTTTAACAGTATAGGGACTGAGGTACAGTCTGCTAATCATTCACAACCTACTAGTTCCACAAAGGTCCTTATAAGGACTGGTAAGGTTTAGGGTACTACAGTACATAGGGTTGAGTGAGGAACAGTCTGCTATTCCTTAAGGACTGGTATAGGTCCACAATATATAGGGTTGAGGTGCACGACTGGTGCCCTTCTGCTGCAGTAGTCCTTTATCAGTATAGGGACTGAGGTACAGTCTGCTAATCATTCACAACCTACTAGTTCCACAAAGGTCCTTATAAGGACTGGTAAGGTATAGGGTACTACAGTACATAGGGTTGAGTGAGGAACAGTCTGCTATTCCTTAATGACTGGTATAGGTCCACAATATATAGGGTTGAGGTGCACTACTGCTGACCGCTGCCCTTCTGCTGCAGTAGTCCTTTATCAGTATAGGGACTGATGTACAGTCTGCTAATCATTAACAACCTACTAGTTCCACAAAGGTCCTTATAAGGACTGGTAAGGTATAGGGTACTACAGTACATAGGGTTTAGTGAGGTACAGTCTGCTATTCCTTAAGGACTGGTATAGGTCCACAATATATAGGGTTGAGGTGCACTACTGCTGACTGCTGCCCTTCTGCTGCAGTAGTCCTTTATCAGTATTGGGACTGAGGTACAGTCTGCTAATCATTCACAACCTACTAGTCCCACAAAGGTCCTTATAGGGACTGGTAAGGTATAGGGTACTACAGTACATAAGGTTGAGTGAGGTACAGTCTGCTATTCCTTAAGGACTGGTATAGGTCCACAATATATAGGGTTGAGGTGCACTACTGCTGACTGCTGCCCTTCTGCTGCAGTAGACCTTTATCAGTATAGGGACTGAGGTACAGTCTGCTAATCATTCACAACCTACTAGTTCCACAAAGGTCCTTATAAGGACTGGTAAGGTATAGGGTACTACAGTACATAGGGTTGAGTGAGGAACAGTCTGCTATTCCTTAATGACTGGTATAAGTCCACAATATATAGGGTTGAGGTGCACTACTGCTGACTGCTGCCCTATTCTGCAGCAGTCCTTTATCAGTATAGGGACTGAGAGTTTTTTCACAGGGTCATTTAAAAAATGACAGGCAGAGGAAGAGGCAGGCCCTTCCGCAGGGGTGGTAGGGGTAGGGCAGGAGCAACAGGCTTGAGCCAAAGTGGGAAGTTGCAGAAGGTGCGTTCAATTACTTTAAAGGACGCACCAGACTTGGTTGAGTGGCTCACTCAGCCTTACTCTTCTGCACCCTCCTCATCCTCTCGATCATCACCCTCTTCTTCACTCTCTGCTATGTGCACCCCCAAAGACACTACCACCAACAACACCACCACCACCACATACCTTCCGCTTGAGTCACAGGAATTATTTTCCGATCCATATCAAGACATTTCTGATGCGCAGCCACTCTTGGTATTGGATCAGGAAGAGGAGGTAGCAAGAACCGCCACTCAGCAGTCTGACGACAGTACCCAGATCAGCCCAAGGAGGAGGTTGGTCCCCGGTGTTGCTGCCTACTCCGAGATCTCTACTTATTGTGGTGGGGAATGTGATGATGATGACGTGTCTAGTGATGTCATGTGGGTGCCTACAAGAGAGGAAGAGGAGGGGAGTTCAGAGTGAGATATGTACCAGCAGATAGGGAGGAGAAGCAGGAATAACTTACATTGCACAGGAGGCACAAAGCAGACTGCTAATGTATCAGGAGCGAGTCATCGACCATGTACGGTCACATCTGGCGCTCCCAGGACGCCGACACATGGCTCCGCAGTGTGGGCTTTTTTAACGTGTCCGCTGCTGACAATAGCGTTGCCATCTTCAAACTTTGCAGTCAATGCATTAGTCGCGGTAAGCCCAACACTCACCTAGGGACGACCGCCTTAAGAAGGCACATGAGCAGCCATCACAAGCCCAGTGGGAGCAACGGAACACACAAAGCCACACTCCAGGCTCTCACCGTCCAGCCTCGTCTTCTACTTCTCCTTCTCCTCTCTCCTCACAATTGTCCTCCACTCCACCTTCCATCACGCCAAGCTCACGTTTTTCTGCAAAAAGGCAGGCTTCCGTGGGCCTAATGTTCGAGCGTAAAAAAATGATGACGCCGGATAACCCTCTTGCCCAACGGTTGACGGCTGGCTTGTCAGAACTGATAGCCCGCCAACTACTGCCATATAAACTGGTGGACTCGGAGGCCTTTCGAAAATTTGTGGCCATTGGAACACCACAAGGGAAGGTCCCAGGAAGGAAGTATTTCTCAGAGAAGGGCATCCCAGAGCTATATGGCCATGTTCAGCGGCAAGTGAATGTATCTCTGGCACACAGTGTCGGTGCCAAGATACATCTGACCACAGACACGTGGTCTAGCAAACACGGGCAGGGAAGGTATATCACTTTTACTGCCCACTGGGTGAACCTTCTGACGGCCGTCAAGCATGTAACCCGTGGCACCCGTGTAGATTTGGTTTTACCGCCACGGATTGCATGTAGGCCTGGCTCTTCTTCTCCTCCTCCTCCTCCTCCTACTCCATCCTCCTCCCTCTCCTCCTCGGCTGACCCCTCCTTTTCTGCTGCTAGCGTCTCTTCCGTTGCGCCGGCCAAGCTCCCCAGAACCTATTCGACATGCCAGGTGAGACGTTGCCATGCCGTGCTGCGTCTGTTGTGTCTGGAAGCCAAGAGCCACACTGGCCCGGCACTCCTTTCAGCTTTGCGTTCACAGGCAGATCAGTGGCTAACACCGCTCAATTTGACAGTTGGTAAAGTGGTGTGTGACAACGGTGCCAATCTGCTTAGCGCATTGAAACAGGGCGAAATGACGCACGTGCCATGCATGGCACACGTCTTAAACTTGGTCGTGCAGCGATTCGTTGTCAAATACCCTGGGGTCCAGGACATCTTGCGGCAGGCAAGGAAAATCTCGGCCCATTTCAGAAGATCTTACACGGCCATGGCTCGCCTTGCTGACATTCAGCGGCGACACAATCTGCCGGTCAGACGTCTTATTTGCGATTGCCCGACGCGATGGAACTCAACCTTCTATATGCTTGATAGGCTGCTCCAGCAGAAATGTGCAGTTAACGTCTACCTGTATGAACTCTGCGGCAGAACAGGTTCTGGGGAGCTGTTTTTTTTTTCACCGTGCCAGTGGCTGCTCATGCACGACGCATGCAGACTTCTGCGCCCATTTGAGGAGATCACCAAACTGGTCAGTCGCAGCCATGGCACCATTAGTGACATGGTACCTTATGCCTTGATTATGGAGCGTGCATTGCGTCGTGTCATTGATCAAGCTGTGGAGGAGCAGGAGCGGGAAGATGAGGAAGTCGCAATGCTGGATGAATTCCCAGGGGGGGCTACTCTATCTGAGACAAGTGAACAACAGGAGTCTGAAGAGGAGTCAGAGGAGGATGGTGCCGGGCGGATGAGGAGGAGCAAGAAGAGCATGCTTTAAACCTTTCTGGGATCCCTGTTGTTGTGTGTGGATGGGGAGAGGAGAATGAAGAGGATGACATTATCCTGGATGATGAGCAGGAGCCAGGCCACCACACCGCTTCCAGTTTAGTGCAAATGGGGGCCTTCATGCTCCAGTGTTTTAATAGGGACCCCCGTATAAAAAGCATAAGGGTCAAGGACCAGTACTGGGTGGCAACGTACTTAGACCCCCGGTACAAACACAAAATAGCGGAAATGTTACCGCCGTCACAGAGGGCTGTCAGAATGGAGCACTTCCAGGCCTTGCTTCGAGAAATGCTGCATTCTGCTTTTGCGTGCGCTGGCAGAGGAGCAATTCCCACTCCCAGAGAAGGAGTTGCGGGTACCAATCCAACAGCGCCTGCAAGAAGAGGCCGGTTTGAAGATGTGTTGGTGACTTCGGATATGAGGTCATTCTTTCAGCCGACCCATCGACAGGTGTCATCCGGATCCAGCATCAGGGAAAACCTAGACCGTCAGGTGTCCGACTACATCGGGTTAACGGCCGATGTGGACGCTCTGAGGAGTGATGAACCCCTGGACTACTGGGTGGGCAGGCTTGACCTCTGGCCAGAGCTTGCCCAAATTGCAATCGAACTGTTGGCTTGCCCCTCGTCCAGTGTCCTGTCCGAAAGGACGTTCAGCGCAGCAGGGGGGATCGTGACCAATAAGCGTACTCGCCTAGCAGTGTTAACTACCTCACATTTCTAAAAATGAATGAGGCATGGATCTCGGAGGAATTCAACACATGTGACCAGTAGACCATGTATATGTCTAGAAACAATTTTTTTAATCGAGCACACAGACCTTCTTTCTTCATTTGGCTCACTTCCTTGTCCAAAAAAAGCACACTGTACTATATGCCCGTACCCTCCTGTTTGAAGAGGTTGAGCGGTGTCATATTTCTACTGGGGCTGCTTATTATGAGGGGCTCCCACCATCCCTGTGCTGTGCTGACTTCCTCCTGGGGCTGCTTATTATGAAGGGCTCCCACCATCCCTGTGCTATGCTGACATCCTCCTGGGGCTGCTTATTATGAGGGGCTCCCACCATCCCTGTGCTGTGCTGACTTCCTCCTGGGGCTGTACCTCTGCTGTGCATATTATGAGGGGCTCCCACCATCCCTGTGCTATGCTCATTATGAGGGGCTCCCACCATCCCTGTGCTGTGCTGTCTTCCTCCTGGGGCTGCTTATTATGAGGGGCTCCCACCATCCCTGTGCTGTGCTGACTTCCTCCTGGGGCTGCTTATTATGAGGGGCTCCCACCATCCCTGTGCTGTGCTGACTTCCTCCTGGGGCTGCTTATTATGAGGGGCTCCCACCATCCCTGTGCTGTGCTGACTTCCCCCTGGGGCTGTACCTCTACTCTGCATATTATGAGGGGCTCCCACCATCCCTGTGCTATGCTCATTATGAGGGGCTCCCACCATCCCTGTGCTATGCTGACTTCCTCCTGGGGCTGCTTACGGTGCAGGTGTCAGTGCTGTATATCACGGTGCTGGTGTCAGTGCTGTATATCACGGTGCAGATGTCATTGCTGTATGTCACGCTGCTGATGTCAGTGCTGTATATCACGGTGCTGGTGTCAGTGCTGTATATCACGGTGCTGGTGTCAGTGCTTTATGTCAGGCTGCTGATGTCAGTGCTCTCTATCACGGTGCTGGTGTCAGATCACTCTATCACGGTGCAGGTGTCATTGCTGTATGTCACGCTGCTGATGTCAGTGCTGTATATCATGGTGCTGGTGTCAGTGCTGTATATCACGGTGCTGGTGAATTGTCACAAGAATTTCACATATAAAAAAAGAATGCTTGTAGTTGTCGATCCCAGATTCACCTCATACATGTGTTATGTCATTGGCCATGTGGTGGGACTATGTTTGCATAGCTAGTAATTATTTTGTGGCTGAAAATTTGACCTGTAGGTTTGCAAAGTTCACCTCCCATTGAAGTCAATGGGGCCCACCGCAAACGTTACGGTTCGCGAAACGTCCCGTCGGAAGTTCGTCCATCACTAGTCATCACAACTTATCACGTTTTTACATATAAATTTGAGCTGGATTTTTTTCAGTTAACAATTTTTTGGGCATATAAGATCATCGTGTATATTTACTGTATTTTTTTAGCCAATGGATTTTTTGGATACAAGATCACTGCATATATTCACACTTACTCATTTTATTATTGTCACAGATTTAAATTTCCATATTTGAATTGTTAATTTATAATTTTCATGAGCACTTATGATTAGGAAGTACATTTGGGTGTGTTATTACTGAATCAAAAATCAGTCATCTGTCACACTGGGCTGTTGATTATTAGTTAGAACAGCGCCACATCTACTTTACTTCCCTTTATATCATTTACTCCACTTAGGTGGTAGTAATTAGTAGCGGCAGCAGTTCTCTCTCTCTCTCTCTCTCTCTCTCTCTCTCTCTCTCTCTCTCTATCTATATATATATATATATATATATATATATATATATATATATATATATATTTTTTTTTTTTTTTAAGGGGCGTGGCCAAGCGCATGGAGCAGCAGGACGTGTTCTCCTGAGCTGCCGCACACATCAGACTTCTCACAGCTTTTAGCGCTTCACAGACAAGGCAAACAGGTCAGTTATGGGGAGGAGAGGTGGGGGTGAAGGCCACCGCACCCCAGAATCACACACTCAGGGGGACATTGACTGTTTTTTTACCCGTTTGGGGCAGAATCAGCATGGCCCCCCCATCCAAAATGGCGCCGACCCGCTCTTCAGGCACACATGCAGCCTCACAGGGAGCTGCTTCTCAGCGCTCCACTCCACACATGAAAACTAGACAGTGCGCCATATCCCCAGCTGACTCTGAAAACGGCTCAGTTTGCTCTGCTTGTCACTCCCCAGAATCACACAGGTCCTTTGGAGGATGGAACATGGAGGCTTACATTAAGGCCATACCAACCAGACATGATTTTGAAGCCTCTGTACAGAGACTTGAGCACTCTTACAAGCAAGAAATCACAGAGCTGTGCAGGGATGTTACAAGCAGGCTGGAGGATGTGGAACACACAGTAGAGGAGACTTTCTCCACACTACAGTCCCATGAGGTCATCTTGCATGAGCATACTGTACAGATCCAGCAATTAATGTACTACCAAGATGACCAGGAAAACAGGGCCAGATGTAATAATATACGCATCCGCGGCCTCCCAGAATCGGTGGAAACTGAAGACCTGGCCTGCAGCAGTCAGCGCCATGTTCAATGACCTGCTCCAGAAGTATAAAGATGCCCCCCCTGGAACTTGACCGTGTTCACAGAGCCTTAGGCCCCAGAATTTCAAACCAGGAACACCCCAGAGATGTCATTTGCAGAGTACATTTCTATGTGATTAAAGATGCCATAATGAGAGTGTGAAGGAATCTAATGTACATAATGATAATCAGAAAATGTCTATTTGCTTATGTGTATACATGCTTCTATGCAACTCCTTACTTATTATGTAGTATACAGATTGACTCTTAAAGATGGCGTCTACCCTCTAAATCCCACGCGTTAGAAGAATGCATATGAGATAAGAGAACCAGCTTCAACCAAACTTCAAGCATCAAGTTTCTCCATTTCTCTTGTATTTTAACCAATAAGACGTACCAATTAGACTGACATAGCAATGACGTATCTTTCTGTATAAAATATTAACACCGCCCACGAATAAATCAGAAGTTAGAAGTAACCGAGCTGAACGTGTCTCAGAGTGTTTACTTCTAATGTGCATGCACATTTATACTTTTTAATTAGAAACAGCAGCAGATAACCTTGAACTAGACTGTAGTTCTTATCCATTTCATTTGGCGCCCAACGTGGGGCTCCAGGCTTCAATCGAAGGGAGACCGCATTCCAGGACTGAACAGCTGGCCAGATCAGAGAAGGGGGTTAAGCGCGCAGCCCTAACAGTACGGTAAGCATATTTATTCTTACCATTGTATGACTTCTTTGGTTGGGCCGGTTGATTTTGTCTTGTTGGCTCCTTTCGATTGTTCAAAGAGGCAGGTAACTTATTTCTCGCCTGGGGCTGTTTTAACAAACCTGCCAATGGTTTTCTACTGACTATTATCTGTTCAGTGTCTGTCATTCTGAAGGACTGCAAATTTATCAGATTGAAAGTGCAGCTGCAGGCATGTGTCCATCCTCACCCCTAGATTCTACCTCTAGTGGTGGGGTGGAATTCTGCAGGCGTTTATAGATGGGTTACTCGAGGTTGGCTGTGTAGGACCTCTGAGGGGTTTCTCAGCTGTGGAATTGGCAGTCTGAAAGAAGGCTCGCTGGAATTGGGCAGTCTTGCAAACGTCTATAACAGGTTTTGTCGGGTGAGCTTTTCCTGAGGGTTTTTCTCAGCTACGGAATTGGGCAGACTGAATGAAGGCTTGCTGGAATTTGGCAGTCTTGCAACTCAGGTGAGCTGCTCCCGAGAGCTATCTTTGCAGTTCAAAGAGTGTCAGGTGTAATGTCTTGTCCTGAGTATATTTGTGGATTACTGTTTGCCATACACGAGGAGGGTTAGGGATTGGTGAAGGGGAGAGAAGGTGGCTACCTGAAGGATCTGTTGGGCCATAAGCCACTGCTCCCCACCACCCCTGACGTGCTAGTTTTGAGATTAAATGTACATTACCCAGTGAAACGGGGTTTGGGCAGACCCTCGAAGAGATAGAACAGAGGAGCCTGTTGGTTTTTTTTCCTTGCAGGGATGCAGCCCCCACCCTAGGAATTCTTTGATAAGACAGCAGTCAGAGGAGTATTAACCCATTAGTTGTTTGTATTCTCCTCTGAAGCCGTCCGCTGAGAGAGAGTGAGAGAGAGAGAAGGGAATGCTAGCGTGTGATATTGTGAAGAGGAGAGAAGATGTTGAAATAGTTAACAAAGTTGTGTTATGTTGCTAAAGAAACAGAGAGGAATCCTGTGTGATAAAGAAAATTGGATAAAGGAAGTTAAGAAAGCTGACAATTGTATCACAGAGTTGATGATATGCTGGAATCACCGTGTTATGCAAAAACCTGAAACAGAGGAGGGGAGGGGCAACCCTAACACCCACTCCCTTCTCACCACTCCAGCCCAAGCACAACCCACTGTGACAACTCCACCCGGCAGCCATCTTAGTGCACCCATGCCTTCACTTTCTGCCCAGCCCAGTGCACTTCCTGCCGGCGGCCATCTTGGTACACCCAGTAGGCCCAGCCATGGCCTATACCCAGTTCTTCCTGTTTTGAACCAGGATGGTTCCTACCACACACCTGTCTTCCCTAATATGGAAGCACTACCTTCACAGGCCGGATATGTTAATGATGAAGAAGCGCCCAAGTGGGAAGACCAACATTAGGCAGCAAGGCCACCTGCTGATTTAACCCCCAATCCGGCTTCGGACACACAGTTCAGAGAGGATCTCAAACGTATGCTGGCAACCATAAGAAACAGTGCCCATTCTCAGCCCCCGCCCCAACACCAGTCTCGGTTACCAGAAGGGGCACCGGTGATGTATGTCCCTTTTACCCCATCACAAGCAGCAGCCTTAGTGACAAGTCTGCCTGACCCAGAGAAACAGCCAATGCCCTTCTACCGCAGGATAGTGCGGATACAAGAGACTTGATCAGCCTATGCCAAATTAAAGAAGGACATGTCTTTTGGCCGGTCATGCAGGCGGCCTTCTATGATGTCTGCCTGACAAGTACCACTTCCTACACCTCAGGTGTGGAGTTCTGTGCACAACTCCGTGACTGGGCAAAGGAGAAATTGGCAGATCAGTCTATCACAACCCCAGATAAAGGGGAGTCTGTGGAGAAGTATCATGCTAGACTCATAAAGGCCTTTGATGATCTGGGCTTCTCCCTCTAAGCCCTTGTACACACGACGGGGATTCCGACAACCAAATCCGTCGGAGTTATTCCGACGGATTAATTCTGGACGAGGTCCGGAAGTGATGTTGCATATACACGGTCGGAGCAAGTTGTCGGAATTTCCGCTTGCCAAGAACGCGGTGACGTAAGCCGCGTACGGCGGGACTAGAAAAGGGAAGTTCAGCACCACGTCCGGCACCCTTTGGGCTCCTTCTGCTGATCTCGTGTGTATCGCGTGTTAGTAGAAGTTTGGTGAGAGACGATTCACGCTTTTCAGATTAGTGATTCAGATCGCTACTGCTCTTCTGTTTCTGCTTGTCTTTGCGTATCTGATAATCAGTGCGTGTAGTCAGTAAGTATTTGTTTCTCATTGTGGACTATATCTTGGTATAGTACACTTTGATTTGCATTTCTTATTGTCTGCTTGCTTCTGCTATTCAGTTCGTTCTTTCAGGCATTGCTGTTTATCGGTGCTTTCTGTTGTCCGTTCTGACCAGCCGACCGTTTTGAAACCATGTTTCGTCTACGTACTCGTCGTAGAGTTTGTGCTGTGCAGGGGCTTCGTGTTGGGGTTCTTACTTTGACACAAGCCCGGTCCATGAACAGGGAGGGGAGGCGTTTGTGGACCAAGAATTGGTTGCCCCAGCGTGACCAGTTCTCGCACATGCCTTTGCTCCGTGAGATCCGGGAGAATAATCCTGATGATTTCAGGAATTATCTCCGGGTGACGGACCCCGTTTTTCACCGTCTGCTGGCTTTGCTGACCCCTTATATCAGCAGGCAGGATACCTGCATGCGGCAAGCCACCACTCCGGAGCAGAGGCTCATCGCCACGTTGCACTACTTAGCGACTGGGAGAAGCCTTCAGGACCTCAAGTTCTCTACAGGCATCTCCCCCCAGGCTCTGGGGATCATTATTCCAGAGACCTGTTCTGCCATCATTCATGTCCTGCAGAAGGACTATATGAAGGTAAGTTTTATCCTTTAACATCACATTCTATGTATTTCATGATTGCTAATGTCTTGCATTTCTTTCCTCATTCCCTAATTACCATCATTGCAATATGCTCTAATTCATATACTCTGCCCCTTTGTCCTCATGCATATTTGCCTCACTAACTTCCCCACCATGCTCTTCTTGGCCCATAAAACTATAGTCTAGTCACTTACCAATGTCTTTTGTCAGATCCATAGTATTGCTTTCCCCTAAACACCCCCTAAAATGTCTACAAATGTTATGTGTGTGCTTCAATTCATGGAGAGTGACATTTTTTTTTTTTTTTTTTTGTGCCAAACTCATTAGGAACCCCCCACCCCCCAACTGCTAGCTCAGCTGATAGCAATCCTCTATCTGCTGACTTTACCAAACCCAATACACACTCTACCTACCTTTTTGATGGTCACATTTATGGATGAATTCACCTAAGCATGTAGTGCAAGGGCCTGCCTCAATACTTTCAAATGCTATCATTTTTTTATTTTTTTCCCCTATTATTATCTTGCTATGTAATAGCAGAATTTCAAAATGTGCTTCCATTTTGTTTTCTTTTTGGTATTATGACACTTCTTACCTGTCCGGTGGGCTGCCAATAGTGTAACTAAGGAGGGGCTTCCCAAAGTATCACACATTATTTAGGCATTCAGCTCTCAATCAAGTGGAGAGGGTTACCTGTCCAAAACATCCCCCCCTCATTTTTTAGCAAGGGCCCATCAGATGGGGGGGGGGGGGGATGGGGGGGGGGGTGTTGACTCTGATAAGGGGACCTTATACTTTAGGCTTTAAATACTCAGTTCCCAAAATGTTATACTGATCTTGGCCATAAATGTTTGTGTCTAATCTGCTTGCAATGTTGATTTGGAAAATTACTAATTTTTGGTCTTGTTTCACTCCACAGTGTCCTTTAACGCCACAGGAATGGCAGACTTTGGCCTCCCACTTTGCCAGTCATTGGGACTTTCCCAATTGTGGAGGTGCAATTGATGGGAAGCACATCCGTATTGTCCCACCACCCAATTTGGGGTCGTACTATTTTAACTACAAGGGGTTTCATAGTATCGTGATGTTGGCGGTGGTGTCTGCGACATATGAGTTTTTGTATGTGGACGTGGGGCAAAATGGACGGATGTCGGATGGTGGAGTGTTCTCATGAATAGAGTTCTACTGCCGTCTCCAGAGTGGCAGTCTGAGCTTGCCACCCCCAGAGGAGAATCAGGAAGGACTCCCATTCGTCTTCGTCGCGGATGAGGCGTTTGCCCTGGCGAACCATCTGATGCAGCCTTTCCCGATGAGGACCCTCACCCCGGACCAGAGGATTTTTTATTTCCGCCTGTCCAGAGCCCGAAGAGTGGTGAACACCTTTGGAATACTGGCCAGCCGGTTACGCCTTTTTTTAACGCCTATCCACGTGGTGGAATACAAACTAAATCACATTGTGCTGGCGTGCTGTGTTCTGCACAATTTCCTAAAAAGACATTCTGCAAACTATGCAGTCTCAGTTCCCCAAGAAGCAGACTTGCTGGAAAATGAGAACCTCATGGGCCTTGAAGCTACTCGTCCTGGCTTGGCCCCCCAAAGCGGTCGTGAGGTTAGAACCCAATACATGGACTACTTTGTGGGTAGGGGGGGCATTGATATGCCAGACAATGTCTGACCGGCATTTTATGAATACATTTTTCTTTGAAACTCCAAGATTTGTTTTCATTTACTGCTTGGCTTGGTTTTAGGTGTCTCCTAGGTAAATTTATGCTTTTTCTTGTTGTGCCTTTTTCACCAACAGTGCAAACCCAAGTTCTGAGCGAGATGAGGGGACAGTCTCTTCTTCAGATAAGCTTATTATGTTGTGGGTCTGCTACACACACACCTTGTTTTTGGTAACTAATGTATGTAGTGCATTACTGACCAAAATCGTGCTCATTTTCAGCACCATGGCAGGAAAATGGCATGATTGTCAAAATTAACACATCACTGTGTGTTTTTTTACTAAAGGCACTTCCACTATGCACTACAAGTGTACTGCAAAAGTACACCTGAAACTGCACTTGGAGTGCAAAGTGGAGTTACCTTTAGTAAATAACACCCATTCTCACCGAAAACAAAAATTTTACTCCAAATACATCTTTTGCGCAATGAAAAAGGAAGCCACACATTGTTGATAATTTAACTTTTCAATCCAAGCACATTCACATGTGCGTTTAGAAAAGGGTTTTACAACAAACCAACAAATTGGGTGTATCAAAAACAGTCTTTCAGGTAATTTTTTTTTCACTTTGTGTTTTTGTGTAAACAGGCATGTATCAAAGCGTAACATACAGAACACAGGAACTTACAAAGTTCAACTTTGAAAAGTGAAGACAATATCAGACACGAGTATGTACAAACTGGGCTGATATTGCCTTCACAATATGGGGTGTCACCCCTGGAAAATCCAAATTTGGAAGATGCACACAGTGTGTCAACATGTGCTATAAAACCTTCGAAAAACAGCGCTGGTCTAAACAAAGTGCTAGACAAATATATATGAAAAAATCAAGTGTAAATAAAACAAAAACTTGATATTAGTGTTAATACTGACAGTAGTAAGTTCTTGCTGCAACCCAATGCGAGACACACACAATATACAACAATCAAAAAATATGGCTGCGCTAAAACTTATAAAACAAAATAATAAAGTGACATAATTTTTCTAATTTACGAAAAATCCCAAAAACATGCAAAAATAGTGCCAAAGTAATAATTTCCAGGCATATAAGCAGTCCAAAGAAAAGGAAAGATGGATAGGATGCTGAATCTTAGTCCATTTTCGGTGACTCTCAAAAACCACCCTTTACACACGTAGCAGGTGCACCCAGAGTAGAAAGAGATTATCCACCACCAAATTAGAGGAGGCTTACCAGCTGTCAAGATCTCTTTTTAAGGAGATCATACGGGCTTGTAAAATGTTACGTTCCTGGTCCCCACACTGGGCTCTGTTGGTAACACCAATCTATCTGCTCCCTCTTTATGGTATATCTCGTTCCACCACAATCATTTAGTACGGCAAAGAGAGAAGAAAAAAAGCTCCCATAGCATAATTCCGTAAAGATTTATTAAAATATAAAAAGTAAAATAACAACTCACGAATTCCCAGCAGAGTGTAAGCATATAGCGTATAAAAAACGAGCCGGCCGGCTCTCGCATTTCCACGTTAATCCGGAAGGGCGGGCAGTGCAAACAAGAGAGAGCCGGCCGGCTCGTTTTTTATACGCTATACGCTTACACTCTGCTGGGAATTCGTGAGTTGTTATTTTACTTTTTATATTTTAATAAATCTTTACGGAATTATGCTATGGGAGCTTTTTTTCTTCTCTCTTTGCCGTACTAAATGATTGTGGTGGAACGAGATATACCATAAAGAGGGAGCAGATAGATTGGTGTTACCAACAGAGCCCAGTGTGGGGACCAGGAACGTAACATTTTACAAGCCCGTATGATCTCCTTAAAAAGAGATCTTGACAGCTGGTAAGCCTCCTCTAATTTGGTGGTGGATAATCTCTTTCTGCTCTGGGTGCACCTGCTACGTGTGTAAAGGGTGGTTTTTGAGAGTCACCGAAAATGGACTAAGATTCAGCATCCTATCCATCTTTCCTTTTCTTTGGACTGCTTATATGCCTGGAAATTATTACTTTGGCACTATTTTTGCATGTTTTTGGGATTTTTCGTAAATTAGAAAAATTATGTCACTTTATTATTTTGTTTTATAAGTTTTAGCGCAGCCATATTTTTTGATTGTTGTCAACATGTGCTATCTCCCATCATGGGGGATCAATGTACATGTTTTGGGGCTGCAACCCCTTCATCTCAGCCACTTTCCACAAAACACGTACATTGATCCCCCATGATGGGAGATAGCGCATGTTGACACACTCTGTGCATCTTCCAAATTTGGATTTTCAAAAAATACAAAAGTTGTGGTTTAAAATCCAAAAAATAAAACCCTAGCTAATTTGGGCTGTTTCACACTCTCTCCAAAACATCAATGATGTTCTTCATTTTATTTTTAACATCATTGATGTTTTGCTGTATATTTTCTAAATCCTGATTGCATCCCATTATCTCCCCAATCGGGATCTGGGCACTTTCACTGGTAAAATGGAATTCTTCTTCCACATCACCTACAAAACAAAGCAAAAAAACACACCATGTATTATAAATATGGTGACATACATTAATGAGCTTACCGGAAGCTTTGTTCTCCGACACTCACCTGTTGTGGTGACAGTTTGTCCAACTTCAATGATCTCTCCTTCCTCCTCCTCCTGCTCCTCTGCTTCTGGTTTTGGAATTTTGCCTTCTTTGGGAGGGGTGGGGTCCCTGGTGTCCTCATACTTGCCGAGTCTTCTCTACCCTATGAGAATGTAAAAAAAGAATAATTAGCACACAGAGGGCAGAAATAGGAATATGAAACATTGCTTGGAAGTGTTGTACAATTGTGTTTTTTGGCCGAGTTCCAAGGTGAGAACATTATTGTGGACACTTTGTTAAGCTGGAATACTTACCTGCAGAACGATGTTTCTTACGAACGAATGAAACCATGCACTTGAAAGTGGCCATTTTAAAATGCACAACATGAAATCAAAGCACATGGAGCAGTATGCAAGCAAGAATAATCATATGAACACACGACAACTACTTACTTTTTTGAAGAACACGCTTGATCCTTATGTACTGCTCGTGCTCCCTCAGTTTCAGGTCTGACCAGCGTTTTCTCAGTTGATCCATGGATCGGCGTACCCCAAAATTCTTCTGAAGACTCTTCACAACTTTATTCATGATCTTGGCCTTTCTGATATTTGGGTTTGGGTAAGGTCCATACTACCCATCATAGTCGGTCCTGTTCAATATGTCCACCATCTCCAACATCTCTCCAAAAGACATATTTGAGGCCTTAAATCTTCTCTTCCTGGATTGGGACGTTTCAGGCTCCGGGCTTTCCTCACCCTCCTCCTCGTTAGTGGAACTCTGATTGCGCACCTGCGTTCTCTCCGCCATGTGCTCTTCCCACTGCGCTGAAAGCGAAGGGGCGGGGAATAGTCTAGAAAGAACGTCGCGGGCGGAGTTTCACGCATGCGCACTGTATATAAAACGCAACACGCGTGTGTCGTCCGTACGATCTGTGAACAGAGGGAGAAGCTGAGGCGACGAATGTGCAAACGAAGGTAAAATTTTGAACTTGGTACATCACTAGGCTATACTGCTTCTAGAATGAGGCCTGCATTAGTGGAGTTTAGCCTGACATTAGGGTTTGTCTTGTGTTGTGTCTTGCAGACATTATGGACGGGTTCAATGAACATAGCTTCCTCCCTCTCGATAAATACAGAGAGATGCCCTGCCTGTGGCAAGCGACACACCCTCAGTACAGTAACAAACTAAAGAGGCAGGCAGCAATGGACAAATTGGTTGAGTTTGTGAAGCCGGTGGTCCCCAAGGCAGATGTCAACTATTTAAAAAAGAAAATCGGTGGCCTGAGGAGTACATATCTGAATGAGAGGAAGAAGGTGCTGGACTCCATGCAATCTGGTGCTTCAGCAGATGATGTTTATGTCTCCAGGCTGTGGTATTATAACAGGATGCAGTTTCTGTCAGACCAGGCTGAGGCCAGAGAATCACTCTCTACTCTTCCTTCCACGCGTCCTATGCTACATTCCACACCCGCTGAGTCTTCCGACGCCCAACCTGGGCCTTCCACTCAGGAAGAACAGGGGGAGCCCAGCTTGAGCTAGGAATAGTATTGTTGTACATATTTTGGGAGTATAAATGAATGATGTTAACTTGATTTTTGCTCACTAATTGCTGATTTTAGAAAGTGTTTCACATATCAATAGACAGTAGTGGCCAAAACCTTGGGGACAAGAAAGAAAAATGCTGGGCACAGAATGATAGTCTTTTCTATTGGTTAACAATTTGCAACAGTCTTGATGTGAAAATTGTGTGTTTGATGAACCAAAAACTAAAACTATGTCCCTTTTTCATACACAGGAAGACATCAGCCAGGAGGAGGGTGTGGCATGCAGCAGCCAGGAGGTGGCTGTGGAAAGTGGCAGCCAGGAGGAGGCGGGGGTAAGCGTCAGCCAGGTGGTGGGCGGGCAAAGGAGCCTCACAGAATGCCAGGTCCCTCTCCTCCGCCTTCCATGCAAAAGGGCGAGAAAGGGGGGAAATGTGGAGGAGTCGGCCCTGAGGCTGATTGGGGAGGCATCAGCGGCCCTCCAAGCCAAACCCACCTATCAAGAGGCCTTTTGCCGCCTTGGCTGCATGCAAGCTTGAGAAAATGGAGGAGGGGCAACAGCTCTTGTGTGAGGAGCTAATTGTACACACCCTCAACAAGGGTCTGTTGGGCCAAATGACCCAAACAACACACTTGTGTGATTTGGCCCATGCCCCTCCTCCTCCTCCTCCTTCTGCCACACCTCCAGCAGCACAGCCACAGCCTGGAAGGAAGCGTGGAAGGAAGACCAGAGTGTGATAACAAGGTTCAGTCTGGTCTGACAGAAGATGCAGCCTGTTGTAGTACCACAGCCTGGGAACATAGATGTCATCTGCTGCTGTTCCGGGTTTCTTGGACTTCGGGACCAGACTTCTCTCCCTCAGACATGTACTCCTCAGGCCACCAAGTTTTGCGTTTAAATAGTTGATGTGTGCCCTGGGGGCCAAAGGCTTCGCTAATCTCCCCAGTTTCTCCATTGCTGCCTCCCTCTTCATTTGTTACTGACACCTAAATAAAGATTTTTTTTGTTTAAAGAAATATTTGCGTATGTGTTTTACTTCAAAAAGGCCAGTTTATTTGTGAGCAGGCAGGTACATTTCAAAAATACCAAGTGAAATTAATAACAAGGGGTACCAACACTAAACAACCTCCTGTAGATTAAAAAAGAAAATATAAAAAATATAATAATGTTGTTGTGGTAAGTTTACACACAAAACACACCCCAAAAAATGGAAAGATGAGCAAAATGACAAAAAAGGAGATGTTTATGAAAAAAAACAAACACAAAATTCACCCAAAAAACAATAAACAAAAAATAAAATTGTGTAGATGTGACGAATTCAAAAATGGTATTGCTGAAATGAGTAAAAAAGAGTCAGGAAATACGTTCGGGAGAAGTGTGTGTGACTATGAGCATCAAAAGAAGTTCCTTCTTGCAGCATTGTAAAGAACAAGAGAATGCACTTCATGAAAGAATTTTAAACATTGCAGCGTGACGAATGTGCTATATCGATTACGAGCAGTAGTTTTACCTGAGCGAGCGCTTCCGTGTCCGAATTGGATTGTGAGCATGCGTGGCACCTTGTCCGTCGGAGTAGGCTACACATGATCGCAGTATGTCTGATCTGAGTATTTTGTCGTAAAATATTTCCGGCAAGTTGGAAAAGTTAGTCCATCGGATATTCCGATGGAAACAGTCCGATGCAGACCACACACAGTCGGAATATCCGACAAAACGCTCCGATCGGACACATTCCGACGGAATCTCCGACCGTGTGTACAAGGGCTATGAAAAGGCACACACACACATGTTATCATCTGCTTTTGTCTCAGGACTCAGAGAGGATATCAGAAAAAGCCTGATGGTGGCCCGCCCTGAATATCGCTCAATGAAAATGTCTGATTTACTGTTGGTGGCCAGAGGGATAGAAAACCAAAAGGGGGGAAAAAAACAACGCCCCTTATGGTAACACAAGACGAAGATCCTGCCTACACTCATCCACCACTACTGCCCAATACCAGGGAAAGATCATCTGTTACAACTGTGGGAAGCGGGGTCACATCAGAAGAGCATGCAGAGCCCCAAGACATCCGAGACAAGACAGGGATCCCCGTGAAGGGCAACGTGTACATGAACCTCCACCACCACGCCCCAACTCACGCTAGGAAATGGGCAAACCCGTGTCACCCCTTATGACAGTGTCCTCAAATGAGACTGGGGGACCCCTAGCAAAGGTCACGTTACGTATACAAGGAAAACCTACCACTTTTCTCATTGAAACGGGTGCAGCCAGAAGTGTGTTGAGGGCTGAGGACCTGCCTGATAATTCTTTTCTTTCCACTATTTATGTTTCCTGCGTGGGAGTGGTTGGGGTGCCCCACTCCAGTCCACTCACTGAGCCTCTCCAAGTGGGAACATTTCCTGATTTGCTTGCCAGATTTGTTGTGTCCTCTACATGTCCCTTGAATCTACTAGGAGCTGATGTGCTGTCCAGACTACAGGCGTCAATCATTTTCACACCTGAAGGGGGGTTGAAGTTACATACTCCCCTATCCTTGGAAGACTCATCTGCCTTGTGTTCTCTGCCTCTTATGATGACACTTCATGAAGCAATAACTCCAAGTTCAATACCGCAGGAAGTACTTGACAGAATCCCTGCGTGCCTATGATCCACAGGACCGGAAGACAACTGTCACTTAAAAGATGCCACCAGTTTCAGTCAAGTTCAAAGAGGGTGCATCATTGCCCCGGAAACCACAATATCCCCCCCCTAAAGTTAGCCCAATCTGCAGCTATTTTGAAGCCCTCATGTCAAATGGAGCTCTGATACCCTGCGCATCTCCATGCAACACACCTCTATTCTCTAGGAAGAAGAGAACCCCTAAAAGAGAACCAGTTACTTGCAGGGGTGTCCCTGACTGCAAAGTACCTTACAGTGGTGGACCATACAAACGCTCTCTTCAGTGACCACCCTCACCCCTCCTGCTGGTACCTTTTGCATTCACCCACGAAAACAACAACATACCTAAACAGTTATGCCAGAAGGGGCACAGAACTCTCCAAGCTAGTTTTCAAATGCTACGGCTATCATCCTTGACACATAACAAGAGGATCACCTGGAAGTGATTCTCCTACAATATGTTGATGACCTTCTCCACCGTGCAGCTGACTTACCCACTGTTGAAGTCACCTCAGAAAGCCAGTTGTGCTATCTTGCCAACCAGGGTTGCAAAGCCTCAAAGCCCAAATTGCAGTGGTGCTCAATATCTGTAATTTTTCTTGGACACTGTCTTGTCCCATGTGACAAGACATCTCACTGAAGACAGGGTGAAAGCAATCTCCGACATCCCACTACCACAAGGCCAGAAGCCCCTTCATTCCTTCCTTGGACTAATTTCCTATTGCAGAGCATGGATTCCAGAACTCTCCCTACTGATGCAACCTTTGTATGACGCCCTGAAATCAGACCCCTTCCAGATGTCTCCTGAAGCAATATCCAACTTTGAGGACCTCAAGCACACCATCTCTGGCGTTAGGGCTCCCAGACTACGACAAAACGTTCAAGCCCTTTGTATCCGAACACCTGGGACATGCTACAGGTGTACTCACCCAATCACATGGCTTCTGCCTATGCCCTATAGGATATTATTCCTGTTGGCTGGATGCGATAGCAAGAGGAGGCCCATCGTGTCTGCGAGCTGTCTTTGCTGCACAAGCCTTGTTTGACAAAACTTCGGGCTTGGTCCTCGGACTCTGCCTCGTTCTGCTTGCTCCCCATGACATTGCTCCCATACTCAACCAAGATCCAGCCGAAACATCTGTCCACTTCCAGACACTTGAGACTCCTGTGTTCCCTCCTACTGGGCGGCATTACTATATTGCGTTGTCAAACACTGAAACCTACCACCCTTCTTTCACTTCTCGAGGAGGGAAAGGAGGAGGAGTCGAGTCTTGACTTGTCACCCCATGACTGCATCAAACTAATGTGGCTGGAAACCACGCATCTCCCCACCGTGAGCGAAATACCCCTGCAGGATCCAGGTCACCACTGAAAACTCGGTTCTCCAAACAGAAACCTTACCACCGGTGATGTCTGCACAGGTGGCAGAGCTGCAAGCACTTACTACAGCATGTAAATTGGCAGAGGGGAAAAAGAGCCAACATTCATATGGACTCAAGATATGCTTTCAGCGTTGCACATGATTTTGGTGTCATCTGGAAGGACAGAGGGTTCCTGATGGCTGAAGGAACACCTGTGAAACACAGCTCAGCCATCAAGGACTTGATGGACGCCCTGCTTCTCCCAACCCAAGTGACTATTCTAAAAGTAAAGCACACGACAAACTCAACTCGAAGGAAGCTTGAGGCAATCTAGCCAATTCAGCTGCCATACAGACAGCCAGTGGTCCATGGGAAGTGGACAGCAGGGTGGTAGAAGAAGACCACTCTGTGCTTACCCTACAGACTCTCCCAGTGGACAGAGTTTATCTGAAATAATTACAGGAAGCAGCAAATCCGGATGAGAAGGAAAGCTGGAAACGGAGAGGAGGAACTCTCAGAGATGGACTATTCGAGTGCAACAAGAAGCCTTGTCTACCCAGTAGTATGAACCCAGCCGTGGTGCAATGGGCAAATGGAGCTGCCCACTTGACAAAGACTCTTATGAACTCTCTTATCAACTACTAAGTAGCACCATGAGTTACTCCATTGACCAACAACTTCTGCAGATCATGCACTATCTGCAACAAATGTAACCCAGAAGCACCTGGCAAAAGTCCTATACCCCCTTCCAGGGGATACAAATTGATCACTCCCAAATGCCAAAGGAGTGGCAGATTCAAATACGCCCTAGTGGAGGTGGACATGACTGCCAGGACCACAGCTAAGAAACTACTGAGTGAGATAGTATGTAGATTTGAGGTCCCAGAGGTGATAAGAGAGCAATCAGGGCCCAGCCTTCACAGCAACCCTTACAAAAGAGATTTGGGCAGCACTGGGGGTTCAGTTGGCTCTGCACACCCCTTACCACCCTCAAAGTAGCGAGAAGGTAGGAAGGATGAAAGGGACACTAGAAAAACAGGATGTTAAAGATGGCCCAAAAGACTAACATGAGTCGGCCAGACAGTTTGGCCATTGCCCTGTTCAGTGTCACACACTCTTCGAGGGAAACATGCCCTATCCCCTTATGAAATTTTGTTTGGTTCAGCCCCCAGACTTGGCTGTCACTTTCCACAACAGTTACAGTTGCAATCTGATGTGTTGACTAATTATGTTACCGCATTATCACGAGAATTAACCCAAATGCATGTCCACGTGTTTTCTTCCATTCCAGATCCTGAATTAGATACAGGAACACACCAACTACTGCCTGGAGATTGGGGGTTGGTAAATACATTTGTGAGAAAACATTCTCTTGAACCCAGATATGATGGTCCATTCCAAGTTTTGCTGACCACAGCCACCTCAGTCGAATTGGCCGGGAAGAACACCTGAATACACGCTTACCACTGCAAGAAAGCTCCAACCCCTCAGGACAATATCCCGCCCACTTCATGACGACCATGCTGCATATCCTTTTTCTGTTTGGTCTAGGTAGGAGGCCCAGGAGGTGGCCATCACAAAAAAATGATAACATAATTACATTTTGGTAAAACTCTTCAGGTACACGTGACCACTTTTACCTTTGATTACTGTGACATAGTACCTTGTCCGTTTGACTCTTTCATGGCAATGCCATTGGTACAGTGACATCCCTGATGGTAAGGATATATATGTGTGTTTTACGGACAGTTACTGGGGCCAGAATTGTGGTTCCTGGGAGGGACAGTGGGTTGGAACATAGGACCAGATTAGAGGGTGTCTGGACCGGTGAATGTGCCCTTGAAAAGGTCATTATGCCCCTCCATATCCTAGCAGAAGATACTCCTGATACATACACTGACCCAGCACCTAGTCAGAGGAGGAAGCAAGCAGCTCTCTCCGAAAGCTTTGACCCTCATTTGCACATGTTATAGGAGTCCCAAGGGGGGTCCCTGATGAATTCAAAGCCAGGGATCAGGTAAAAGCTGGTTTTGAGTCTTTGATCTCCATAATAACTGTGAACAAGAATGTAGATTGGAGTTGAAGAAGAACTCGGGTATTACAGACCCATGGGATCAATATTTTAGCTGGATGAGTGGGTGGCAAAATGTGCTCGCCCAGATAGGGGTAACGGTACTAATAATCCTGGTTCTTTTAGCCCTGATTGTATACTGTATTCTACCTTTCGTAAAGAAGTTTATGAGCAAGGCTGTAGACAACAGCACACCTACATTTCTCCACCAAGAAGAAGAGGACCCTCTTATGATGGAGGATGACAAACCCTTCACTCCTCTACAGTCACTCCCTGTTCAAAATCTCACAATCCTATAGGGTTATAGGGATAGATAGCACCTGATTGCCCTTCTCCAGCTGTATCGAGGGGGGTAGTGAACTAGTTGCTGCCTAACACTATATACAGCTTAAAAAGAGTTGCTGAGGAGAATTGGCCAGGTGAGTAGGACCTTTAGATGAGGGACAGAAGAAAATAGCCATTTTAGGGGGGACTGTGAAGGAATCTAATGTACATAATGATAATCAGTCTATTTGCTTATGTGTATACATGCTTCTATGCAACTCCTTACTTATTATGTAGTATACAGATTGACTCTTAAAGATGGCGTCTACCCCCTACATCCTACACGTTAGAAGAATGCATATGAGATAAGAGAACCAGCTTCAACCAAACTTCAAGCATCAAGTTTCTCCATTTCTCTTGTATTTTAACCAATAAGACGTACCAATTAGACTGACATAGCAATGACGTATCTTTCTGTATAAAATATTAACACCGCCCACGAATAAATCAGAAGTTAGAAGTAACCGAGCTGAACGTGTCTCAGAGAGTGTTTACTTCTAATGTGCATGCACATTTATACTTTTTAATTAGAAACAGCAGCAGATAACCTTGAACTAGACTGTAGTTAAGGATGAGCCGAACACCCCCCTGTTCGGTTCGCACCAGAACCTGCGAACAGACCTAAACTTCGTGTGAACTTTAGAACCCTATTAAAGTCTATGGGACTCGAACGTTCACAATCTAAAGTGCTAATTTTAAAGGCTAATATGCAAGTTACTGTCCTAAAAAGTGTTTGGGGACCTGGGTCCTGCCCCAGGGGACATGGATCAATGCAAAAAAAAAGTTTTAAAAACTGGTGTTTTTTCAGGAGCAGTGATTTTAATAATTATTAAAGTGAAACAATAAAAGTGTAATATTCCTTTAAATTTCGTACCTGGGGGGTGTCTATAGTATGCCTGTGAAGGGCCGCATGTTTCCCGTGCTTAGAACTGTCCCTGCACAAAGTGTCATTTCACAAGGAAAAAAAGTCTTTTAAAATCACTTTCAATTGTCCCATAATACAGAGTATTACGGAGCACAATTCATTCATTGATAAAAAAAATAAAAAAAAGCGTGGGGGTTCCCCTAAATTCAATTACCAGGCCCTTCAGGTCTGGTATGGATATTAAAGGGAACCTGTGTCAAATTTTTAAAAAAAATTGACGTGGGGGTCCCCCTAAATATCCATACCAGACCCGTCAGGTCTGGTTTGGATATTAAGGGGAACCCCGCATCAAATTGAAAAAAAAATTGCCGTGGGGGTCCCCCTAAAAGTCCATACCAGACCCTTTATCTGAGCACGCAACCTGGCAGGCCGCAGGAAAAGAGGGGGGATGAGAGAGCGCCCCCCCCCCTCCTGAATTGTACCAGGCCACATGCCTTCAACATTGGGAGGATGCTTTGGGGGTCTGTTACCCCTCAAAGCACCATGTCCCCATGTTGATGGGGACAAGGGCCTCATCCCCACAACCCTGGCCGGTGGTTGTGTGGGTCTGCGGGTGGGGGGCTTATCAGAATCTGGAAGCCCCCTTTAACAAGGGGACCCCCAGATCCCCTCCCCCCTGTTTGAAATGGTAAGGGGGTACAAAAGTACCCCTACTATTTCACAAAGAAAGTGTAAAAATGGTTAAATAAGACAAACACACTTTTGAAAAATTCCTTTATTAAAAATAAAAAAAATAAAAAAAAGATTCCAGCAGGGCTAATCCACTCTTGTTATCCAGCGATGGATAATCCTCTCTCCGGGGTCCAGCGATGGCTGATCTGATCCAGGGACGGGTGATTTTCAGTCCAGTGCTGTCCATTCATGCATCCGTCTTCTGTCTCCACTGAGGAGACCCCAGCGCTGACGTTTCTTATATTAGGAGGAAACCTGCGTTACATCAGAGGGGGGCGGGGTCACCCATATGTCACTGGGGAACACCATGGCTTCCCTCACCAGCGTCAGAGGGGGCGGGTCAGGTGACGGGTGGCCCCGCCCTCCTAATATAAGAAACGTCAGCGCTGGGATCTCCGCAGTGTCTCCTCAGTGGAGACAGAAGACGGATGCATCTATGGACAGCGCTGGACTGAAAATCACCCTTCGCTGGATCAGATCAGCCATCGCTGGACCCCGGAGAGATGATCATCCGTCGCTGGATAGCAAGAGTGGATTACCACCACTGGAATCTTTTTTTAAATTTTTTTTATTTTTAATAAAGGAATTTTTCAAAAGTGTGTTTGTCTTATTTAACCATTTTTACACTTTCTTTGTGAAATGGTAGGGGTACTTTTGTACCCCCTTACCATTTCAAACGGGGGGGCGGGATCTGGGGGTCCCCTTGTTAAAGGGGGCTTCCAGATTCTGATAAGCCCCCCACCCGCAGACCCCCACAACCACTGGCCAGGGTTGTGGGGATGAGGCCCTTGTCCCCATCAACATGGGGACATGGTGCTTTGAGGGGTCACAGACCCCCAAAGCATCCTCCCAATGTTGAGGGCATGTGGCCTAGTACGGTTTAGGAGGGGGGCCGCTCTCTCGCCCCCCCCTTTTCCTGCCGCCTGCCAGGGTTGCGTGCTCAGATAAAGGGTCTGGTATGGATTTTTAGGGGGACCCCCACGTCAATTTTTTTTTAACTTCTTTTTAACGGGGTTCCCCTTAATATCCATACCAGACCTGAAGGGCCTGGTATTTGAATTCAGGGGAACCCCCACGCTTTTTTTATTTTTTTATTAATGAATGAATTGTGCTCCATAATACAGAGAACACTCATTGAGTGTTCTCTGTATTACGGGAGCCGACAATTGAAAGTGGTTTTAAAAGACTTTTTTTCCTTGCGAAATGACACTTTGTGCAGGGACAGTTCTAAGCACGGGAAACATGCGCCCCTTCACAGGCATACTATAGACACCCCCCAGGTACGAAATTTAAAGGAATATTACACTTTTATTGTTTCACTTTAATCATTATTAAAATCACTGCTCCTGAAAAAACGTCTGTTTTTAAAACTTTTTTTTGCATTGATCCATGTCCCCTGGGGCAGGACCCGGGTCCCCAAACACTTTTTAGGACAGTAACTTGCATATTAGCCTTTAAAAATAGCACTTTAGATTTCTCCCATAGACTTGTACAGGGTGTTCCGGCTTTTCGAATTTGCCGCGAACAGCACAAATTGTTCACTGTTCGCTGAACAGTCGAACAGGCAATGTTTGAGTCGAACATGAGTTCGACTCGAACTCGAAGCTCATCCCTAACTGTAGTTCTTATCCATTTCAAGAGCAGCACGTGCACAGGAAGCCATATATTTTAACGGCACTCAAATATCTTTACTCCCGGACATCTCAAAACTGACCTTGGACATGAGGCGAGCCCTGAAACCTCTCACAGGAGCCCTTCAAGCAAAACAAATTAAATATCTCCGACGACCAAAGGCTGGCAGAAACAAGCTAAAAAGAACAAACGATCCAAATCGGAAGCCTCTAAAGCGACAGATGGATGAACTTTTTATCAATAATTCCTGACTAACTTTTTCTTTACCCACAGGCAGCAGACCAGTGGAGTAGTCCCTCTACACAGTTTTGTTGGGACCCTAAAAAGATAGCAAAAGTGTTCTACCCTACTAACGGGTTCGCTCTTTGTCAACAGAGACCTGACACCTACTTATTGTGAGGGATCCCGGTTCTGGTTATGTTTTGGTCATTTTTGAAACTTTTGACATTTTTGGTTATTTTTCATATCTCTGATATCTCTGCCCTTCCTCCCTTAAATTTTTGCGGAGCGCTCCTCAATAGCAAGGGATAAAGGGCATTTCACCCATTACTCCCAACCTAACAAGTGCGGGAGACACTTAGCGAATACCCTACAACCCCGGCAACTCCGAAAACCCATTACTTACATAAAGCCACCCTCTCCCAGATAGGCCTAGGCCCGAAAATGCTCTCACGCATTATGTATCTTTACTCAAAGCCTTCCGCCACGATCTTGGTGAACGGCATTCAGTCAGACAAACTTGCGATTGCCAATGGCACCAGGCAAGGCTGCCCCATTTCCCCACTTTTGTTTACCCTTGTAATTGAACACTTAGCCCAAGCCATCGGAGCTAATCCATACAAACCCCCTCCTCACAATGGAAGCTTTCCTTATATGCAGACAACCTACTTTTATATGTAACCCAACCACATATCAGTGTACTGTCCATACTTGCAGAGATCAACCGATTCGGCCACTTCATTAACTGTAATTAAATATCTCCAAAACTGAAGCACTGAACCTTTCCCTAACGCAACTGGCAGACAAATTTAATCTCATACCTAGGGACAGCCATCCATAAATGGCGCCTCCGACATATATGCCCCGAACTTCAGCCCAATGCTTACTAAACTCAGACGTCTCACAGAGGGCCAAATGGACCTACCTGGGACCTGGTTCAGTCCCATGAATACCCTGAAAATGGACATACTGCCCAAACTATTGTATTTATTCCAAGCTCTCCCGATTGCCCTGCCATCAGCATTCTTCTGTACCCTCCGCTGCATGGCAATTCGATTTGTATGGAGGGAAAATCCCCCAAGTTGAAACACAAACTCCTGTGCTCTCCCACCCATAAAGGTGGGACAGGACTACCCGACCTTGTACTCTACCACACATCAACAGTGATTTCCTGCATATTGGAGTGGTTCCCCCGTCCCTTGATTAAGGCCTCCACCTTAGTGGAACAAGACCTCTCTACAGCAGTACTTCGGACAGCCTCCCTTGTCCGCTCCGTGGACCTCTCTGCTTGTCAGCTGCTCTCAGGATGTCACACGGGCGGCTCTGGCTCATTTAAACTTACAGCGTCCATTACCACGGAGGCCGCCGGAGATAGCCGACTTTTGCCAGATGAAGCCAAAGAGCTGTCGGAGAGGAGGGGGGCACGGGGAAGTCGAGTGGTGATGGAAAAGGACAAGAGCAGGCTGGAGGTGGCTGAAGATGTGTGCAGTGTCCGGAAAGAGCCGAGCGGGGGCAGAAAGAGCTGAAGAGCGCCGTACTGAGTCCGGCAGTACAGCATGGCTCAAATTAATGGCTGCTTGAGTCGCTCAGCCATTCATTTAACAGGCTGTCTGTGAATGAAACCAGCCCACTGAGCCATCGGCCCACCGGGAAACTCCTGGTAGTCCGGATGGCCAGTACATGCCTACTGAAACCTATTTAGCATTTTCCTTCCACTTCACAATTATGTGCCAGTTTGTGTTGGTCTATCACATAAAATCCCAATAAAATAAATTTACACTTTTGTTTTTAACCTGACAAAATATGGAAAATTTCAAGGGATAAGAATACTTTTTAAGGCACTGTATGTTCATCACACTTGGGCAGGTGGGTGACTCAAGAAGAGGATGATGGAGAACATACACTAGTCCTCTAGGTGACTTCATTATCATGGTCATGTTGACACTTTAAACCCAGGAAGACCCTGGTTCCACACAGGCTGGGATATTCCTATTCCTGAAAAGTACTTAAATGGTTTGAGTTCTTTATTGTTCATCTGGACGTTTTTTTTTTTGTTTGTTTTTTTACTTAATAGGGGATTTGGAGAAGTTTTCTATTAATAAAGCCCGTAAGTGCAGTCAACCTCAACTTATACTTACCTTCTCTTCACTCTGTGCATTTATTTATTTCAATGGGTAGCTGCACTCATGGTGGCCTCCACCTGTCATTTTGATACAGCTCTCCCACATTGAAACCAACAGGCCATGGCACACATACCATTCAGTTTGTATGGAGGCCCATGACATTGGTGGCAGCGGTGGTATTGTGCTTCCTAGCTGTGAACACATCCAAACCACCACCGGGATCCAAGGTTCGGATAGCAGGAGAGGATAGGTACAGATACCAGCCATGGAAGAGGAATGGAAGAGGAATTCGAAAGGAGGTTGCGAGAGATGTGGAGACAGCACAGGGGACCAGTGTGAATGCAGGTCCTGCTGGAATGGTATGATTCTGTCCGCCTGCAACTCTGGAAAAAATTGTTAGCTTGCGAGCAACACCACCAGGGAAAAATTCCCCCCTCTCTCCACCCCCCCCGGTCTACATGCTAGAAACACATGTACATCCCATAATAGGTTGTTCCCAAGGCAGACAAAGAATAGAAAAATGGGATACAGCCACACCTCAAACAATCTGGTAAAAAGTATACAATTTATGAGACCAAGCTCATACACTATTCCAGCAGTTGGAAAGGTGGAATTTATCTTCATATTTTCTTGAGAGATATTGTTCAAAAATATTTTTGTCCAAAGTGATAGAGCCCCTTCATTCTTTCAACACAAACCAAACATATAGATTCCAGGATAACGGGTAAAAGGAAATGTTGGGTGTGGTTGTACGTTGAGTCTGATTAGTGCAGATCAAACTGGGGTTCTTGTCACCCTGTGCCCCAAATAGACACAGGGTAACTTACACATAAGATGGGTCGAGGGAGCAGGACAAGGAGTTTCCAGAGATCTCTAAGGTAAGCTGGGTTCCACAAGCCCCCCACCCAAAGTGATTCCTGTCACAATCGGGAAGACCTGGTTGATGCCTGAACTGCCTTATCCTACCAGAAGCCCTGTAGACAAAGCCAATCCCATTAGTACATCTGGATTGTATTCTGTCCTAGGTGTCTATTGTTACATCTGAATATTTCATGGAGCATTGTAATCTCCACCACCTTTCTCCAGACCCCAACCCCTTTATTTTGGGTTCCAGGAAGTGGGCAGCTTTAGTTTGTGGTTGTGGCCTAATACTTTTCCAGGAGGTGCTCAAATGAATTCCCCTTTGTACACCAAATACAGCAAGTTTCTTGGTCCTGTACCTTCACCACTCAGGAGAAGCTTTGTCTTTTTCAGTGAAGACAAGGTGTTCTCCGATTGGAGAGGAGGAGCTGATGACATCACAATTTCATGTTTGAGAATGCTGAGTTCCCAAAGATTTATAGCCTTACCATACACAAGACTGCACCCTGCACAAACCTCCCTAACACTTAAGCTGGCGCTATCTTTATCCATCCTGGTGCCTACGTTCTTCATGCCTTCATACTTCCTCCACTGATGTCACCAATAAATCTTGCACATGCCAAGCCTCACGTTAGATCAGACAGGGTGTGTCCCAATTGCAGGAGGGAGCACCTGACGCTACTGAGACTATGTGCTCTGCAAATCCTGGCACAGTAAGAATGCTAGGTACACAGCAGTAACTGGGCATGGTCAGCTCTGCGTAATCAGTCAAAAAAAACCTTGAGAAATCTTAAAACATATTGTTTCAGATAACCTGGAAACAATTTGATAATATGTAAGATGTAGTTTCACTCAGGGCTCAAGTCCTGTGGGAACGCATGGGAACGGAGTTCCTGTACTTTTTCCACAACAGGAACTCAGTTCCCATTAGCAGCCATGTCCTGCAAGACTTTGAAGTATGCAAGCTGTGTGGCAGGTGCTACACTAGCAGCCGCCGAAACAACTCGCAATAGTAAGTGCCGCACACCAGGGTTGGACTGACCATTCAGACATTGCCAGTAGGGGGCCCTATGACAGCTTCCTCTTCGATCTACCTGTCAATCACAGCTAGCTGATGGGTAGATCAGGTCCCTGCTGCTAAGAGATTGTATTTAGTCAGACCTCTCGTGATGCGCTCCTCCCCACCGGCCCCTCCTGATTTTCTGTCTCCTCACCCGCCCCCCCCCCCCAGTCTCCTGCATACTTGCTGTGTGTGTACTGCTGAATCCCCCCCTCCTCTATCTTCAGTGACATATGATGAGAGAACCCATAGGAGGAGCAATTCACAGCTATTCTGCTCACAGGACATGCAGGGAGAGAGGTGAGCTGAGGAACATCAGTTTGGGGGGGTAAGCTGAGCACAATACTTGGCAAAGTTTAATGCCAGGAGGGAAGTTTATGTGGAAATATGTGAAGGGTTGGAATAGCAGCGAGTGCGTGTTGGAGCCCTGCAGAGTTTGCAGCCCCCCAAACTAACATACATCTTCTAAGCAGGAACACATCACTATCTCCCCAAGCATTCTGTCCAGATAATGTGCAGTTCATTTATGACCTTTCCGTTTAACCCTGTGTTATCCAAACTCTGTTCAATGAAAAGTGTAAACTCGCCACATAAACACTCTATATACAAAATAACATTCCCCAATAAAGCTTTGCATGGAAGCACAATTGAATGAATGCTGATTATTCAGACAATTACCGTATTTATGTTTATTGAGGATTTTTTTTTTATGTACTAACTGTTAAGCTTCATACACACAATACGAAAATTGGATGAAAAATACCACTTTTGAATTGTTTGTGCATATGAGCGTATAATATATATATTTTTTTGGTGGGGGAGTGGACCTTGGATGGGAGTTCCCACACTTTTTTCCCCAGGACTTGACCCCTGGTTTCACTATTACTATTAAAAAAAATATATACAGACACTCACAAATCATCATGGAGCAGAATTGAATTATCGTTTATTATGTATATTAATGTCATATACAGGTGTAGCGATGGTGGACTACAGTTATAACATGCAATTTTCCCAGTCATTCTTCATCTATCGTAATATCCCTCTAGTGCTGGGTACCAGTGACTGTCATTATATCTGTGAGCCCAACCAAAATTATTGTGGGAATAGTAGTTTTTCAGACTGGCGATTCTGTTGCGTTACAGTACACCTGGACTACACATCCCAGGGATTCTTGCTACAGCCCGAGTAGATTTCTGGGAGGAACTATAAAAGAGTCAGCAGATCTATCTGTGCTCTCTTCTTCCTGGGCCTTGCCGAGCGCACACCTTGGTGTGGCGGAGAAAGGAGGCTGTGGTCTATGACGCGGTGCTCGAGTGATTCCCACCTGGCCCCGAAGGGCCTAACTTTGCTTGCTGTTCGTCAGACATCTATGCGACACCAACCCATCAGATCAACACTATGATCGTCCGCATTCAGCAGCTGTGGGTCATCGCTAGTCTCGTTACTGAAGGACTTCTCTTCCAGGGTCTCTGTCTGCAAGGTATCTAGGTGGTCCAGTCGTTGGTGAGAGGGCAATTGCCCATTTTATGTGATCCTTCCCTATTTATCTTATTTGATCACTGTGTACAGACACCTTTACCTTGGAAACACTTTACTGCGATTCTATTTGAACACTGTACATAGATACCTCTACCTAAAAACCACTTCAAGGAATACCACTAACCTGTTTAAGCTATTCAGCTTGCTATCACATCACTGTGCCTTATTGGATATAATCTAATGAGCTCCAACTGCTGGTGAAGACTATCAGACCTGCATCTTTTCTTTTCAAATGTTTTTATTGAGATTTTTAGCAGAGTTAGTTACAACAAGGGTTACAAAAAATAATAATATATAGTAACAAAAGTAACATAACACAGTATAATGTAGTGACAGGGTTTTCTCAGCACAATATAGCATAGTAACAAATAGTCCACAATAAAGAATAAAGTAGTATTCCCAAGTATCTAATATTCATAGTCATAAAGGGACTCGAACAAGAGTAAGTCTCTTAGAACTTGTATAATAAAGTCCGTAATATAATTATTGTAAGATTTATAAATAGCGATATGGATAACGGCCACTTCTGGGTCCCAAGACACCCCTCACAGGGATCTATCTGTGTCCTGGAGTACCTAGGCCAACATCCTAAAGGAAATTCAAACACAGTAGTTCTCTTTTATGAAGGAAAATAAAGAACTATTCTTACTCCGCAGCTCAATTCAGATAAACAGACATGTGATACATTTGTCACTTTGCTATGAAATTATTTTTAAAGCCATCCAAAAAATATTAAAACGCACAGGAGTTCTTACTTCTATATGATTAAAGAATCAGCATTACCTAAATTGTGGAAGTATAATTTTTGGACCATGTACTCCAAGGTTCCCATAGTTGTTGTTCCTTAATATATAGGGATTTGTCATTAGGAAATAACAATTCGTAGGAGTGATGGAGTTGGGTTAATTCTATAACTTCTGTCATAGTAGGAAGAGAGTCAGTTTTCCATTTTCTAGTTATGGATAGTCTCGCAGCTAAAAGTATATGTGTTACTACTTTACGATATTGTTTGGGAATCGTATGTGAAAGACATTTTGTGCTCTACAAACTATTATTACCTTGTCTCTTCCCATAGTTATCTAGTTTATAAAACCCTACTAGGCATACTGATATAAAGTTACTTATGAAAACACACACATTGCTGTTAGTAAAACACTATCTTATTTATTTCCCAAGAAATTAGGAACGCTAACATAAAGTATTAAAAAGACATTACAATATCACACAGCTTACAATCAGAACATATGATACAAGAATATTAAAGATACTTATCACACGGTCCTCCGTGAGGCTTTGCTGCTTCGGCTAGGCTCAGATCAGGAGAGGGCCTTCACCATGAGGTTTAGGCCGGAGCCATCACCCAGGGTAGGCCGAAATCACCACCTGGCAGGCTCTTACAGCAAACAGAGAGAGACAGCTCTCCTTGATGAATCCCTTTTTGATAAACACACACCATCCAAACCGCATCCTACTGCCAGTCCCATTTGCTTTGGACCAATCAGTGTTCACATGAGAGCCCTCCTAATATTACTGACTGTCCTGCCATAGTTGACTTCTGTGGCCAGTATTGCAGTCGATGTGCCCTGGGCCGTCTTCGTCATCAATCTCTTTAAAGCTTTGTGCACACCAGGTGGGCTGAAGATAACTCCTTTGCTATGCAGATTCTGCCACATTCCTCTATACATTCTAAACATGTGGGACTGCAAATATCAATATGGCTGAGTTCGGTTGTACAAACAGATGTGTAGAACTTTAGATATATAACATTACTTCTTGTTCACTTCCAACATATGCCGCTTTGCGCCTAAAAGGCGCATACCACCCTTCTTCAGAAACGGCTCCTATTGAACAGTCCATAACTGTCTTAACGTGTGTGGTTCCCCAACATGTGCTTCCGAACCAGTACCTGTGGCACAGTCCTTAGCTTGTGTAATGTGTGTTGGTTTTCAACATGTGCTTCCGAACCAGTACCTGTGGCACAGTCCTTAGCTTGTGTAACATGTGGTGGTTTTCAATGTGTGCTCTAGAGACATCTCCCATGGAACAGTCCATAATGGTCTTACCGCGTTGTGCTTCCCAACACGTGCCGCTTTGCTACTGCGTGACATACCACCATCCTTCTTCAGCGACAGCTTCCCTGTCACCCTTCTGTATCTTTGGTATCTTCTCCTTTCCGGTATCTTCAGGACAGGATGCAGTACAGGCAAGGGATGTCCATTCACTCACCATTCACCAGCATACATTCAGAGTAACATATCAACCAGCTATCAAATACAGAGTCTTGAGGAGGGCCTTTCTTGCCGGTATTACTAGCCTACAATACCCATAGGTCACACTCTACCACAAAAATAAATCAACTTATTACCATAATATATACATATATATGTATTACGCACCCCGCTCCCAACCTCCTATAACCCTTTACTGTAAATACGGGTCGGGATTCAGCAGGCTTGCTCACAACGGTATTGCAGGGCTCTGACTTGACCGCAATGTCTCTAACTTGTACACAGAGACCTTACCGTCAAATCGTCCCTCAACTTGCATAGAGAAATGGGAGACCCTTCTAGATAAATATTGCTTATCTACACAATGACCAAACCCACACAATTCCACCCCTGTGCCTGGATTTCAGAGATCATGCCCATGGTATACCATGCCCTTCTACCTATGGTTAGGTTCAAGGAACCCTCTAGTTCCATGACTAACACTACACCGGTATTCTTTAGGACAAAGAAACAAATTTGCCTATGTCCTAAATAATACCCGGGTGCCTCCTTCCCAGCAATGAACTCTGCAATCCAGAACACAGAGAGAAATAACTTTCCAACATTATTCGTTCATCCCCATGTATTGAGCTGGCATACAAAGGACATCATGGTCATGCTTCCGACAGAGGGAAATATCCACCTGCCTCCAGCATTCATCTTCTCTGATCACATGTGTGATATAGCCTCAAATGCAACAAGATAGAATCCCCAGTCAGTAAGCCTATTGATGCCACCAAATATACAGACCGAGTCTGCACTTCTGTATATGGGAACATACAGCATAACACCTTTCACAATCCAACTTAGTACAGCCCATACAGGCATTCGACCACTACTTTGGATTAGTGTAAGCAACGTGTTTTGGCAAAATCTTACTGAGCGGTGATGCTAACTCATCAGGCCACTGCCCCTCATACAGAGACGGTACAATCAGCTTGATGTTGGCTGATATTTCCACCTGCCACAGAGTGCGCGCCAGAGCCAATGGCAGGTTTCTGTCCTCTCTACCAACCTCTCAACATGGTTGACAAAATCCGGAGCCATTCTAACCTGAGTGTTTCTGCGACTCCGTCGAATGTTATCAAGGATTCCACCAATCTCCCGGGGTAACAAAGTCACGCTCCTTCTCTGAAGCTATGGCTGTGAGTTTGTTCCTCAGGAGGCTGATGTCCACTCCATTACCAACACCCATCCCAGCTATTGTTCCCCCCCAATATAGTGCTGAATACATCCCTCCTCTTTCGCGTTACTCCTCAGAAATAAGCATCCTGCATGGACTTCATCGCATCTCTGGGAGTAAGTCCCTGGTACAATGACCGCACTTGATTCAGTGTATACTCAGCCCATATAGGATGATAGGTTCTTGTCAACCACCGTGAGATGTTGCAGCACCATGTGGTGAAGTCCTACGGTACCCTGGTAGCCAGCGTTCGTTCCCTTTATTTTAACAGAGCATGCTCCTGTGTGTATTCACTGGCATTATCTGTGCAGGGTTTCAACCTCTCAGGTGAGACATCAACCAGGCGTATCTTCCCCATGTCTAGTTCTGGTGTCCCGCATGTCCAGTAACCAAAAGCTTCTCTCTAGGACTGCTAGGATTGAGACACCACCACTACGAGGAAGTTTTCACCCCATTGATGTGTCACCTGGCACCCTTTAGTCTGGCCAACAGCTACCTTATTATGCATAAGTGCCAGCCTGCCTCCTGGGTACCTGCACCATATTAACTCCGTTACATCAATACATGTCATATGTTAAAACCTTCCTTTTTTCAATTCCTCCTTCCAACAAAAAAAACACATATTTTACATTTTTCATGTTTTGATGGATTGGATGTGTCATAATTCTTCCCCAACCTCCAACCATTAATAACATGTTTGCATTCATCAGAAGAGACTTCGGTAAAAATATTTCACAAGTTCTCTTGCTAGGCACAGTCTTTCAGATTCAGCATTAGCACCAAATTGTCCATACGAAAAAACAGGTAATAATCTGAATCTTTCAGTTTTTTTCTTCTCTCCTGATGTTTATCAGAACAAATTTGTGGTATGGTGTGGCACAGACAAACTGCCAACCAGATGATCATCTGTCATCCATGTTCCAGAAGCCTCTCCAATTCTCGCTCCACCAGGATTCTGGAAGTGAAAAACAAGAGCAATATCAAATTCTTATCCACAATATCTGCTCGCTTACCATGTTTACTTATAGTTCCCTCCTTGGAACCCAGGACTTTGGCTTGGCTTCTGCAACTTGACCAAACTATCCCAACAACCATGACCTCTTTAGGCTGAACCCACTGTAAAATGGATCCCCATGGTATGATCAAAAATGTTTAAAACTGAACGTCAGTGTTGCTTCTCAAAAACTTCAAATTTTACAAGCTACTAAGACAATGTATCTATCTGTATCTTTACGTTGTATGCACCACCCCCTTTCAGGTGACTGGTTCTAACTGAGGGCATTGTCAATTACCCCCCTTTCATTTGGATTAAACCTACTACCTTTTCCACCTGAACAAAAATAAAAATAAAATAGACGACTAAACCAATATCAAACAAAAAATTTTGAGAAAATAAAAATAAAAAATAAAAAAAAATTAAAAATCTGGCCATGATCACGCAAATAACATGACAAGACAACCACCATACAACAATGACAAACACTCAACTTTTAGTTAACATCCATGGACTTTCCTCCTGAGAAGAGTGCTCATTCCAATCTGAAATACAATTAGTTAATGGGGAAACAAAACAAAAAACAAAAACAAAACAAAGCATATGTATCTCATCACAACATTGTAGCTTAATTTGTAACTCTTTAGTACTATTTATTTTTCATTGTTTGCAAACAATTACTAACTAATGAGCTCATGGTACCATGTGATAATCGATTATGCATTTACAATAACCTAACCCATGTTCTGCTATATTTTACCACTGTTGTTCTCACTTTGACAGACCTGCAAACAAACGCAAATGTTAGTATCTAAAGCCGTTTAACTACTTCCCTGGTCTCTGGAAAAGGAACACAAAGACAGTGATTACACACAATTACCATGACAATTGACTTTTTAAGTCCCCAAAGCCTTTCCCATTAATGCAATATAGTTGTCATACCTTTCTATACTACGCCGTGGTATTGGAAATCTTTGCCATGTTACTCAAGAAAAATGTCAATGCCATTTGCGTCCAATTACATACAAGCCAAAATGGTAGATTAGCCCAGGGCGCAAATATTGGAATGTTCATCCAGTCTTGTTGCTGGCTGTGCTTAGGGTGTGAACTGTCCTTTCTTCTCTCTCCTTCAGAACTGTGTAATCTGTCCTGGCTGCTATCTTTCATATCAGGCCTTTGAGTTACGCTGTCCCTGTCCTGGGTGGGGGTTTTCATTGTAGGTACCTGTACTTCTGGGGTTTCCTGTTCCATGCTAGCAATTTTAAGGGCCTTATGAAATTTATGTCTATGACTATTCCATTTACAATGTCTGAACTTTCTCTGCCTTCCTGTACCTCTGCTTATTATGGATATATCTGCCTTTGACCCATACTCCCTTTCCCTGGACTCCTGACAGAAGTCTCGGAAGATATTGACAACATTTTGGTAGGATCTAGCATTCCTCAGAGCCATTCTTGTGGGATAGCTTACATAACACTTATTGGCCATTGAGTATATGAAACTTGCATCATCCTCCAATAAGTCAGGACAGTTGAACACTTTCATATACAATGCAAGATACTCACTGCAGAACAAAATTGGGTCATCTCCTCTCCTAAATTTCATTCGTTGCAAATCACTCATACCATTATCATGACTGTCCACAATACGCTGCAACTCTTTCCTCCGCACCTCTGCATCTGCTACGTTATCATTAACTTGTGCCGATAACTGACCTACCAAAGGTCCTGGTAGCCATGCTTTCAGAAGAGAGCATGCATCCTCATTACTCAAATGGAATTTAACTACTAGAGCTTCAAATTTATTGGACAGACTCATTGGTGATTCCAGGGCATTAAATTCACCCAAAATCTGGCACAAAGTAAGTCTCTCTTGGATTGTAATCAAACTCTCATTCTGCCTTGAAGCTATAGGTGCCATAGCAGACTGTGTTTCATCACGGCCCTTCTCCTCATTGATTGTGCAGATATCGGCCAATTGGCATGTTCCTTTGTGCTCATTGAGCGATACCATAACTTTCTCTGTAGTAAGAAGCTGGTAGCGTACATTTGCTAATTCTCTTTCTAAAGACATAACCAACTCTTCCATCTCTGACAACTTAATTCGCAATGACTCTAAAAGTTTGCTCTTCATATCACAGTCCATGCTGTAACTGTGGAGCTGTTCTTGTAGCTTGCTGTTTCTCTCTGACAAATCTCCTGCTTTTGCCCGCAATTCATCCATCTCATCACTGGAGACTGTTGCAATCTTTAGAAGGTTTTCACTGACTTTCGCTATGTCCTCACCCAGACGCCTCCTCTCTACTTCCCACTTCCCCCCCCCATTTGCTCAGATATAACTTTAATTCTGAGCAAAACTGCAATTTCATTAGCCAACTTTTCTTTCCTAACTTTTTTTAGCCGTTTGCCCGATAATCTGCTATTATGTTGCTGACACTGAGATAATAGAACCTTATACTGGCTTTCAAGAGTTTCAGCTGCACATGAATGATACCTGGCAGAGGCATACTTTTTAACATATGTATACACAAGTTCCATTTCACAACCATACAATCCACACAATACACACTTCTATTTGTACTAACGTACCAACACTGCCTTGAGTACTAAACCAAACTCAATTATCGTTAGCTCTTACAACTCACAAAAAACAAAAACAAATCGCTCTTCTAGCATTCAATATTCTTAATTCGTTACCACTTTTACCTGATATCATTCAAAACAATTACATTTTTGCCTATCCATAGTAAAGACTCACCACACTTATTGTGGCATTATCAGCTGCCTTGTACCTGAGCACTTCTGTCCTGTAAGTTCTATGCAGCTTTTAGGATTGCCACATGTTATCTGGGGTGCCATATGAAAGACATTTTGTGCTCTACAAACTATTATTACCTTGTCTCTTCCCATAGTTATCTAGTTTATAAAACCCTACTAGGCATACTGATATAAAGTTACTTATGAAAACACACACATTGCTGTTAGTAAAACACTATCTTATTTATTTCCCAAGAAATTAGGAAAGCTAACATAAAGTATTAAAAAGACATTACAATATCACACAGCTTACAATCAGAACATATGATACAAGAATATTAAAGATACTTATCCTCCGTGAGGCTTTGCTGCATCGGCTAGGCTCAGATCAGGAGAGGGCCTTCACCATGAGGTTTAGGCCGGAGCCATCACCCAGGGTAGGCCGAAATCACCACCTGGCAGGCTCTTACAGCAAGCAGAGAGAGACAGCTCTCCTTGATGAATCCCTTTTTGATAAACACACACCATCCAAACCGCATCCTACTGCCAGTCCCATTTGCTTTGGACCAATCAGTGTTCACATGACAGCCCTCCTAATATTACTGACTGTCCTGCCATAGTTGGCTTCTGTGGCCAGTATTGCAGTCGATGTGCCCTGGGCCGTCTTCGTCATCAATCTCTTTGAAGCTTTGTGCACACCAGGTGGGCTGAAGATAACTCCTTTGCTATGCAGATTCTGCCACATTCCTCTATACATTCTAAACATGTGGGACTGCAAATATCAATATGGCTGAGTTCGGTTGTACAAACAGATGTGTAGAACTTTAGATATATAACATTACTTCTTGTTCACTTCCAACAGTATGTAAATTCATATTCAGAATGGCTAGTTCTGGTGAAAGTTGAAGGACAATACCTGTTACGGAAGTGAGTAAATGGGAGATTGCCTGCCAGTAATTATGTAAGCTTGGGCAGTCCCACATAATATGAAATAGGGTCCCCAATTGGGTACAATTTCTCCAGCAATTAGGTGACGAGTTCCCCTTGAATTTTGCTAGGATATGTGGAGTCAGGTATTGTCTTTGAACAATTTTTTGTGCCAATTCCCATAGTGTAACACATGCAGTGGCCCTATATATGCTTCGTAGAGAAGCCATCCATTGTTTAATTGAAAAGTCTTGCCCCAAATCTTGTTCCCATTTAAGGAAGGAAGGTAGTTTGCTGGGTATGTTTTTTTCCCCTAGAATTGGGTATATTGTAGCTACTCCTTTCTGTGAGGTGGCATGGTTATTGAGGAAAGACCATATTTTAACCGAGATTGAAGCTCTGAGTTGTGGATTGTGTAGCAGACACTTTTCTATTTGAATATATGTAGATCGCTCAGATTTCGGAAGTTGTAATTCATTACTTAACTGAGAAAAAGACTTTAATGAGCCATGTTGGAAGAAGGAACCAAGTTTGATATCCCGACCCATATTCCAGTTGTGTATTTGTACGCCAAGAATTAATGTTGGTATGATTGTTAGAGGAGGGTTTAACACCGTGATTGGAGTTTTATCCCATTTGTATGTGATGATTCTCTGCCAAGAGTGTAACGTTGCTTTCACCGTTGGTGGGTATTGAGCTGTAATTGTGGACTTAATTTTCCTACTAAGTAACCAGAATTGCATATTAGGCTGTGATGTCTTTCTCAATTTGTCCCCATAAAGTTTTAGGAGTAGGCAAGAACCATTCTTGCAATTGAGTCAAAAGACTTGCGTCATAATAATCCTGTAGATCAGGTACGGTCGCACCACCTATATTTCTATGTTTAATCAGTATATGGTATGCGCAACGGGATTTTTTGCCATTCCATAGATATTTTCCCAAACTGCTTTGTAAGGATTTAAAGTAGTATTTAGGGATACATATTGGAAGGGACCTGAGTTGATATAATAATTTTGGTAAGGTCATCATTTTGAAAGCTGCCAGGCGACCAGCCCATGTAAATTCGAATTTACTAAGTGTTGTCAGATCTGTTTCAAAATGTTTCTTAAATGGTAAAAAGTTTGTTTTAAATAACTGTTTTGTTTTGTTAGTGAGAGTGATTCCTAAGTAAGAAATCCCCTCGTCTTTCCAGTGGTAGGGGTATTTATTAGACAATAACTGCCTGGTTGTGTTATCTAATCCTAGGTCTAAAATATGGGACTTGGTTTCATTGATTTTATAATATGATGCTGCTCCAAATGTCGTTAGTATATTTTGGAGATTCGGGAGAGATGAAATAGGATCAGACACTATAAGCACTATGTCATCTGCGAACAGACTTATTTTATTATCTATTTGCCCAATTTTTATACCAGATAGTTTTGTGTCAGATCGTATACGTTCTGCTAGAGGTTCGATGGCTAAATTAAATATTAAAGGAGATAAGGGGCAACCTTGTCGTGTTCCATTCGAGATGCCAAAGGGCCTAGACATCATATCATTTGTGTATACTCTCGCTGAGGGGCCCTTATACAGTGCAAAAATTGCCGATAAAATATTTCCATGAAAGCTGAATTTTAAAAGCACTGAGGCCGCGTACACACGGGCGGACTGTTCGCCCAACTTTGTCCGTCCAACAGTTTCGGCAAACAGTCCGCTCAAAATTAGCATGGACGGACATGGCCACACACGACGAACGAACAGTCCGCTGAAACCGTGCGCGATGACGTGAACGGCACGTACGACGGGACGAAAAATACGACGTCCTATACACTGCATTATAACTTTCGGCGTGTAAATCCTTTCTGAGCATGCGCGGAACTTAGTTTGTCGAACAAGCCTACACACGGGCGGACTGTTCAGCGGACTGTTTCAGCGGACAGTTTTTCGGAATTTCCGAAAAACCTTGTTCGTCCAACTGTCCGCTGAAACTGTCCGCTGAAAGCCCACACACGAGCGGACTGTCCGCCCAAACACTGTTCAGCGGACAAGGTTGGGCGAACAGTCCGCCCGTGTGTACGCGGCCTGACTGTAAATAGCTCAGACCTGCATCTTGAACATGGCTGTTGTTACTATTTAAAGGGCCCTATCTTAACCCTATTCTGTCTGTTCTCTCATTAGGCTATAAAGGTTGAATAGACCGGCGTGGGGTCCCCCTTTAGTGTGTGTGACTGCCTGAATTAAATAGCTAACCCTTTACTGTCTTTACAGGTTATGCTCCAGGTGGTATTTCATTGTACATATATGTATATTGTGCTCTTGTACCGTTGAACTGTTCCTAAGCTGTCTTGTTCAATGAATTCCTGTGTGTGACGTGTCATTTAAAGGTGCATGTAAAAGATGTCTGAACGCAGAGTGTCAGGTGGGTTGGAAAGTTGACAGGGTCATGGCAATGCAGATGAACAAGTAAATCCAAGCAGTCCTCAAGGGGGTCATGCTACATTTGGGGGCTCGTCTGGGATCTGTTCTACAGCCGGCCCTAGTCAACCTAGACAAGAGCCTTGATCCTCGTGGGAGGCAGCTTCTATGGCTATGGCTCCTTGGGGCAGAGCCCAGGGAGCTTAAGTGGAGCGAAGCACTGTTCTAGAGATCTCAAGAAGGGAATGCACTGAGGAGATTCGAAAATGGGTGAAAGCTCTAGCCCCAGGACGGAGGGCCTACATTGTGGATGTTGAAGTTGAGTATGACCTGGACCAAGTCAGGGTACTGTTGGAATGGCAGGAAGAGATACCTGTTTGCTTTCAGGTAGAAGAGGTACGCCTAGCTGAAGGGGTAATTGCCAGGGTGATCCCACTGAATGTGCGAGGAGAGACAGTTGAGAGGCAGCCAACATCGAGGGCCCAGTTTACACTGACATGAGCCGGCTAGTTGATAACTTAGTGAAGAATGGATCTGGAAATGCCAATCAGAGATTCAGAATTTTCTCAGGGCAGCTGCTGACCCCTATCGAAGAAGATGAGTTTGAGACCTATCCAGGCTATGGAGGAATGGAGTGTTTCAGGGGCTGTGAAACAACAGCGGCTCAGTGAGAGCCTCCAAGGCCCTGCTGCCGATGTAATCCATAACTTTAGAATGGGAAGGAAATCATGTATTGTTATGGACTACATAGATGCTTTGTATGCTGTATTCAGAAGAGTTGAAACAACTGCAGATCACACTTATCAACAAAAGGGAGGAGTCTCTCTGGATACATCTCCTGAGTAGACAGAATGTTGCACCAGATTATTCTAAAAAGGGGTATCGATCCCAAGGACGATTGATCAAGCTCGTTTATATTGGGTCTTGCAAGGGGCTCGGCCAAATCATCCCATTGTCTTAAAGTTATTACTGAAAAGAACCAAGGTTGTACCCACATATCCTGAATTGATAAGAGAAGTGCGGGAAGAGGAAATTCTTTTGGAAGTAAAGAGTCAGGGAATGAGAGAATTGAATGCTATTGCTGCTAAGAGGGAGAAAGTAGTTGCCCGAACTGTCTATGTTGAAGCAGGTTTATCGGATGAGGACAGTGAAACTGAGTCAGAACAGGCTGGGCTGGCCATTTCTGATACTAACATGCAGCTAAGCTGATGACCCAAGTAGCTCAAGCCCAAACTCAGATGTATCATGCTCTAATGCGAGTAATGAAAACTCAAGCAAAGGTCCAAAAACAAGGACTTCACCAAAGAGGGCCAAAACTTCAGAGTGCGAGAAAAGAAATGTTATGGATGTGGAGAAGTTGGAAACTTCCGGGCTGAGTGCCCCAAGGATGGAATCAGCCCAGAATTACTCACGCAAGTTTTAAAAGATTCACAGAAGTTGCTTTTCTAAAATCCCTCACGCAACTTCAAGGGACCTCAGTGAAGGAGCTATTTGAGAGTCCCGTGGGAAAACTGCGCTCCAAAGCTAAGAAAGAATCAAAGAAGAAAAAAACAAAAACAAAAACTGTGTGATACCTCTTTCCCTTCTTTGCCTGTTAAAAAGGAAACTGGGCCCCTGGGAAGGAAAGACGGACACGGGAAATCAATTCACACCTTTCTAATCCAGTTGTTAAACAGACTCCACCGCCCTTAAGCTGATTAGGGCTCAAACTATAGTCACCAGCTGGAAAACTGCCCAAGAACTTGGTAGGACCTTCTTCGATAGTCTCGATAAAAGTAGAGGGTATCTATATTCAAGCTTTGCTGGATACAGGAGCCCAGGTGACTTTGCTGTATCGGGACTTCTATAACAAGTACTTAAGGCACATCCCTTTGTGTAAGCTCGAATAGTTGGAGATCTGGAGTATAGGTACCCAAAAGTGCCCATATGACGGTTATATCCCTATCAAGCTAACTTTAGATACTTCCTTGGCTGGAAAGCCGAAGATTTTCGGCACTTTGGCTGTTGTCTGTCCTCAACTTCCTGGGGCAAGCTGAAATTCCTTGCTGATAGGCAACAACACCAACTCCATCCTCAGTTGCAAAAGGCTTTTCAGCATGTATTGCAGGAAAAAAAGGCCCCCACTGAAGGAGTAGGAAAATGTGGTGACTAGATACACAAGAAAAGGTGTTGCAACATGGTGAAAGAACTTGTATGAAAGCCACTGTTAAGCGATCATGGGATCAACCGGGTCTCTATGTGGTAGTAGAAGCTGATCCACTGGAGGGTAGATAGTGGAATAGAACTAGTTCCAGAGATCGTATCCACTAGGGCCTTACTGAGAAGCGGGGGATGAATCCCTGTCAGTGTGAGGAATGTCACCAGCCTATGCAATCAGCCTGAAGCCTTGTATGGTGATTGGGAAATTGAGTGCTGCCACCCCAGTGACAGGGGATGACTTAATCCAGAGGGAAAATGGAAGAGAGACCACTATCCAGTGTCCAAATCTGTCCCCCAGATGGGAAGAGAGGATTAAAGCTCAGTTAGCCCGATGGGAGACAAATGTACTCCAAGAATGACTTTGATGTGGGTTGCACCAAGAGTGCTCAACACAGAATTCGGCTGAGTGAAGATACTTTCCAAGAAAGAGCTAGACAAATCCCTTTGTGTGACCTGGTGGACCTTCGGGAACAATTGGCTAAACTGAAGAAGTTGGGGGTCATTCGAGAATTCAGGAGCCCTTACGCCTCTCCTATTGTGGTCGTGAGAAAGAAAGATGGATCCCACTGGATGTGTATTGACTACCGAACTTTCAATCGACTACCCCAGATCAGTACACAACCCCTTGAATAGAAGAGGCCCTGCAATGCCTATCAGGAGCTAAATAGTTCAGTGTTCCGGATCTGAAGAGTGGATATTATCAGATACCCATGCATCCGGACGACCGAGAGAAGACAACCTTTATCAGTCCTCTTTGAATTCGACTGCATGCCACAGGGGTTAATAGGGGCCCCCACCACCTTTCAGAGACTGATGGAGAACACAGTGGGCGACATGAACTTGATAGAAGTGCTCGTGTATCTGGATGATATCATCGTTTTTGGCAAAATGTTGGAGGAGCACGAAGCTCGATTGGAGAAAGTCTTCCAATGATTACACACTGAGAGGCTGAAGTTGTTGTTAGAGAAGTGTCAAATCTATCACACTTCAGTTACGTATCTTGGACATGTAGTCTCAGCCGAGAGAGTGGCCACTGATCCTCAGAAGGACAGTTTCTAATACAGTGCAGATGGTGTACACAGTATCTAGGACAGTTTCTACTACACTTCTGGTGGTGTACATAGTATACAATACAGTGCAGCCGTTGTACAGTTGCTAATACTGTGTACACCGCCTGCACTGTATCTAATACAGTGTGTACAGTTTCTACCACACTTCTGGTGGTACAGTGTTGTGGCACCACCACCCAAGGCCCAATTTTTCTGCTCCTGTTTAACAGAGGCATGTAATTACAATTTTTGATATAATATTTCACAGCAGGGCCCGTTCCTGTGCCCACCAAGAGTATCTGTAAGGGGTTACAGTGTTGTGGAGCCACCACTACCACCACCGCCCAAGGCCCAATTTTTCTGCCCCTGTTTAACAGTGGCACATAATTACAATTCTTGATATAATATTTCACAGCAGGGCCCGTTCCTGCGCCCACAACTGTGAGGGCTTAGTGTTCTAGTACCACCAACACCTAAGGCCCAATTTTCTGCAGATTATATAGGGCAGGCCGTATAGTATATATACTTCTGTTTAGAGTATATAGTTCCTGGGGGCCTGGGGGATCCCCACTCCATTTTGTAAAATATTTGGGTGCAGAGTTTTCCTTAATATCCATCCCAGACCTGAAGAACCTAGTATGGATTTTGGGGGTGACATCCACGCCATTTTTTTTTTGCTATTTTTATCTATATTGCGGGGATCCGACAATTCATTACAGCCGAGAGCAGTTTTAAATTACATTTTTTCCTTTTAGAAATGTCATTTTGCTGTGGCACAGTTAAAACATCAGAAGGATGTGCTACTTTACAGGCATACTAAGGATACCCCCAGGCACAATATATTACAGGAATATTTCACTTTTATTGTTTCACTTTAAGCATTATTAAAATCACTGCTCCCGAAAAAACATTTGTTTTTAAAACTTTGTTTGGCATTGATATATGTCCCGTGGGGCAGGACCCAGGTCCCCAAACACTTTTTAGGCAATAACTTGCATATAAGCCTTTAAAATGAGCACTTTTGATTTTTCACGTTTGTGTCCCATAGACTTTAATGGTAACTTAACTTTACATTTTTTGCCTGTTCGCATGTTCTACTGCAAACCGAACCGGAGGATGTTTGGCTCATCCCTAATCAGAACAAGATGAGTGTCACAAGCTTTCACACCTCCCATGTTCTTGTACAATAAACGTCTGCCATGATACATTCTGTGCTGATTGGATGAGAGTGTCGGAATTACCTGTGTGGCTGGGGTATGTTCCCGACACTCGTTGCGGCTGAGGAAGCCACCAGCTGTGAAATGTCTCCAGCATTACAGAACAACACCAGTGACATGTGACTAACTACTATTAGTTATAGCATGACCTGGATTCATGAGAACCTTCAAAAGTATAGAAAGCACAAAATTATCATGGTGTAGATTGGAATGATCATTTATTAGTCATTGACATTGGTCATTAGTTATTTATTAGTCATTATTAGTCATTGACAGGGTGATGTCCCCACGGGAGAAAAAAAATGAATGCTGTTCTCCTCATCTGGAAGACCTTGTAACTTGTCTTGTCCTGTTGTGACTTCACTCTGGATGAGGAGACAATGAAGGCAGGTATGAGCAATATAATCCAAACAAATTACCAGTCAATATGTCATATAGACAGGGCTGTCTTTAAGGCAGGGCAAAAGGGGCAGCTGCCCTGGGCCCTGTCATTGTTGTGGGGCCCAAAACAGCTGCCTCATACTTGCCAACTATCCAGGTTTAAATTCCCTTGAAGTTTTATTCCTGTGCTGTGTCCTAATATCTGTGTGAAGTGCTGGTACTAATGCTGCCCAGTTCTGCCCTATTGTTGTGTGCAAGTGACTCACCTGCAGGCCCTGTGTTTACATATAAATAACCAGCATTCATATGTAAATAGCGACGACAATACTAACTAAATAGCTGCGGCTGGCGGCATTGATATGTAAATAAAGGTGGCATTCCTATGTATATCATGCTCCCCTGCTGTGAGGAGGTGATGTGCTGTAACCTCTAGCAACTAATCAGTGAGCCACAACCTGTGCTGTAACCTCTAGCAACTAGTCAGTAAGCAGTAATGATATGCTGTAACTGCTGACAACCAATCGCAATTGCTGCCTGATCTAATACAGAAAACTGATTTTAGGTCTATCTGCTATTTATTGTATGTTTCAGAGTAGGTGGAGAGGGAAATTGCATGGGGGGGGGGGGGGGGCAAGAAAATTTTTGCCCAGGGCCCCATCTATATTAAAGACGGACCTACATATAGAAGCATTATTACATGAAAAATGGACACATGGTATTTCAGATTTGGGTAGACACGAGTGGGTTGAATGACTCTCCTGCTTCTTATATCAGAGTTTCCTCCTACCGCTGTGAGACTTCCCCACTGTAGCTTGTAGACTTGGAAAAGAAGGAAGGAGCACCTGATGTCCAAACAAATGCAAGCTTTAGGTAGGTTTAAAAGGTGTTTATTGAAAGTAGCGACATGTACATCAAGCCAACGCGTTTCGGGGAAAACACTCCCCTTCTTCAGGGCTGTTGTTGGTATGCTATGAGGAAGGCTGTATAAGCCGAACACATTGCATATCTGGTGCTTTGTCATTTTACATGTAGCCGCAAAAATAATTTCTTTATTAAGAGTACACTGAGTATCCGGCTTTATACATTATGGACTGTTGCTGCATGCTATTAGATGAGAATGGTTCCCAAACTGGATATATTAATTGCAAGATTTCAGATAGCAGGCTGACCGAGTCCTGACTATACAGTAGCTGCAGAGGCAACAATCTTTCCCATCTAATAGCATGCAGTAACAGCCCTGAAGAAGGGGTAGTCCTTTCCCCTGAAACACGTTGGTTTGATGTACATTATGCTAATTTCAATAAATGCCTTTTAAAGTATTAAATAGGGCATTTTTTTTATTAAAAAAAAATAACAAACATGTTATATTTATATGCTCTATACATTGGTTTTACACACAGCAGCCACCGATCGTCTTCTTCTTCTTGGGTCCCTCACTGGTATTCCTGGCCCCTCCCTCCTGTTTAGTGCCCACATAGCAAGCAGGTTGCTACAGGAGTACCCAAGCAGACTCGCTCCTGAGCCAAAGCGCTGTATATCTAATCACAAAATCTGCCCTGCCCCTGCTCTCTTCTCATTGGCTCACTGGCTGTGATTGACAGTAGCGGGAGTCAATGGCTCCCACTGCTGTTTCAGCCCATGAGGGGGGAGAGACCCAGGTGAGCTGAGGTCCCCGTGCACAGCGCTGGAGGAAGATTGGCTCAGGTAAGTATTGGGGGGCTGCAGCACACAGAAGTTTTTTTTTAGACTGCATGAAGGTAAATAAACCTTTGAGTCTTTACAACCACTTTAAACCTACCTAAAACTCATATATCTCTCTAATTCCTGTCTGATCAATGTTTATAAACAATGTTACTTTCTATCACTATCTCCCATCTGCACTGTATCTAATACAGTATGTACCGTTTCTACTACACTTCCGGTGGTACAGTGTTGTGGCACCATAACTCAAGGCCCAATTTTTCTGCTCCTGTTTAACAGGGGCATGTAATTACAATTTTTTGATATAATAATTCACAGCAGGGCCTGTTCCTGTGCCCACCAAGAGTATCTGTGAGGGGTTACAGCGTTGTGGTGCCACCACCACCACCACCCAAGGCCCAATTTTTCAGCCCCTGTTTAACAGAGGCACATAATTACAATTTGTGATCAATGTTTATAAACAATGTTACTTTGTATCTCTCTATCTCCTGTATGATCAATGTTTATAAACAATGTTTATAAATGTTTATAAACAGTGTTCTAGATGCTTTTCTGCATGCATGTTTTTGGTGCGTTTTTGATGCAGTCGTGTGAACTTCCATCTCCTGTCTGAAAAATATTCATAAATATGTTGCTTTCTCCCTCTCTATCTTACATCTGAATAATGTTTACATCTGATCACAGTCATCCACTTACTGGTGGGTTCCGAGCAACCAAAAGAACAGCCAACGTCACAGCACTTCATTTTCCCGAGACAATCCGAGTCTCCATTACATCTCCTGGGGATGGGGCCTTTACATGGTAAAAGGGTGTTAACCACGGGACAGGTGCCCGGTTTCACCACCACTGCAGGAAAAAACACATTTATCATTATTTTTACAGGGACTTATATTTACCTAGATCTTTACAGATACATTGTACATTCATCAGTCCCGGCCCTCCAGGATATAACAAGGCAATAACTGTCTATACTGAGAATGAGTCTTTACAACCACTTTACGTCTACCTAAAACTCGCATTTCTTTGGACATCGGGTGCTCTTTCCTTCTTTTCCAAATCTACATGTGGAAATGACCGTAAAGCCAAATCGGAAAAGGTAGCAGTTCAAGCCCCAAGAGAGTTCACCGCCACCATCCACCATTGGGAATAACCTAAAAAAAAGGGATTTGTTGCTACTCACCCACACAATTTCCCATCCATTACCAGTGACTGATCCAGTCAGTCCAGTGCGGTCTCCAGCACAAACCAGTTGCCACTGTAGCTTGTGTCTCTGCTTCTCCTTCTAAGCCCCTCCACCAGTTTGTCTTTGCTCATCCCAAGACCATAGCGAGGGTGTTATCCACTCACAGTTTGACTCCTACAAACTTGTCTTTATTCTACATTATGGAGAACCATTAAGGCAGGGTGACACCTTTATTTGGCTTTCTATTGGCCATGGGAGTTAGGTGAAAATGGGACATGTAAAGGGAGCCTAAAGAGGAACTTCACCCACAAGGGTAAGTTCCTGTCTTCCTCCTCTGCCCCCCTTCATCCTCCTATACATTTGTTACTTACTTTATCGTACATCAGGGGACACAGAGCCTTAAGTAATAACTTAATGAGTATATGGGCACCTTCAGGTGATGGACACTGGTATACCCAATCCAGGAAATTCACTCCCTATATATCCCCTCCTCCTTCCAGGAGCACATCAGTTTTTTTGCCAGTGTCTAAGCCCACGTACACACGGTCGGAGATTTTGCCAACCAAATCCATCGGATTTTGCCCATCGGATTTAGTCCGACGGATTGTGTCCGAAACTGTTGCATACACACGGTCAGGCCAAGTTGGCGAAAAATCCGATCTTTCAGAACGTGATGATGTAATTTCGTTACGATGGGACTACATTCAGGCTAGTAGCCAATAGCTTTTATGTAGGAATTTGATCTGAGCATGCGTGGCACTTGGTCCGATGAAAATGCTCTACACATGATCGGATTAGGTCCGTCCGGCCCAGTTGGTCGGGAAATCTTTCCAACATGTTGGAAAATTGGGTCGGACGGAGATTCGGATGGAATCAGTCCGATGCATACCACACACAGTCGGATTATCTGACGACACGGTCCGATAAGACTCATTCCAAAAGATTCTCAGACCGTGTGTACAAGGGCTAAGGTGTTGGTCACGAGTGAAGAAGTGCTCTGAGGAGCTCCAGGAGGGGTCCATGCTGGATTTAAATAGCCTCCACAGACCGGATCCATCCAAAGTGCCACTGCGGCCAAAGTAGATGGTACCCGGGCCTCGTATCCGAAGCACGAGGTTTTGCCTGTAATGCCTCTTTTTGCAGGGCTGGACCCCAGGACCCAGGGCTTTGGTCATGTTACATTACCTAAAAGCTTTTCCTGGTGGGGTGCATTTTACAGGTCCAAGGGACCCGGTCCTTGAAGGTTTGCTAAATGCAGTCCACCGTGATGGGTGAAGGTTGGATTGACTGTTAATTCAGCAAATCTTGCGGTGGTGATAAGGTAAGGGAAGAAACTTAGGAACTAAAAAGTCCATCGATGCTTTCTTCTTTAAGGGAAAAAATGTTGTCATGCCTTAAAATCTCCACTAGAGAGAGTATATGCACATACCTTAAAGCGGTTGTATACTCAAAATGATTACTTTGCATGTCTTTTTGCATATTATTATTACAAACCGATTGCCAGTAGTCATTTTTACTATGTTTCCTTTTCAAGTTAGCGATATTTTGAAGAGTGGAGACGTGTAAAGCGCATGCGCCGTATCCTCGTTCATTCCGGCAAGCCGAGGCCCTGTCGGAAAAATTCATTGTTTATGTTGGGGCTGCGTAATTTTCTGTTGTAGACGTCAGCCCCGACATCCCGCGATGCTTCGTCAAGATTCTTCCCTAAGAGCATCATGGTTAACATGTGACTTGCACGTCACAGAATCAAGGAAAGACAGATGTGCGAGATACAGGGAAGAAGAGGCTTGAATATTTTGATCGTAGTGCACACGTGTGGGATTACGGAGACAAGGATGAACTGTGGGCGGAAATACAAATAGATTCAGACGCAGAAGACCACAGTGGAGATGGCGCGGGCTTATAGGATGAAAAACGGTTTACAAGATCAAGATTATCTACAGTAAGAAAAAAATTTAGATACATATATTATGATCAATCGATTTATAAACACCTTGTCTTTATGAATGTGGTACCGTAATTATAATGTTAGTATTGGAGGGGTTTCTACCGCTTTAATCTGTTGTCTTCACTGTAAAGCTCAATGTCAGTCTGTGTGTGGCGGCAGCAGCTTGTGCAGAGGGATTCCTCTCAGGTAGGAGATCTTCCAAATGCTTCTTTCTCCCCCCTAAAGGGACCAGAGGGTTAGGGAAACATCGGTGGTGTACCCCCTGGCATCACCCCTCCCCCCACTGTGGGGGGTGCGGAGGTCCCGAAGTTTGCTCAGACTGTTTTCTTTACCTGCTGGTGACAGGGCTCTGCCTCTACCCCCCTTTTGTTGAATCTGCGGACCGGAAAGCCGCATTTTTTTTCAAACGAAAGGAGGGGGGCGGGTTTTCAAAGGGGGTGGGGCCTAGGCGAGGATGCACGGCAAGGCTTAACAACCAGCTGGAGCAGTCTCTCCTCCGTTGATAGCGAGGAGAAGCAATCAGGCTGCACACAGGGACACAGGAGCAGTGGGGCACGTAAGGGCTGCAACTGGCATTCCTGATACAGGAAGGACATTTATTCCCAGCAGTAGGCTGAACTTAATAGCGGCCTCAATCTGTCATGACTATGTTAAGCAAGTAGTGCAATTTAATAGTACCTCTGCTTTTGTGCTTAGGACTATGCGTACCAAAAAAGACACCACAAAAAACAAAAAAACTAAAGGTTTCACCCCCAGGCATTAGGAATTCCAGTCGCAAACTGTCACCCTCTCCTGAAATACCAATTATGGCAAGCCAGGGTGAGCCATTGGAACAAATTGATGGTGCAACTGCTTCTCACATCTCAGCCCCTGTATACATGACTGAAGATGTATTTTCCTCCACCCTGCAAGGCCTGGAAGGAAGATTAGAGGCTTTAATCGCATCCTCTATTCAAATGGATAGGAAACATGCTAGATCCCCTCCCCCACTTTAGACCCTTTGCAAGGGGAAGAGTGGGCACAGGATGAGGTGTTACCCTCAGACGATCAGGAGGAAAGACAAACCGATGATTCCTCTGCGGAGAAAACAATGGTAGATTAAGTTTTTTTCAGCCTCGCAATATGAGAAATTGCTGATACAATCTCTTAGGGAGATGGTTCGTTCTACTTTCATGCTACCCCTAATGGAGTCTGCTGAAAGCTTGGTTTCTTCCATAGGTTCTTTAAAACCTTCACAGCCTTTGCATGCATTTCCTGTCCATGCAATACTAGAACAGCTGCGGTTTCCAAAGCGAGCAAAGTCCTTTCCTGTATTAAGAGAGGTATGGACTCCAGAGAGAGAGAGAGAGAGAGAGATACAATTTTGCCCCTGCTCAAATCATTAGTAAGACCTCATCTGGAATATGCAGTTCAGTTTTGGGCACCAGTTCTCAAAAAGGATATCGGGGAACTGGAGAAAGTGCAGAGAAGGGCAACCAAACTGATAAGAGGCATGGAGGAACTCAGCTATGAGGAAAGATTAGAGGAACTGCATTTATTCTCTCTTGATAAGAGGAGATTAAGGGGGGATATGATCAACATGTACAAATATATAAGGGGTCCATATAGTGAACTTGGTGTTGAGTTATTCACTTTACAGTCAACAAAAAAGGACAAGGGGGCACTCTTTACGTCTAGAGGAAAAGAGATTTCATCTCCAAATACGGAAAGGTTTCTTCACAGTAAGAGCTGTGAAAATGTGGAATAGACTCCCTGCAGAGTTGGTTCTGGCCAGCTCAGTGGATTGCTTTAAGAAGGGCCTGGATTATTTCCTAAGTGTACATAATATAACTGGGTACTAACATTTTTAGGTAAAGTTGATCCGGGGAAAATCCGATTGCCTCTCAGGGGATCAGGAAGGAATTTTTTCCCCTGCTTTAGCAAATTGGATCATGCTCTGCTGGGGTTTTTTGCCTTCCTCTGGATCAACTGTGGGTATAGAATTGGGTATATGGGATTGTATGATATTATACATTTTTATTTTTTTTATTTTTTTTGTGTGGTTGAACTTGATGGACATGTGTCTTTTTTCAACCTGACTAACTATGTAACTATGTAACAGCATATTTACGCTGAATGGGATCACCTGGATAAGCATTTTCTTTCTCCAAAGAGATTTTCAGTTCTCTATCCAATGGAGGAGAAATTCAATGAAAAATGCAAGATACCAGCAGTTGACGCTGCGATTTCCAGTGTGAATAAAAGTCTAACTTGTCCAGTAGACAATACACAAATGCTTAAGGATCCAGCAGATAAAAGGTTGGAATTCCTGTTAAAATCTGCTTTTTCCTTGGCAGGTGCCGTTACTCAGCCTGCAGTCGCTGCAATAGGCGTCTGTCAATCCCTAAAGGATCAATTTAGACAGGTCCTTAAAGAGGTTCATGCACAACAAGCCCGGAAATTGGCCGTACTACCAAAAGCATTATGCTTTGCCATTAAAGATTCTATTCACCAGGCGTCCTGCCTTATGCTTATGCTTGTACATATGTGTAGAATCCTGTGGTTAAAAAATTGATCAGCTGAAGCTCCTGACTGGGTTCCCTTTTCATGGGGAATCTGCTATTTGGGGATGATTTGGACAAATACATCCAAATTTCTAGTGGGAAAAGTACTCTTTTTTTGGTCTCTTCAGCCTGACATTCTTTGGGCTATTTGCCAAAGATGGAGGACTCTGGACGTAGATCTTCTAGCATCCAGATTCAACATGAAGTTAGTCAACTTTGTGTCCAGTACAAGGGATCCATTCGCATGTGGAACAGATGCGTTGGTGTCCCCGTGGGATCAGTGGGATCTGATCTATGCATTTCCCCCTATTCAGTTGCTGCCTCGACTTCTTTGCAGCATCAGGCTGGAAAGAAAGCCAGTAATTCTGGTAGCACCAGCATGGCCCAGAAGGCCATGGTATGTAGAAATCATAAAGATGGCAGTGGAGGGTCCATGATCCCTCCTACTATGGCCAGACCTACTCTCACAGGAGGCGATATTCCATCCTATATTCCAACGCTAAATTTAACGACTTGACTATTGAAATCCACATTCTGAAGAAACGTGGGCTTTCCGGGTCAGTTATCTCTACCTTGATTAATGCAAGGAAGCCAGCTTCCAGGACTATATATTATAAAGTCTGGAGGGCTTATGTTTCCTAGTGTGAATCCAAGGGTTGGCACCCTCGGAGGTATATCATAGGCAGAATTCTTGCCTTTCTACAGTTAGGAGTAGAGATGAAGTTGGCCTTGAGTACTGTTAAGGGCCAAGTCTCAGCTTTATCGGTCTTATTTCAAAGACCGCTTGCTACACATTCTTCAGTCCGGGGTTTTATGCAAGGGGTGATGTGGCTTAATCCGCCAGTCAAACCTCCTTTGAACCGTTGGGACTTGAACTTAGTTTTGTCAGTGTTACAAAAACAGCCATTTAAACCGATACAACATATTCCCTTAGTCCTTCTGACAAGGAAGTTTGTATTTTTGGTTGCTATATCCTCAGCAAGGAGGGTTTTTCAGAATTGGCTGCTCTTTCTTGTAAAGAAACATACTTGATTATTCATGAGGACAGAGTGATGTTATGCCCTCGTCCAGACTTTTTGCCAAAAGTGGTTTCAGATTTTCACCTGAACCAAGATATTGTACTGCCTTCGTTTTTTCCAAAACCATGTTCCAGGGAAGAGAAGTCACTACATTGTCTTGATGTGGTGAGAGCAGTGAAAATCTATTTAAAGACAACTGCTCAGATTAGAAAGACTGATGTCTTATTTATTCTGGCAGAGGGTCCTAAGAAAGGCCAGGCAGCATCAAAATCCACTGTCGCTAAGTGGATTCGGAAAGTTATATTTCAGATTTATAATTTAAGGGGCAAGATTTCCCCTTTCCAAGTCAAAGTGCAGTCAACCAGGGTGGGTACTGCTTCTTGGGCAGTGCGTCACCAGGCCTCCATGGCTCAGATCTGTAAGGCCACAACTTGGTCTCCGGTACATAAATTCACCAAGTTTTATCAAGTGGATGTAAGGAGGTATGAGGATATTGCCTTCGGGCCCAGTGTGCTGCAGGCAGCAGTATAGGTCCTCAGGTCTGGGGATACCCTGTGAGTTGTGTCTCCCTCCCTTCAAATAGCATTGCTATGGGACATCCCATTAAGTTATTACTTAAGGCTCTGTGTCCCATGATGTACGATAAAGAAAATAGGATTTTTGATAACAGCTTACTTGTAAAATCCTTTTCTTGGAGTACATCATGGGACACAGGGGTTCCTACCCTCTTTTTGGGGTTTAAGTATATTGCTTTGCTACAAAAACTGATGTGCTCCTGGAAGGAGGAGGGGATATATAGGGAGGGAACTTCCTGGATTGGGTATACCAGTGTCCATCACCTGAAGATGCCTATATACCCATTAAGTTATTACTCAAGGCGCTGTGTCCCATGATGTACTCCAAGAAAAGGATTTTACAGATAAGCCGTTATAAAAATCCTATTTTTTTTTGGGGGGGGGTACGGGTACCTGATTTTGACAGGTATCCATTCCTCCACTTTTGGTCAGATCGCAATGTCCGCCAGCGACCCACGGTCGCTCCTCAGGGAGCCAGAACGGGGATCTGACAATGTAAACAGACAGATCCCCGTACTGTCAGGGAAGTAGAGAGAGAGATCTGCTGTTCCTAGTGATCAGGAACAGCGACCTCTCTCCTCTTTCAGTCAGTCCCCTCTCCCCATAGTTAGAAACACTTAACCCCTCGATCACCCCCTAGTGTTAACCCTTTCCCTGCCCGTGACATTTATGCAGTAATCAGTGGATATTTTTAGCTCTGATTGCTGTATAAATGTCACTGGTTAGAAAAAAGTGTCCGATCTGTCTGCCGCAATGTCGCAGTCCCACTAAAAATCCTTGATCACCGCCATTACTAGTGAAAAAAAAATGAATAATAAAAATGGCATAAATATATCCCCTATATTGTAGACGCTTTAACTTTTGTGCAAACCAAGAAATATACACTTATTTTTTTTACTTCCTGCCCTTGAAGAGGAAGGGAGGTATCTGGGTAATGGTTGTCAATGTGGTAAGTGTGGATTGGCTACATATACCTCACACTTACCCCTTCTCTGTCATTCTGAATAAAGAGGACTTACAAATTATGTACACCTTTTCCTGTCATAGTCTTGTTTAATCTTCTCCTGCAACCAACCAACTTGTTATAATTTGTATTATATGATTAAAAGGGTGTCTTTGGAGGCAGGAGGGGTGTCTTTTGGACTCTAGTATATGGACGTCATGCCAGTCCTGTGCCTCCGACCTTTGGTGCCTGTGCATATATACTGGCAGCCGGAGAGGCAGCACTTCTGTTCACCTTTACAATCCTGGTCAGTGTTGGATTGACGACACTCCTTGGGTATCTCCTGCAGAGAGCAGGGCACGATGGGTATTGGCAATCTGGGACATGATAACAGCAATGTGTAGGGTCATCTTATCTGTTTTCTTAAGCCCCTTTCACACTAACGGTCTGATCGAGTCCACCTGTCCATTTTGTGGGAGGACCTGAAATGACCCTCCCTTCTCCTCTATGGAGTGGCGGGTGTAAGTGGACATGTGTCTGTTTACACCCACCTACATCTAATCTGCTAAAAATGAATGGATGAGGTTCTGTTACCCTTCATCTGGGTGGATCTGATGCAAGTCGGGATCCGTTTACATCCGACTGTCCATAGAGGAGAGCAGGCTGTGTCCGTGTCTACTCTGCATAAGCGGAGTGGACATGGACCAGCTATCCGCCTTCTCAGT